>NC_043713.1:59166235-59200955 GCF_006229205.1 Suricata suricatta | reverse complement strand
AACCCATGTGGACGCGAGAGCGCGGGGAGCTCAGGCCGGGGCCCCCGAGGAGGGGCGGGAGGGGGCTGCAACCGGTCTCAGCGCGGAGCTGCCGCCCGCGGGCTGCGGCCTGGCGGTGCGGCGGGACCGGGCCGAGGGCCACGGCCCCTCACTGTCCCGGAGGGCCATTTTGCATTTTCCGCTGGGTTCAGGGGGTGGCGGCCGCCTGGGCAGGAGATCACCTGATAACGCGGCGAGCCGGCCGCGCCGACGGGCCTCCGCGAGTCCGGCCCTCGTTACCGTAAATACTGCCTTCCGGGCCTTCCCCCGTTACCGTAAAAGCCGCCACCAGGGCCGGCCCACCGTTACCGTAAATACCGTCGCCAGGGGCGACCCTCGTTACCGTAAATACTGCAGCCTTGCTGGTGCCACTGTAAATACTACCGCCGGGTCCACTCTGATTACGGTAAATATCGTCGCCGAGGCCCGGCCCCCGAGACGGTAGGCACCGCCTCTTGTTCGGGGCTTCGATACCGTAAATACGGTTGCCCGAGTCCGGCGTGCAGCTGCGGACAGTGCCGCAGTGGCGGTGGCGGTGCCGTCACCACCCAGAGCTGCCATTGCAGCACTTAAAATCTGGGATTGTGGTAAAAGAGAACGGGAAGCCGGATAAAGGGATAGAGATACTGGCTTTGAGAGCTTGAACTGCCGGATGTATTCTCTGCATCCTGCCTCTCCTTTTCCGCTCACTTCCATTTTCCGCTCATGCAGACATATCTGCACACTTTTGGTCCTTACCTTAATTCTATTATGGCTTTGGTGTCGACAGAATCTCCACATCAGGAGGACCGTGACATCATTTTTTAACAATTACACTTACGAAAACATTGAAAAGGAGAGCATATAATAGTCATATACTATTTTTATTTGCTAAGACGAGTATTTGAAATTGCACTCTGTATACTATTTGTTGACCCACTGCATAGGGCAGAGAGGGAGCAGAGGCACATTCAGACTGAGTGCCCTTTCTCCAGGCCTCCTATGGCTACAGCCTCCCAGAAATCCCCACCGTTTCCATTGTTTCCCCTTTAATATCCATCATCTCAGAGATGGTTTGCAACAGACGAAAATTGCTGTTAGTTTTTAAGAACTCTGCTATAATATGTAGTCCTTAATTTCTAGCAAAATGACATGAAACATTACAACTGATGGTTAAATATATCTAATAGAAATCCCATTAATACAGCAGATTAGTGCGCTTAATGCAACACAGCATGTAACTAGTGTACACTGTACCAGTTGGCACTTGGTGTAATATTACATTTGATTAAATTTTAAAGAAGGGAATTGGGAGATTCACATTTATTTTAGGGCCTCGTTAATAACAAATATATATACCATGTAAAGTTTTGGATCTAACATCCCCCAAATTTTCCAAAATTGGCTGCACTTTGAGTTCTTTGAGTAGTAGATGAAAGGAGGACGATAAAAAAATCTAACTTGAGAAAACAGAAAAAAGCTATTATCACTGTCATTTTCACTATTCCTTCACTCACACATCCTCCCTTTACCATCCACTTATTTAGTATTTAGCAAGCACAGACAATATGCTAGGCATTCTGATCGGTATCTGGTGAAGCAAAAGACATGGGTCCTTGTGGTGTTTCTATGCTAGTGAGGTAGAAATATGTTCAATCATATACATAGACAACCTAATACATTTATTATATATGTCAAATTATGCAAATGCTGTGAAGGGAAGAACAGGGTTCTCTAAGAAGTTATAAGGTCCAGTTTAAGTTGAGAAGGGAGGTAAAGAAGAGGAAAACCCTGATTCAAAGTGACACATGCACCCCTATGTTTATAGCAGGATTGTTTACCATGGCCAAGATCTGGAAGCAACCCAAGTTTCTATCAATAGATGAATAAAGAAGCTGTAAAATACGGACACATACAATATACATATACATTATATGGTAATACAGTTTTATAATATACGATATTCCATTATGTATGTATATACATATATTTTAATACTATATATGTGTGTGTATATACCGGGATACCTGGGTGGCTCAGTCAGTTCAGCATTCGACTCTTGATTTCAGCTCAGGTTGTGATCTCACGGAGGATGAGATTGAACCCAGCATCAGGCTCTGTGCTGACAGTGTGGAGTCTGGTTGGGATGCTCTCTCTCTCTCTCTCTCTCTTAAGATAAATAAACAAAACCAAAATACTTGGAAAAAACCTTTTACTTTTCCTCAGCATTAGAAATCAAAAGGCCTCATGAATTTTTTTCCACTCTTCTCTTCCTTTGTTCCCTTATAAAAACTCAGATTATGGGGCACCAGGATCAGTTAAATGTCTGACTCTTTTTTATTTTTTTTAACATTTATTTATTTTTGAGAGAGAGAGACACAGAGTGTGAGCAAAAGGGAGAGTCAGAGAGAGGGAGACACAGAATCCAAAGCAGGCTCCAGGCTCTGCGCTGTCAGCACAGAGACTGATGCGGGGCTTAAACCCACGAGGTGTGAGATCATGACCTGAGCTGAAGTTGGCCACTTAACTCACTGAGCCACCCAGGCACCCCAAGTGTCTGACTCTTGATTTGGGCTCAGGTCATGATCTCACGGTTTGTGGGTTTGAGCCCTGCCATGGGGCTCTGTGCTGATAGTGTAGAGCCTGTTTGGGATTCTCTCTTCCCTTCTCTCGCTGCCCCTTCCCCACTCATTCTCTCTGTCTTTCAGAATAAACTTTGTGGTACCTAGATGGCTCAGTTGGTTAAGCATCTGGCTTTGGCTCAGGTCATGATCTCATGGTTTATGGGTTCAAGCCCCACACCAGACTCTCTGCTGTTAGCACAGAGCTTGCTTTAGATCCTCTGTTTCCCTCTCTCTCTGCTCCTCCCCTGCTTACGCGCTCACTTTCAAAAATAAACATTAAAAAATTAAAAAAAACTTTAAGAAAAATAATACTATATACACAGAATGGAATATTATTCAGCCATAAAAATGACAAGATCTTGCCATTTACAACATGGATGGATGTAGAGGGTATTATGCTAAGTGAAATAAATCAGAGAAAGACAAATACCATATGATTTTAATTATATGTGGAATTTAATAAAACAAACGAACAAAAAAGAAAAGAGACAAGCAAAAAACCAGACACTTAAATACAGAGAACATACTGGCGGCGGGGGGGGGGTTGCACGAGAAGAGGTAGTTGGTGGTAGGGATGGGTGAAATAGGTGATGGAGATCAAAGAATAAACTGATCATGATGACCATGGGGTATGTATAGAATTGTTAAATCATCATGTTGTACACATGAAACTATGATGACCCCTTTTGTTTTCTTTTAAAGTAGGCTCCACAGCCAGTGCAGAGCCCAATGTGTGACTTGAACTCACAGTCCTGAGATCAAGATCTGATCTGAGATCAAGAGTTGGATGCTTAACCGACTGAGCCACTCAGGTGCCCCTACTCTGTATGTTAATTATATTTCAATAAAAAAATTGGTAGGGGAAGAAGTTTGTGTATGATATAGGAAAGGCCTTCCAGAGGGAGGGATGTTTGAACTGAAGCCTAAGGACTATATACCAATTCCTTTCCTGTTGTAACTTATTACCTAAACCTTATCAACTAGTATCACAAGAGATGGGTTACATTTTATATATTAAAGGTAGGTGAAAATGGAAAGAAATATAGATTTTTAATTTTTTTGATGTTTATTCATCTTTGAGAGAGAGAGAGAGAAAGAGGGAGAGAGAGAGAGAGAGACAGAGCATGAGTGGGATAGGGGCAAAGAACAAGGGAGAAACAGAATCCAAAACAGGCTCGAGGCTCTGAGCTGTTAGCACAGAGACTGACGGTGAGGCTTGAAATCACTGACCGCGAGATCATGACCTGAGCTGAAGTCATATGTTCAACCAACTGAGCCAGGTAGGCGCCCCTAGATTTTTAAAGTACATAAATTCATTTGTATCTAAATGAGAATTCACTCACATTTAAGAAGATATTTAAAAGATGAGATAGAAGACAATGTTTTCTATTGGTACCCAATATTATAAACTGAAAGTAGTTCTTAAATTTTTAAAAAAATATCTTAGGAAAAACTGTTGTGCCCATTTTGCCCACATTTCAATTTCTTTCAACAATTTTAATTACATATCAATTATACAAAATTGGATTACATGTTCTCTGTATAGGATATATCAGAATATTTAATATTTACATATTACTGTTTGTTAAATTTAATGCTTTCTCTTTAATCCAAGACTGATTTTTAATTCCTGAATAATCGAGTCATATAAGCAAGCAATTTCTAATGTCAAAGAATGATTACAAATCTGAAAATAGAAATTATGAGGGGACTCTAAAGTGAATGTAAAATTATAGCGTGTTAATTTAGGGTGTAATTTTACATTTAATCTTAACTAATGCCAATATGATTATTTCAGTCTGAATCTGTTTTCCTCTGAACTTCCTAAGAGCAAACAGAATTAGATGTAGTGAAACTTATGTCGAAGGTCTTTATGTGGAAATTATGTTCAGTTGATGAAAGTAGCATATTATTATTGCACATTTTTGCATGTTTTGACACCGTTTGATTGGAAGCCTAAGTAAAATTGTAGAAATAAGAGGAATTTGTCTTCTTTCTCCCCAGTTGGAGCTATACTTGAATAGTATGATATGTAGCTATAGAAGATTGATTTAACAATGATACATCCTCAGGAATGCAGTAATAATGTACCCATTAAAAATGAAAGAGAACTAATTTCCTATAATGCAGGATTTCTTAACGTTGGCACTATTGACTTTGGAGGCTAGATAATTTGTTGTGGCGGGGAGCTGTCCTGTGTATTGTAGGATGTTAAAGAGCAACATCCTTGGCCTCTACCCAGTAGATGCCAGTAGGATTCTTCCTCAGTGGTGACAACAACAGTCTCCAGTTATGCCAAATATGCACTTAGGCAAAATCGCCCCTTGTTCAAAATCATGGTTGCAATAGATTGGCAGAGGGACCAACTCAGTTGAACTAATCAATTAAAAATTATGCTTATATCTATTTGAATGTACTAGAAAGTAGCCAGAGTGAATCTACCCTTGAAGATAAGTATGATGGGTAAGATTTGTGATTTTAAGGCTTTTTCCTTGAGGACACTTCCCAATCTGCAATCAGTGGGCAGCAGAAAGCAACAATGGTACTGGCAAGGCTGGCTACATGATTTCTGGGGGCCAGGGCAAAATGAAAATCCTATGCCACTTGTTGAAAACTTAATTTGAAGATAATGGTAACAGACTGTTAATCCAGGCCTCAAGTCCTGTGTGACTTTGCGGGTAGCATGGACATGAAGCCGGACCTACTTAGTGACTTGAGATGTTAGTGAATAGAATTTGGAGCTGGGGAAACAGCCAGAAAGTTATTAGTGAAATCCTAGAAGGGAGGGTACTTTAGAAATGTGAACCCCCAAATCTGTATATAAAATCCACTCAAATCTTTGGCTGACTACTAAACAATAATGCAAGATGAGACCCTGGGGGCCTGGCAAAAACACCTAAAAAATATAAAGGGACACAGCAAAGATTTCATGGTTTTTTCTTCAGGACAGAGTTTGGGTCCAACCAAAATAACTGGTTTATACAACAAAACAAAACAAAAATCACTCAGTAGAGAGATACAACAGAAAACAAAGTCTCTACAAGATACCATTTATAACTCCTGGCATCCAATAAAGAGCATTCGACAAGCACACAGACAGAAAAATGTGACCTATTGTTAAGAAAAAAAGCAGTAATATAAATTGATGCCCAGATGAACCAGATGTAACAATTACCAGACAAGGGCTTTAAAGTAGCAATTAAAAACATGTTTAAAGAGTTAAGAGAAGATGTATACATCATAAATGAACCCATGGAGAATCAAAACAGAAAAATTGAAACTGTAAAAGAGGAGGGAATGGAAATACTAAAACTCAGAAGTACAATAAATGAAATAAAATCACTGGATGGGCTTACCAGCAGGTTGAAGATAGCAGAATAAATCGATGAAATTAAAAATAGATCAATAGAAATGATCCATTCTGAAGAAGAGAGAGGAAAAAAGCAACTGAAGAAAAACGAGCAGGTTCTCTGAGGACTGTTGATCAATATTATGTGGTCTAAACTAAGAGCAATTAAGGTCCTAGAAATAGATAGAAATTGGGATAGAAACAATACTTGAAGAAGTAATGGCCCCAAACTTCTGATATTTGGTGAGACAACATTAATTTACAAATCCAAGAAACCTCAGTGAATCTTCAACTATGAAGAGAGAATTGTAAAAGTAGCCAAAAAACCTAGAGACATTATGTATAGGAAGCAGCATATGAAAAATGCTGGCTCTTCATCAGAAACAGTGGATGCTGAAAGTCAGGAGAACAGCATGGCTGAAGTGCTGAAATACAGAGAAATATTACCAACCCACTATTTTATATCTTGCAAAGCTATACTTCAAGAATAAATGTGAAAAAAAAGATTAAAGAAAATATGAGAGAATGAACATCAGCTGACCTGTACTGTAAAAAATGCCAAGTAGAAGTCTTCAGGCTAACGAGACATGACCCTAGACGGTAACTCATATCAGAGGAAATATAAACCATAAACAGTAAATATGAAGACTATTTGTATTTTTCTTTTTAAGACTTCTTTTATAAGTATGCCTATTTAAGGAAGAATATTAAGAGTGTATTGTAGGTTTATAATGTACAGAAATGAAATCTATGGAAATGTTACAAAGAGTGGGCTGGGCAAAGGGACTAGACTCTCACAAAGTTCTAATGTTTTGTGGAAAGTAGTATTTTATTGACCATAAGTTGATTGTGATAAGTTATTGATAGAATTTTCTGCAGTGATGAAAATGTTCCATATCTGCATTGTTCTCTAAGGTAGCCACTAGGCATATGTACTTACTGCATTCTTGAAATGTGGGTATTGTCACTGGAGAACTCAATTTTAATTTTAATTAATTAACAAAACAGACTTTTAAATGCAGAGAAGTCATGTTTGCCAGGGGGGAGGTGGGTGAGGGAGATGGTAGGTGAAGGGGACTAAGAGGTACAAACTTCAGATCGTAAAATGAATAAGTCATTGTGATGGAAGGTACATCATGGGGAATAAATAGTCAATAATATTGTAATAACACTGTATGGTAATGGATGGTGACTACACTTGCTGTGGCGAGTAATGTATAGAAGTGTCGAATCACGGTGTGGTACACCTGAAACTAACATAACACTGTATGTAAATTATACTTCAATAATTTATAAAAATAAATGTAAATGGTTACATGTGGCTAGTGGCTTTCATTTTGCACGATGTAGCCCCAGAGAAGCCACTAAAAATAGTGAAAATTAGGATACCTAAAAAGCTAATTGGGGAAAAAACTGAGGTACCAAAATGTATTCAATTAAGCCCAGAAAAAGAAGAAACAGAGGGAAACAAACAAATGAACCAAAAGGAAACCAAATTACAAAATGGCCAACATAAATCCAACTATTTTAGTAAATGTAAGTGGACTAAACCTTTTAATTAAAAGAGGATGTCAGGGTGAATCAAGAAGAAAAGATCCCACTTTCTGCTGTTAATAAGGAATGTACTTTAAATACAGACACAAATAGGTTGATAGTAAAAAGAAGGAAAAATGTATATGATAGGGTATGCATTTCCTAGTGCTGCAGTAACACATTACCACAAGCTAGAAGGTTTAAAACAGCTGATATTTGTTTCTTCACAGTCCTGAAGGTCAGAAGTCAGAATTAAGGTGTTGGCAGGGCCACGTTTTCTCTGGAGCTCTAGGGGAAACTCCTTCCTGCTCTCCTCCAGCTTCCGGTGGCTCCTGGTGCCTGCTGGCTGTGGCAACATCGCTGCAGTTTCTGCCTCTGTATTCACTTGTCTTCTTCCCTGTGTCTCTGCCTGTCCTTTTCTGTCTCTTATACACATGGTCTCATTGGTTTTAGGACCAACCTAATCTCATATGATCTGATCTCTATCCTTCCCTTAATGATAATCTGCAAATATTTTATTTCCAATGCCACGTCCTAGGGCTTTAGGGGGACACAAATTTTTGAGGGACACTCTTTAACCTACCCCATATGGAAATATGAATCATGAGAAACCTGGAATGGCTACATTAACACCAGACAACTTAGAATTCAAAATAGGGAGATTTACTGAAAATAAAGAGCACAACTTCATCATGATGAAAGGGCAGGTACATCAGGAAGACATAACAAATATAAATATATAAATATAAATATAAATATATACACATATAAATATATACACAGAGCTTCAAAATACATGAAATTATATCTGAAAAAACTTAGAGAAGTAAAAAAAAATCCACTATCTTAGGTGAACATGCTTGTCCCATTAATAGAAAAACTGAAAAGTCCAAATGACATTCCAAGCCACGTTTACCTGATATTTATAGAACACTATATCCAATAATCACAAAATGCTCCTCCCAAGTTCAAGCAAAATGTTCATCAGGATAGACCAGAATTAGACCAAAAAACATATCACCAAATTATAAAACACTAAAAGGCTTGTAGAGCATGCTTTCTGACCATGATGGAATTATGTCAGAAGGGCTATATGGTATCTAGAAAGTCCCCCCAAATTTGAAATTAAACAATCAACTTCTGAGTGAGTCATAGTTCTTAGAAAAGTTTCATAAGGTTAATAAATTCCTAGCAAGAAGTAGAGAAGTCGCAAATTATCAATACCAGGTATAAAAGAAGGAACAATGCTATAGGAACTACATATGTCAAAGTGATAAATAAGAGTAGTATGGACAAGTTTATATTAACACATTTGGCAATTTGGGTGGAATGGCCGAATTCTATGAAAAAGAAAATGTAACGAAATTAATACAAGAAACAAAATCTGAATAGCATATCTAGCAAATAAATGGAAGTTGTTATTGAGCATGCCTGCACAATGGAAACTCCGAGTATTGATCAATGGTGAATTCTATAAAATATTTAAGGAAGATAATAATACCAATATTAAATAATCCCTCACAATAAAAAAAGAAAAAGATTTAAAACTCTGTGACTTGTTTGAAGCCACTACAACCTTGATACAAAAACTTGACAGATACAATATAAGACCAGGAAATTTTAAGCCAATATTGCTCATCAGTGTAAATGCAAAAAAGCTTTCAAAATATTATCCAGCAATGTAGAAAAATAATAATATGTCACCATCAAGTGGGATTTACCCACATGAGGCAAGGTTGATTTAACATAGTCTCTGGATTTCCAAGTGACAGCATTGTTTACATAGAAAATACTAAGGAATAATCTTAAAAGCATCCTAGAACTAATACGTGAGTTTAGCCAGGTCTCAGGAAATGAGGTAAGTATACAAACATAAATTACATTGCTACATACTAACAACAACAACAACAACAACAGAATTGGAACATGAAATTAAAAATTCCATCTTCAGTTGAACCCCAAACTACAAAATAGGAATAAATTTGATAAAAGATGTGAAAAAACCTCTACACCAAGACCCAGAAAACATTGCTGAGAGGGCCAAAGAAACGGAGAGACATGAGTGCGATATCAGTTATACTCGAGAAGCCATTTTTAGAGGTGTTGATGAGCTGATTATAATTTTGATATGGAGATGCAAATGACCAAGATTCTCCATTGAAATCTTGGTTAAGTAGACCGAAGCTGGAGGACTTTCATTACCTTTCTTCAAAACTCACTGTAAGGTAACAGTAATCAAGATAGTGTGGCACACAGGGACAGGCAAATATATCAGTGAAATAGAATGCTGAGAGCAGAAATGGACCCACATCAACATGGTCTATTGGGGTTCAGCAAGGGTACCAAAGTAATTTAATGGGGGGAAGTTTTTTTGACAAATAATGACGGGTCAACTGGATGTCCACATCAGAACAAAACGGGCCCTGTTCCCTACCTCACACCATGCACACAAAAGAAATGGGATTAAACATAGACTTAACTATAAAATCTAAAACTATAAAGCTTTTAAGAGAAAACTTAAATGGTTATCTTCGTGACATGGGAATAGACAGATTTCTTGTGCGGGACACAGAAAAGTTAACCATAAAAGAAAAATTGGACTTCAAAAAATTAAAAATTGCTCACCAAGAGATGGTTTTAACATGAGTAAACAAAGTATTTGCAATACTTACTCTGACAGTGAGCTCCCACAAACTAACAAACATAAGACACTTAAAAAATGTGTGAAATAGTGGACCGTCTATGAAGGAAGATGATTTGACAATAACCAAATGAAAAAGTGATCAACATCTTTAGTCATCCACAAATGCTAATTTAGACTATATCAACTAAACATGTCTAAAAATAAAAAGATACTCAACACCAAGTATTGGTGAAGATGTGGAGAAACCAGAACACTAATGTTTTTCTAGTGAAAAAAAAATACAATGGTCCAATCACTTTTGAAAAACAGTTTTGCAGTGTTATTTTATAAACTTAATAATTTACTTATCCTTTAAGCCAGTAATTCCACTCTTCAGTATTTATTGAAAAGAGATTTAAGTATGTGTCCACATAAAGACTTGATGTAAATACCCATCATCAGGATGGTCACTGAACAAATTATGGTATATTCATAAAATGGAATATTACTCTTGAATAGAAAGAAACAAACTACTAGTGTGTCTGGGGGACTCAGTCGGTTAAGTACAACTCTTTGATTTTGGCTCAGGTCATGATTTCTCAGTTTGTGAGATCGAGCCCTGAGTTGGGATCTGTGATGACAGCTCTGAGCCTGCTTTGGCTTCTCTCTCTCCTCTCTGGCCCCTGCCCATTTGTGCTCTCTCTCTGTCTCTTTCTTTCTCAAAATAAATAAACATTCAACAAAGAGAAACTACTAATGAATCTTACAATATGGATGAATCTCACTGACATTTTGCTGAGTGAAAAAAGCCAAGGACCACATACTCTGCTTAGTTGAAGTTCTAGAAAAGAACTAATTCCAAAAATTGAAAAAATTTTGACAATGGTTGCCTCTGTTGGATAGCACTGAATGAATTTTCAGAGATGGAGAAGGCTCAATAGGATAGGGATGTGGGTTACACATCTTTCAGAATTGTACAACTAAGTTCTGAGAGTACATTATATGTAAATTTTACTTAGAAAAAAAAAGCCAGGTACCTGATTGACTTGTCAGTTGAATGTCCAACTCTATTTTGGCTCAGGTCATGATTCCAGGGTGGTGGGACTGAGCCCTGTGCTGGGCATGGAGCCTGCTTAAGACTCCCTTCTCTACCTGCCTCCAAACCTCCCCCTCTCCACACCTCCTTCCACCCTTGGACGCTCATGCACACTCTCTCTAAAAAACAACCCATTTCTCAACCCCCCCCCCCGCACCCACCAAAACCCTCCTAATACCTAGTGGAGTGTGGGAAGTAGGTGGAGTTACAGATGGTAAAAGAGTGACAGAATGTTTATAATCGTTGAAGTTGGGTGATGAATACATTTGGGTTCATTATACTATTCTGTTTACTTTGTACATGTTTGAAATTTCCATAATAGAATGTTTAGAAATCATGAACAGCTGAAAATTAAATATATTATGCAACATTATGATAATGAAAAATGTTGACAAATTTAAAGACACACAAAATATTCATTATAAATGAAGAAAAGGAACTTCTACCACAACACATGTGAAAAGGAACATCTCAATGCATAGAAAGTCACTGAAAAACTAATTCTAAAGTGTAAGCAATGTTCTCTTACTAGTCGAGTTACAGGTAATTTTTTGTTCTTTGCACTCGTTTCCATTTTTTCACCCCAGTGATCATGTATAGCTTCATCATTCGATTGATATCTTTCTTGAAAGTCGTGTAGGTAGCTGACATCTAGTTCAATCCAAAGTCGGTCTGGGCGTTTGGTGATTTTGTATCACTACTATGCAGAAAAGGGACCTGAGGTGAACCTAAGACCCAGGAGGCATGTGCAGCAAAACCTTGCCTTGCAGTAGCTTGTTCTGTGAGTGTTCTGCAAGACAAGCAAACACTTCTAACAAATTTTAACTTGATAAAGGAGTGCTGTCTTACAACACCAACACTATGTGACGCTGAATGTCACATATCACAACTGGTCCAGTGGTTTATTTATTTCTTTAAATTCTAGTTAGTTAACATATGGTGTAATCTTGGTTTCAGGAGTAGAATTAGTGATTCATCACTTACATACATTCCGTGCTTATCACAACATGAGCCCTGCTTAATACCCATCCTCTATCCAGGCCATCCCCTGCCCACTTTCCCTCCAGCAACCCTCTGGTTCGTTCATTATCATTAAGAGTCTCTTATGGTTTGCCTCCCTCTCTCTTTTTTCCCCTTCCCCTGCATTACTCTGTTTTCTTTATTAAATTCCACCTATGAGCACCACAATACTTATAGCAGCACTATCAACAATAGTCAAAATATGGAAAGAGCCCAAATTTCCATCAACTGATGAGTGGATAAAGATGTGGTGTACACACACACACACACACACACACACACACACACACACACACACACTGGACTATTCCTCAGCCATGTGAATGGAGCTCTAGTGTATTATGCTAAGTGGAATAGCATGCAGCCAATTTAATTTCTAATATTAAAGCCAGTAGCATTTCCTACACAAAATCACCTTTTGTTTTAAAATAGTACCCCAAATGGTTCAACAGTATTCTGCAGTTGGGGAATGGATGGAGAAAGTGAGGCATAAAGAAGTAAAGTCACTCACATCAAAGGACATTTATGGAAATGGACTTCAATTCTTGATATTCTTTATATTTGGACTCAGCCAAGAAAGCAACAATTAGAAAACTGAAAACGATGACCAAGCTCTAGAGCTCCATGAAGAAGGAAATCAAGAAATAAAAGGAGAACATAATTACCATACTTACCTTTAACGATCGATAAAACAGTGTAACAATACAATGTAAAATGAGATGTTTTCCTGCAATTTCATTTGCCTGTTCCAAGATTACCAGGTTGAATCGTGCATGAAGATACTGCTTAAGCACAGCATTCATAAATGAGGTATTAATTGATTACCAGTCTTCACATGTAACCACTGAAACAGTCAGCCATGAGTATCCTGGGTGGGATGAAAATACGCATTGGACAATGAAACAGACAGGAACCATGTTGACAACCTAAGGAAACCTGGAATGCTGCACAACTGTCGAATCTCTTAGCTTCGTAAGCAGAACTAGTCATCTTGCATCTCAGACTACATTTCTGTTGTGAGTCAATAAAATGCCAGGACCAGATTAACCATTGGCTCATCATCCACAGCGTGAACGTACTGGAGAGTATGTGTATGTCTGTGTGTTTTGGAAGAGTGTGTGTGTAAGTTCTGATTGCTTCCGGCCTCTAGAGCAATGCCTGGCACATAGTGAGCACTCAGGAAGCATGTGTCGCTTATCAGCAACAGTGCCATCTGTGTGTGACACATCATCTTTCAGAGACTCCTCTTTTTGTTTAGTTTTATTTTTATCAAAGTTATATCCACATTCTTTAGAGGCAAATTGTTCCCTAATTCATGAAAAATGGCTTTCCTTTGCCAATCTTCCCACCCATTTCTGGCTCTCAGGAGGCAACTGATTTCAAATTTCTTAGCTCTTCTTTTTAAAAATATTTATCTTATTCTTGTAATTTACATATTTCCACAGCTACTCCTTGATTGTTCAGTTTCAGCACAGTCTATGGGCTTCCCATAAGGGAAGCTGGGGCTTCAGCTCTTGTTAACGCCCCCTGCTTGCTGCCTCCACTCCTCACACTGACTCTTGTAAAAAAAATGTTGAAGTGTAATTGACATGTAACATTCATTATGTGTACAACATAATGATTTGAAATTTGTATGTATATTCCAAAATGATCACCACAATAAGTCTGGTTAATATTTGTCACCATACACAGTTACAGTTTTTTCCTTGTAATGAGAACTTTTGAGATTTACTCTCTTAGCAACTTTCAAATATGCAACACAGTATTACTAACTACAGTCACTGTGCTGCATATCACTTCCCCAGGACTTTTGTACCTTTGACTTCCGTCACCCATTTCACCCCCCACCCTCTAATACCCACCTCTGGCAACCACCAATCTGTTCCCTGTATCTATGAGTTGCATTTCCTTTTTGTTTTGTTTTGTTTTTTTGTTTTTAGATTTCACATATAATTAATATCATACAGTATTTGTTTTTCTCTGTCTGACTTATTTGATTTAGCATAATGCCCTCAAGGTCCACCCTTATTGTTGTACATGGTAGGATTTCCTTGTCTTATGGTGGAATAATATCCCATTGTATATATATTTTCTTTACCCATTCATCCATCCATGGACACTTAGACTGCTTCCCTGTCTTGGCTATTGTAAATAATTCTGCAACAAACATGGGGTTGCAAATATATTTTCACCATTCTTCATGCCCTCTCAAAAATCCCTTAGCATTTTATTAAAATTAAGGTCAGGGGTGCCTGGGTGGCTCAGTTGGTTAAACGTCTGGCTTCTGGCTTCGGCTCAGGTCATAACCTCACAGTTCATGGGTTCGAACCCCGTGTTGGGCTTTGTGCTGACAGCTAGCTCAGAGCCTGGAGCCTGCTTTGGATTCTGTGTCTCCCTCTCTCTCTGACTCTCCCCTGCTTGCGCTGTCTGTCTCTTAAAAATAAATAAAAAACATTAAAAATTATAAAAAAATAAAATTAAGGTCAGTATTTAGCATTTACATCATTATGATTAGGTGACTTCTCTTTACAGTTGAGCCACTTAACTATATTAGTATCACTTTTCCATTTCTGTCCAGTGTTATATTTCCTCTAGAGTGTGTAATCCTCTGTCTACTCTGGTTTTCTACATTCTCATCACTAATTCAACTCTACCTTCTGCCCTCTTCCCTCCGCCATTGCAGGAATCACCTCTGAACATATTCAGACATATTAGTATTATCAATTCCATTATTTGCTTCTATCTAGACTGGTTGCTCACTCTCTCTCAGCCTGGGTACTGCCAGGCTCTCCCTTTGCTAGGAAATTCCTCAGCCCAGGTATTATTTCACCTCTTTTCTTTTAGCCTCTCCTCCCCTCCCCTATTTGATTACATAATGTTTAAACACAAAAATAAAATTATTATATAGCATTTCATCATTTACACACACATTCATTTTATAAAAATTTATTTGAGAGAGAGAGAGAACGAGCACATGTAAGTAGGGGAGAGGGACAGAGGGAGAGAGAATCTTAATAAGCAGGCTTCATGCTCAGCTTGGAGGTAGGGCTCAATCACACAACCTTGGGATCATGACCTGATCTGAAATCAAGAGTCGGATGCTCAACTGATTGAGCCACCCAGGTGCCCCGACGGACATTATTTTTCTGATTTCTTTTCCTTAGGAAATGTTGCAGTGTTACTGGTTGAAATGAATTAGCTTTTAAAAAATCTATTTTTTTAGAGAAGTTGTGTATTCAAAACAAAACTGAGCAGAAAGTACAAAGATTTCCCATAGATCTTCTGCTCCCGTGCATGGGTAGCCTTCCCCATTACTAAACTCTTAACTAGAGTGATGCATTTGTTACAACTGGCGAGCCTACTTTGACGGATTATTATCATCTGTGTGTTCTAGTTTACACTGTGGTTCACTTTTGGTACTCTACTTTATATGGACTTTAACGGATGTTTAACAACACATATCCACCCACTAAGTACCATAGAGAATAGTTTCTATGTCCTAAAAGTACTCTGTGATTTGCCTATTCATGTCTTCTTTCCCTTAATTGCTGGCAACTGCTATCCTTTTACTGACTGTAGTTTTGCCTTTACCAAAATGTCACATAGATGGAATCATACAGTATGTTGGCTTTTCAGATTGGCTTAGAAATAGGCATTTAAGTTTCCTTCATGTCTTTTCATGACTTGATAGCTCATTTCTTTTTAGCATTGGATAATATCCTATTGTCTGGATGTACCAGTTTATTTGTCCATTCTCCTACTTCCTTCCAAATTTTGGTCATTATAAATAAAGCTGCTATATAAAACATCTGTGTGCAGGACTTTGTGTGGACATGTTTTCAAGTCCTCTGGGTAAAAATACCAAGGAGCACGGTTGCTAAATTGTATGATAGCTATTACCTGTCTTTTAGGTAGGATTCCCTTTTTTCTTGCTGCTATGAATTTCTCTTTCTTGCCTTATTTACTCTATTTTGTAGAAAACATCTAGTAATAGTGATTTTAGAAAGGCACATTGGAAGTAAACTTGCTGAGCACCAGTGCATCTAGAAATGCCTCCTCACCATGCTTAATTGCTAGTTTGGTTGGATATAGAATTCCATACTTGAAATATTTTTCTCTTAGAATGTTTAAGGCATGCAGTTAATTAAAACATTTTTTAATGTTTATTTATTTTTAAGAGAGAGACAGAGAGACAGAGAGAAAGGGGAGGAACATGGAGAATGGGAGAGAGAGAATCCCAACCATGCTCTGCACTGTCAACTCAGAGCTTGATACCGGGCTCCATCTCATGAACCATGAGATCATGACCTAACCACCTAGGCACCCCATTCCTCTTTTATTTTCCAGCTGTTCGTCTTTTTGCTTTACTTTTTGTGCGATTTTTAACTTTATATCCTAAACATTCAATGCTTTAAAAAAATACAGACATGTAGACAAATAATTCACATGTCCCCAAATTTAGCCTTTTAAATTATATAATTCAGTGGCTTTTTTCTAATATATTCACAAAATTATAAAACCATCACCTCTTTATAATTCCAGAACATTTCATCATTCCCCAAAGAAACTTGTATCTACTAGAGGTCAGTCGCTGCTCCTCTGTCCTCTCAGCTTCTGGCCACCGCTGCTCATCTCCTTTCTCGCTCTACGGATTTGCCTATTCTGGACATTGCATGTGAATAGAATCATATAATACATGGCCTTTTATGTGGGGTCCTTTTACTTCGCATACTGTCTTCAAGGTTCATCCATGTATCATTACTTCATTCCATCTATTGTATACCACATTTTATTTATCCATCAGTTGATGGACACTTGGAATATTTTCACTTTTTGGCTCTTGTGACTACGCTGTTATGAATATTGTGAATAACACTGTTATGAATAACACCTTTTGTGTGGACAAATGTTTTCTTTCTCTTGGGAATTGCTGGTCAATTGCTGGTGGCTCTGTGTTTAACTTTTTGAGGAACTGCCAAACTGGTTTTTATAGTGACTGCCCCATTTTGCACTCTTACCAGTAATAGATGAAAGTCCCTATTTCTCCACATGCTTTTTTTTTTGAAGTTCATTTATTTTTTTGAGAGGGAGAGACAGAGAGGCAGAGAGAAGAGAGAGAGAATTCCAAGCAGGCTCTGCACTGTTGGCATGGAGCCTGATGTGGGGCTTCAGCTCATGAACTATGAGATCATGACCTGAGCCAAAGTCAAGAGTGGACGCTTAATCTACTGAACCACCCAGGGCCTCTCTCCAGACTCTTACCCACGCTTGTTATTTTGTTTGTATTTTTGATTATAATCATCCTAGTGTGTGTATAGTGGTATCTCATTGTGGTTTTAATTTACATTTTCCTAATAACTAATGATGGTGAATCAATGGTGTTGATTGATTTTTAAGGACTATTGCCAAACTGTGATTTTCCAACCATTTTTTTCTTTGGTTGTCATTTACATATGTATATAAAATATTAAACCATCCTGCCCCTGTTTACTGGGGGCACACCTTTCCTTTCTTCTGTGAGCACATTAATGAGAATATTTCAAAGTTTTCTTATTCTTTTTTTAAAGAAGTTTATTTCCTTTGAGAGGGAGAGAGAGAGAGAGAGAGAGAGAGAGAGAGAGAGAGAGAGAGTACAAGCAGGGGGAGGAGCAGAGAGGAGAGAAAGAGAATCCCAAGCAGGCTCCAGGCTGCAGAGCCTGATGTGGGGCTTGAGCTCACAAACCATGAGATCATGACCTGAGCTGAAATCAAGAGTTAGATGCTTAACTGACTGAGTCACCCAGGTGCCCCCATAGTCTTCTTATTCTTGAATTTCTTTTTTCCAAGTTTCTCTTCATATGTTTGTCTTAGTGTCTTTCATTCTATACATTTTCCTTCAAAATAGATGCTGGTGAGGGTGTGGAGAGACAGGCACCCTCCTACACTGTTGGTGGGAATGTAAACTGGTGCAGCCGCTCTGGGAAACAGTGTGGAGGGTCCTCAAAAAATTAACAATAGAACTCCCCTATGACCCAGCAATAGCACTGCTAGGGATTTACCCAGGGGATACAGAAGTGCTGATGCCTAGGGGCACATGTACCTCAATGTTCATAGTGGCACTTTCTACAGTAGCCAAATCATGGAAAGAGCCTAAATGTCCATCACCTGATGAGTGGATCAAGAAGATGTGGTATATATACACAATGGAGTACTACATGGCAATGAGAAAGAATGAAATCTGGCCATTTGTAGGAAAGTGGATGGACCTCAAGGGTGTCATACTAAGTGAAATAAATCAGGCGGGGAAGGACAGATACCATATGTTTGCATTCATAGGTCTAACAGGAGAAACCTAACAGAGGACCATAGGGAGGGGAAGGGGGAAAGAGTGTTGGGGAGAGAGAGGGACACAAACCATGAGAGACTATTGAATACTGAAAATGAATTGAGGGCTGAAGGGGGAGAGGGAGGAGGGAAGGGGTGATGGTCATGGAGGGGGGCACTTGTAAGGAGAAGCACTGGGTGTTATATGGAAACCAATTTGACAATAAATTATTATTTTTAAAAAAACCCAAATAATCTGGTCGCCTTTGAACTTAAAAGTGTGTTGGAATCTCTGAGCACATGGGCATTCCTATACAACTGTGCTTTCTTCCCTGTAGGGTGACGTGGCTGGAATGTTTTATGGGGGTTGATGGGCGGGTCCCAGTTAAGTATCTTCAGGCCTTTTCTCCTGGATGATTAAATTCTCCAGAAGTTTCCTACATGTTTTTTCCAGAGGGTCTAAGCTTGAGCTTGGCTCCTGACATTGTGACAGCTGAGTGGAGAATCTTATCAGTCAGTGTGTAAACTTTCAGTATATTTCCCTATTTTTATTTCCGTAATTCATCGTTCAGCTGTGCTCAGGTCAGATGTCCTGATTTACCCTCTGCAAAGAACAAGTTTCGAGGCCTCTGCCAGGAGCGATGAGGGGCAGTCATTCAGCTGTACAGAGGGGGAGAGGGGATCTGGAACCTCACTGCTTTTTTGTTTTTAATTTTCTTAGTGTTTATTTATTTTTGAGAAAGAGAGAGAGAGAGAGAGAGAGAGAGAGAGAGAGAGAGAGAGAGAGCACGCAGAGGAAGGGCAGAGAGAGAGAGAGGGAGACACAGAATCCGAAGCAGGCTCCAGGCTTTGAGCTGTCAGCACAGAGCCCAACCCGGGACTGAAACTCACGAACTGTGAGATCATGACCTGGGCTGAAGTTGGGACACTTAACCAACTGAGCCACCCAGGCCTTCCAAGGGTCTTACTGCTTTTTAAAAACTTTTTAGCACTGAGATTACCCTTGTTTCTAGATTTATGTTCATGTCTGTTATGTTCCTGAGTCTTTGGGAATCTAACGACATCAATCAGGTGCTTTTCTTGATTTCCCACTGCTGCCTTTTGGTACAGCTTTCTTCGAGCTGATCCCTCTGATCTGGCTTCCAAAGTTTTGTTTTCTTCACTCCCACTATCTTGTTCTCTTTTGTTTTATTTCAGTCTAGTGGGTGCAGATGTTAAGTACCCTTGGTTAGTTTTAAAATATAAATAAAAATGACCAAGTATCAAATTCTCTGTGCACCTTAGATCACAACACACACACATATAACGCTTTGACATAAAAGACACCTCCCTGTGTCTCCATTTTTAAAAAAGGCTTTCTCACCTGGCAATACCAGTCAGACCCAGCTTGCTCTTTGTAACTTGTAAAGCGGAGAATTCAGTCAAGGATAGCTTTTGTCTTGACACCAAAATCATGGCTATGGGGCCAGTTTGGTTCACCCAGAAACAGTACAATAGCCTATGTGTAAATGATACTCAGGTTTATGAAACAGTGACCTTAGGTCCACCTACAGCTGTATATTCTGTGGGTTAACACAGATGCAGTGTATTCAATAAACATTTACCGCCTACTACCCCGGGGTAGGGGAGAGGGGTCTTGAATTAGGTGCTAGTGGTAAAGGAGAGCAGGGAGGGGAGGACTTTTCTGCTGTTAAAGATAGTCCTTCTTTGTGTGAGAACGATGAAGTCTGAGATCTTGCTTCCTTTCACCAAGAAATGAGAAAACAATGAACAGAAGCCTCGTCTTCTCCTGGACAAAGATGTAAACCCATTTTCATCGATACCTGTGTTTCCCCTCTGCTCCCAAAGTCCCTCTGCATCTGCTCCTTCCTCACTCCCTCTAGCCTTTCTTTCCCATGAGTATTGCCTCTCTCTCCTGCATCACACAACTCGCTTTCTACTCAATCATCCTCCGTAGGAATTCAGGTCCAATTCATTCTTCAACCTCACCCTTTCTGGCACCTGTGCCCCCTGTCCACTGAAACCAGCTCTGGTCAGTGTCGGCAGGGACCTGCTTGCTGCCACGGTCATCAGGCATTTCCTGTGTCAACATGGAGCTCAGCTGCATTTGATGCAGTTCTTGGAATCTGTCTTCTCTCCTCTTTTGGGACTACTCTTTCCCAGTTTTCTTCTCCAGCTGCTCCATCTCACTCTCCTTTGCTTCCCCCACGTCTTTTTACCTACTCTCCAAGTGGTGTGAGTGCTCAGGCTCAGCCCTTTCTCTCTTCCCAGGTCATGGTTAAAATCCAGCCCATGGTTTGAATCCTTCCTCCATGTTCCTGAGCCCAGATTTCTACTGCTGGCTCACACTTCCTCCTCAGCTCACCCCTCTTCCTGAGTTCCAGGCTCCAATACTTAATAAACTCAGCAACTCCATTTGCATGTCTAATAGCCAGCTTATTTTAACATGTGCAAAATGGAACTCGTCCTCCTGCCCCCAAATGGAGTCCGTTTTCTGTCTTCCCCAACTCAGGATGCGTCCTCTGTCCCTCTACTTCTTGTGCCACATTGGTCTGTGATCAAGCCCTGTCACTTCTACCTTCACGTGTATCTCAAATACCTCTGTCTCCACTGCCTGCACCTTGGTGAAACAATTGCCTTCTTTCAGTTGGTTTTTTGTAGGCGCCTAATCAAAAGACTTCCTGGTTTCTACTACAAAGTGGCGGCAGTAATCTTTTAAAAACATAACTCCAAAGGTGTCATTCTGTTTCTAATAAGCCTTCAGTGGTTTCCCTTGGCACTGAGTCAAGCTCCCACCTCCTTGCCCCACTTATGTGCCCTGCACGATCTAGTTTCTGCCTACCTCCCTGAGTCTCCCACTGCCTCCCCATAACATGCACGGGTCCACTGTATCTGGATTTTTGTTCCTCAAACAGCAAGCTCATGCCTGCCTCAGGGCATTTGCCACTGCCCTTTTCCCTGCTTAGACAGTGTTCCTGAGCAGCTATTAGCGAACATCGTTGAATGGCTAGCAGTAAGGAATGGGCACTGAATGTAGGCTCTGTGGGAGGAGGAAGCCAGTTTTTCTAATTCTCTGTATCCCCTGTGTCTAAGTTAGTGAAGGAATGCACTAAAGTTGTTTTAACCATGGTGTCTCAAAGGAAGAAGAGACAGGGCAGAGCACGGAGGAGCATTCAGAAAGCGGGGTGCCCTTGCCCCTATCCCTCCTCACCTCCCATCCCTAGGGTAGACTCTCTGCACCTGGGGAAGGAGAGACAGAGGAGTTAGGAGAAGTGTCCCGCTTTCTGGAGGCAATTCTGGAATGTCAGCAGAACCAGAGGGAGAGAATTAGAGGTTGTGCTCCAATTTGAAAGTAGGGCCACAGACAACCCTGCCTGTAAGTCAGGAAAGTTTCCAACAGAGTCGGCACACCCAAAGCACTAGGTGGCCACACATGGGGAAAGTCTCCGAGGGCACTCAGGGCCAGGTAGCCACCACACGTGAAGTCACAGTACAACATCTGTTCACAGTAGCATGGACAAAAACTCAAGATGGAAGGTGGGGATGGAAAGGTGGCATGAGGCTGGTCCTCCTGGCTTGTGAGAGCACTTGGTGGGGCTCTTTCCAGCCCCCACTTAGTGACATCATATTGGGAGGTTGGAATTGGCCAGGATGGGAGTATTTATATCATGGAAAATAGCAAATGCTAGAGATCAAGACCGTTGCTTTCTCTTTTTCCCTGGACATTCTTGTTTACTAGTACACCACTGGAGACCAACCAGTAGTTGACTAAGAAATTCATTCAATCTAGGTCAAATGAGGTCTCCAAATAGGAATTTGATTGGGTAATAAGAAAATACCTGTTATTCTTTGCATGCATGTGATAGCAATTGATTTTTTACTTGGCTGGCAGTTGTTTTAGGTGGTTTCCCCAGTGACAGACTCTGAGACAGAGACTCGGATGCAATGGTTTGTTAAGGCAGCTCTCTTGGGGGAAGCTGGTTACAGAGCAGGGGAAGTGAGGTAGGAAGGAGCCCGGCCAGGAGGGATTTTAGGTGAGGGTTCAGCTTTGGCCTGATCCCAAGGGAAGCCCGGAGCCCAAGTCACACTAAAGTCTTTACCTGCCTCGAGGCATAGGGGGCTTTCCTGCACCTCAGTGATCAAACACTGACTGCGGTACATCCAGCAATCAGCATGTCTAATGAGGCCATACCAGTAACCCGAAGGTCATCTTCTGAAGAAGGTTACAGGAGCAGAAGGCTCTGCCCTGACAGCATGGAATCTGCTTGGGATTCTCTCTCTCTCCTCTCTCTACCCCTCCCCATGCTTGCACTCTCTCTCTCTCTCTCTTTCAAAGTAAGTAAATAAATAAAAAAGAATAAGAAAACTTTGAAATATTCTCATTAATGTACTCACAGAGGAAAGGAAAGGTATGCCCCCACTAAACAGGGGCAAGATGATTTCATATTTTATATACATATCTAAGTGACAACCAAAGGAAAAAACTGTTGGAAAATCACAGTTTGGTAACAGTCTTTAAAAATCAATCAACATTATTGACTCACCGTCCCTCTCTCGACGAGCTAGCTCTCCTGAATCACGTCTTCTGGTTGTGCTTTTCCATGGCGAACTCCTCTCTGCTGCCCCTTGACCAGCCAGTTGCTCCTAAACTTTGCTCTCTGATATCCTCTCCCCTGAATTATTTTAAGGGTTTGTTTTTAGACCATTGACTTTTGTGCCCAGTCACATATCATTTATCGATAACTATTTCTGTGATTGTATGCTTTGTCTATCTTCCTTGAAGTATGTTTAAGTTTTCAAAGGGCAAAGACTATGAATTTTGTACTTTTTACAGTGCCTTGAAAGCAAATAAAACCTCGATAAAATCTTAAATTTAGGGGAAAAAAAAGCATGTGATTTCTACTGGACTATAAGAGCACATGGTTGCTTGAAGGAAGTGAGTTTTTAAACTATTTTGATCACTCATATATCTTTGGAGCCTTAAGTCATGCCTGATACACTAATAAATACTGGTGAATGAATTAATCTTTTAAAATGTGGTGGGGAAAATATTTTTATCCCACAAAATGTTCATATTTTGTAATAAAAATTAATGTGGAAGTGACATTCCACAGTTTTGAGTTATTTTGAATGTTCCTTCAATGTTCCTTCAAGCTCATCTTCATCATGTTGAATCTGCTAACAGTGTTGATTTGCCATTTCTGTCAAAAAGATGGAAGAAAAAGTAGCAGTTTGGTTATAGAAATTGCGTTACGGCTCAACATCATAAGGAGATGGGCATATAGCTAACACAGTTTGGTAGAGAGGGGGAATGGGATCCATGAGGAAGTAGGACTCTGGTCTGTGAGTCAGGAGGCCTGTCCCAGAAGGAGTTTTGTGGTTAACCAGCTGTGTGACTCTGGATGGAGAACTTAACTTCTCTGGCACTCTCTTGCCTCATAAAGATGAGGGAGTTATATTAGATTCTGTCTAGTTTTAGCATTGGAGGTTTATTTCTGGATCATATAAGCTGCTTCTCAAGGTGACCCTGTGGTAGTGAAAAAATATCTGAACTACGATTCAGGACCCTTGAGACCTTGGGGTGACAGACGTCAGGACCTTACGCTTAACCTCAGGGACTTAGAAGAACATGATGCACAGATAAGACATGAAGTTAGCCCTTGCTAACCTTAACATTAAGTGTCTGGGCCTGTAAAGCTGATGAACTTAGGCCTTGACGTTCAACCAGGAGGTAGCAGAGATGAGGCCTCCAAAGATTTCAGGGAGACGATCAATGTGCAGAATGACATATAGTAATTAAAACAATCTACAAAAAAAAGGCAGCAGGAAAAAAGAGGACTAGGGTATTTTAAATCCAATTCTTTACCCTGTGACTGGCCGAACACCAGTTTCATGATTAAACGTATGGCATTGGAAGTTACTTTCCCGATTCATCAGACACGACACTTCTCGACCTCATTTCCTGTAGAGTAAGGGAATTGGAAGAGCTGGTCCTCAGACTCCCTTTCGGCTCTACTGATCTATGACTTATTTATTTTTTAATTTTTTAAATGTATTTTATTTGAGAGACAAAGACAGAGACTGAGTGGGGGAGGGACATAGAGAGAGGGAGACACAGAATCTGAAGCAGGCTCCAGGCTCTGAGCTGTCAGCACAGAGCCCAACGCGGGGCTCGAACCCATGAACATGAGACCATGACCTGAGCTGAAGTTGGACACTTAACCAACTGAGCCACCCAGGCGTTTCTGATCTGTGATTTAACTTTGGATCCCTGAAATCATAGGTAGCATATACATTTTGACCTGATCCGACCCTCTTTGGGGTGGTGACTTGATACTTTTTGTTGGGGGAAGGCTCGGTGGAAGGTGAACTACCACAATGCAAAGCTAATGGTGCGTGAATGCTATTGGGCAGAAGATGTCTGTCAACTCTCAGCCCAGGGTTTCCTTTACTGGTGACAGTTCAGAGAGAAATCTTTGTGCATCCAGAGTACTTGTCTTGCTGATAGGACATATTGGCAGATATGATGCCCAAGAGGTTCCCGAGCTTGCTTGGCCCACGAATCCCCCTCTCATGCACAACTAAAAGCGTCCTGATATAAAACCTGTCCTTTCCATGGAAAGACTGACTCCAGATCCTGCCTCCGTTCCTTCCTTCCTCTGGTGAGATGAGCCGTTTTTTATTCTTTGCACAGCCAAGCTTGCGGCATGACTTTTGTAATCATGCTCCCCTAATTACCAACACAACATTTCTAGTAACAATTCTGTTAATAGTAAGGATTAAGGACATTTATAATAACCATAACATGGGGGTAGGGTGGGGGCTGGGAGGGCATGCATCCACTTGAGCTGGGAGCTCAGCCACTCCAAAGGCACATGGACTATAAATGGGAAAGGGGCGGGTCCCCAAACTGAGGTTGGGCAGAGTGGTTACATCCTTAGTTATGGACTGAATGAATGTGATGCCTCTTCTCAAACCCCCCAGAAATGGGGAATGCTCTTGAACTGTAGGTTATCATTGACTTTGATGTTTGAAGAGGAAGGTGGAGGTGCCCAAGGTTTCAGGCATGGGCTTAACCTCCTGAGGTCCCTCATGTGTTCCTTCAGGTGCTGGTTTTGTTCTCGCAGCTCCCCAAGTGTTTGTTGAGAAGCAACAAACCATGGGACAGACATTCTTTGCAACTGGGGTCAATGCATTTTCTTGTAAATGCTTAAGAACAGGTTTGGCGCCATTGTCTCCGAAGACTGCCCAGTGAAGCAGGGGAAGCCTGAGTTCTCAAATCAGAAACATGGGGCTCACATGTAGGGCTCTGTTTACACATGTGGGTGACCGCTGCTTAGGCATTTCACCTCTCTTTCCCAACTGGTAAGATGGGGGTGGTCTCATCAGTCTCTTCTACCTGAGAGGGTTTTGCGGGGATCAAATGAGATTATGCATGGGAGAATGCTTTCATAAAATCAAATAGTTACATGGATAAAGGTCATATATTTAATAATTTAAACTAATATATAAATGGCATGCTCCCAAGTGTTTGTGTGAGTGAATGAACTTGTTCTAAGTGTTTTAAATGTTTTGTCCACTTTATAAAACCCACATTTATGTTCAGATATCATACCCTATTTTTGCCGCTTGATTAAGTTACCACATCATAATTCTGCACAAGGCACAGAGTAGCCCATGTAGGGGAGGGAGCCCAAAAGGATGACCGGGGCCTCTCAAAAGCTTCTCATTAACAAACAAACAAACAAACAAACAAACAAGAGGTCTAGGGACCCACAAGACCTAAAGCAGATGTGTGACAGGCCGAGTCACACTTCACTTATTGTTTGTGTCTTGCTGAAGTAAGCATACCACTTCTATAAGAGAGATGTGAATTCCAGAAACTTCAGTTAATTTCTCTCTTTTGAGGGACTATTTTAAAACCTTGTTTTCTAGAAGCAAAAGATTAACAGTCCACCTTGGTAAGGAACTCTGAAGGACCCCACAGCAGCAGTCTGACATGAGGTCGGGTGGTGGCTGGGTAGGTCAGAAGTCAGCTGTGACTCTGTGAGCTTCGCTGAGATGGGGGCAGGCCTGGGGCACATCCTTAGGCCCGTGGTAGTCAGAGCAGTTCAATATTCAGTTCACTATTCCTTGAACTGAACTGAAAAGGCCAGTTTTTAAAACTCTAATCTTTCATCCTTCATCTTACAATTGTATTAGAAGAATTTTGTAGTCATAAAGCACCTGTATTTTGGGAGCTGTAATTTAGAACTAAAACTTATCTACCCTTTTGCTATCACCTTGGTCCCCATCCTTCTAAAAATCAAGGGGGGGGGGAACGGAAATTCTTAACTTTCTAAGGGAGACATTAATGAAAACATTAGTCTGAATGAAAATTAGATCAGTTAAGAGAAAGTTTGAATTGACTAAAGACATTTAAACGTTGGGGCATTCCACACAAAAATTTGTGTTTCTGGCTTCCCTTGAAAAATCCAAAAGACCAGGCACGCTTGGGCATGCATATGCACAGAGGTGATGGCTGAATCCCTTTCTGTCTCCTGCCTGGCCTTGCAGCAATTTGAACTTGTGACTCTTGCCCCTTCGAGGTCTTCGAGGGAGGAAGGAGGGGTAAACTAAGGAAAAGTCGTTAGAGATGTTAAAAGTAAGCATTCTTGAGGCGTCTAGGTATCTCAGTCGGTTAAGCGTCCGACTTAGGCTCATGTCATGATGTCACAATCCGTGGGTTCGAGCCCTGCGTTGGGCTCTGTGCTGATAGCTCAGAGCCTGGAGCCTGCTTCAGATTCTGTCTCCCTCTCTCTCTGTCCCTCCCCAGCTCACTCTCTGTCTCTCTTTCAAAAATAAATAAACATTAAAAAATTTTTTAAAAAGTTAAGCATTCTTGACAGAGAATCCAAGCAAGAAGCAATAATTAACTATTTCAGGGCATGAAGCCTAAACTTTGTAAATGACATTTCTTTGTTGATTTTCCATATGTACTCATATTATTAGAGTCCTTTAGAAAACACTAGCGTGTTCAGATGGGCTGAGTGTTATATATAGGTCAGTTTATGGACTGTAATGGATTAAACTACTTATGGAATGTAATGGATAATTTGTTGCAAACCACTCTCCTATCCCTTTTCTTTTTTTTTTTCCACCCCTTTTCTATGGTTGCTAAGATCCAGCCAAGACCATGGCTCCAGAAAAATTGTTTAGTCATTGTCCCACTATGATTGGTCATCTTAGGAGAACAAAGAACTAAACTGATAGGTTCCAGCCAGAACTAGCGTCTGTGTATTAGAATGTGATTGGCTACCATGGAATGCTGTGCATGTCTATATAATACTGCAAGCTTTGTTTGGGGCCATTCTCTGTACTTTATCCTTACCATCAGGAGATCAGGTTTGGCCTGGCCATAAATAAAGTTTTGCCTCGCTTCTATTTGGCGTTTGGTGGTCTTTTCAACATCACCCTGTAACACTGAGGGTGGGGCAGGGGGCTGGGGGGAGACTGAATGTGCTGAGTTGCAGGGAAGGAAAGCTGCCCTTTCAACTGTGGACTTCCAGGCTCAGCACTCATGGTTCAGAGAGGATCCTGGAAGCCACCAGGGGGCGCCACGCATGGCCTCCTTGCTCCCTACCACCTGGAGACAGGAGGGCCCTCTTCTCTTTTTGGTCAGTGTTCCTTTATTCACATTTGTCAGAGAGAAAAGCTGGTTGGTGGAGACTGAGGCAGAGAGGGATATAAAAGAAAGAAAACCCGAAGGAGGAAAGGGATGCTCAGATGAACAGAGGCAAGAAGTTCCTTTTTTCTTATTCTTAGGAAGATTTTGAGGGTTTTTTTGTTTGTTTGTTTGTTTGTTTGTTTTCTGGAGGAGGGCTGTGTGCGCTGCAATGGGAGCACCCAAAGCTTCTTTTAGAAGTTTTAGAAGAGAAGAGAGTCACAGTATGGCTTCCAACTTCTTCGGGGAGTAATGGTTTACTTTCGCTGTTCAGGAAGAAACTTGAAATAACTTTATAGGTTATGATTTGGCTTAGCCCCAGATGGGCATTTAGTGGCTGCTACTGATTCCTAGCTCAGTGCTTGTGTTGTTCTGCCCAGAGACACAGAGACCAACCGAGAGCACTGAAGCCAAATTAAGGGCGTCTTTATTACTGGCCGCACAGAGTCAACACAGAACTCTTAAATGTGCGGCCCCCAAGCCCCAGGACTCAGGGCTTTTTATAATCAGCAAGCAGGCAAGTGGGCAGGACAGAGGCAGAATTGAGCAGTTATTGTAAAAAGGCTACAAATGATAAAGAGAGCGCCCCTCATCCTGGTATGTGGGACATTTGTTACTTTGAAGGCACGGTTTAGGGTTGTAGGGGAGGTGCATGGGAAGAGCCATTATCTCCAGGACAAAGTATGCAAACTGTGTCATAAACAACCAGTGGCACATGACATTGTTAACCCTTGACCTCTTATTTGTTTGTCTGTTTTTCCCCTTGCACCTGAGGATAGTTATGTAGCCCTCCAAGTATAGACCCAGAAGGTAAACTTTGGGTCAAGATGGAAAGACTGAAGCTAAACTCATGTACGACAGCGTCAGTGAATTAATGGGTACCGGTGCCCATCCCAGGCCATGCCACCCCACATGTAGCTCAGTCACCTTGCTCAGGGACGGTTCCTGCCAGGGAAGCACAAGGCCTCTCCCTCCTCACCTCCACTGCTGCCCGCCCTCAGGGCAGACCTGAGGTGTTCTTGCTTCTGCTGAACAAACATTTACTGAGCCAGAGGAACAAATGGCTCTTACTTAGGATCTGAGGAGAAAAGAAGGGATTCCTGTCACTTTTTAACACCCCTTTCTGTCTCGCTCTTTCTTAAATCTCTGTCACGCCTCTTTTTTCTAGTCTTCCCTCCAAATGTTTTCTCCAAAGGCCCTTCAAGCCCACTCACTTTTCTTTCCGTCTGACTTCTCAAAAATCTCCTCAACTTGTCTTTTTTTTTTTTGTCAGGAGAAACAATAGAAAAATTTCCTGAACCTCGACTGTCTCTTCCCTTCAACAGACCCCTTAGGTTTGAAGTCGGAATTACTTAATTCCTCCTAGTTAGAAGTGACAGTTAAATATGACTTGCCAAATGGTGATCTGACTGCTAGCTTTTGCGTGTCCTCCTGTAGGCATGGACCTCAATGGGGAGACTTGGTTTTTGAGCAAAAATAAAGTGAATTCTGTATTTCTGTGATAAAAAGAAGTGAAAATAGGATAATAAAAAAGTTAAAAGCTTTATTTGTAATGTAAGATCACAGTTGCCTTGTGGGGAGGAGATGTGACATGGACAGTGGGGTTTGGGCGCGTGGCCCTGGGCTGAAGGAAGGGAAGGCTGGGGGCTCTGCATTAGGCCTGGGGAGGGAAGACTCTGGAGCCCACCAGGCTGGGTGCTGAGGAGATGAGAAGGGAACTAGACAAAGGCCATGGGTTTCCTGTCAGGTTCATACTCCACGTTCACAGAGATTGGTTTGTAGAATCCATATTGCTCACCAGTGCTTTTGTGCAAGTTGGGTCTTTGGGGGAAGCTTGGGGAAAATGTTAAGGTTCATGATTTGGGTTGGTGGGGTATGGGGGGAAGTGAGGGTGACCCTGGGGGTGTGGGGACCACAGGGGACAGAGAGCATGAGCACCCGAGAGGTAGAGATTTGTCTGGGAGTGTCCACAGACAAGTGTTAGGAGGCTAAGGTTTCCTGTGGTAGGTGTGAGGGGATGGCGGGGGACGGGGTGGGGTTCCAGGTCTTTCCGTGGGGGTCCATGCCCCAGGGAGGGCTCTGCAGATGCAGGAAGTCACCTTCTGCTAATGCTTCTCACAGTTGCTCTTGATTTTCAGGGTTTGAAAGAATAAGGAAGTCAGGGTGGTCGTCAGCAAGGAAGCGGGGAAGGGGCTCGATGGTGGTCCAGTGTCCGCGCCACCCGTGTCCTGTTGTCTGAAACCCTGTGGCAACACAGGCATGTTGTAGAGGCTTGCCCCTCCCCCACAGTTAAAAAATTTTTTTGTTTTTTAAATTTTTATTTAAAAATTTTTTTAATGTTTTAAATTTATTTTTGAGAGACAGAGAGAGACAGCGTGAGCAGGGGAGGGTCAGAGAGAGAGAGAGGGAGATACAGAATCTGCAGCAGTCTCCAGGCTCTGAGCTAGCTGTCAGCACAGAGCCCGACGCGGGGCTCGAACCCATGAACCGTGAGATCATGACCTGAGTCGAAGCCGGCCGCTTAACCGACAGCCACCCAGGCGCTCCAGCACCCCCCTGCCCCCCCCGCCCCCCAGTTTAAAAGTGGAGTTTCTTTTCAGTCTCACCCACTGTGATTCTGCCGGTCTTCTGCTTTGAGGAGGACAGTCAAAATGTGCCTTAGCTGCCAAACAGGCCCGGGGCCTGGCTCTTCCCCCGGGGACCTGCTGCTCGGGTCTCCTTCCCTGCCTGCAAACCACAAGTAAGGACAGGGTCTCTCTACCCCACAGGGTTGTTGTGAACAGCAGAGGGGCCAATATGTGCAAGGTGATGCCTTAAAAAGAGTCCCAAGTGGCTATGCAACGTGTGATAGTTACGTGTGGGACCCGCGTGGAGCGAGTCGTGTGATATTCAGGTGGTTTAGGGTGTGACGAACTGACCACCTGTGACTGCCTGAGCTCAGCCCTCCTTGGCTCTATTCTGAATCACAGCTCTGCCTCCCCGAGGCCCTGACGGACTCCATCCTGCCTCGGGTGGTCCAGCCACCTCTGCGATGGCCAGGATGATACCTGAACGCACGCACCTCACCCCTGACACACAGGCAGGTATTTCAGTGGAAACCTGGCTGTGGACTCCGGGTGCTTCATGCACTTCTCCGGCTCCTCACCGCCTCCACGCCGCCTCCTGCCTCGCACACGGCCCCTCAGCTGGCTGTGCCTTTGCACATGCCCTTCTCACATTTGAGAAGGCTGTACCCTCTTTTCACCAAATGCAACCTCTTCTGAGTGCTACACTTCTGACAAAAAGTGAAAATAATGATTCTCCCTTGTATATTTAGGTCCTTGTGTAAAGGTGACACAGGATCATGAAAAGCTGCCCTTCCCTGCCAAACCACAAATAAATGTGTGTCGTACATTTCAAAAGTCAAGACAGTCATGCACTTTACTTCTGATGCTTTTGGCTTTGCTCCCTGCGGCTGGAGTCATTGTCCCCCACCAGCCAGTCTGTCACCTCCACATAGTCCCTCCCCGGGACGTGGCACATGCATTTGTCACAGTGTATAAACTGATTTCTGTTTGGTTGGCATTGTGACTGTAGGGTTCGTTGATGCTCTTTCCCCTGCACAAAATCCAAATTCCCTGCCTGGACGTAAGAGCTCTGCATGGTCTGGTTTGTGCCTGGCTCTTTGAGGTCAGATCACCCCTTTCTCCTGGGTTACCTGCTCCTTCGGCCTTTGGCTTCTGTCTTATATGTGGACCATGCCAACCCCTGCCTCCTTGTCCCTCCGCCTGGGAAAGCTCTTCCCTCAGGCCACTCCCCTTGAGGTTAGGAGACCCGTCAACTCACACACCCCATCTCAGAGGAAGGATGGCGTCCAGCAGTCTTCTGAGTGGTGCAGACGCTCTCCACCATATCACCCTGCATCATCTCCGCCTTGACTCATCTTACTTACTTATTTGTCTGCCTTTGCCCTGTCTCCCCCATTATTGGGTGGGATGCCCAGAGAGGTCGAGTTTAGTCCTCTCCAGTGGTGTCTGCAGCAGTGCCCGGTCTGTAAGCACTCAGTAAACCCTATCAGACAAATGTCTTGTTTCTCCAGCTGGATTTTAAGCTCTTGAGCACTGGAACAGCTTGCCCTTACTTTGATTCCTTCTCCAAAGTGCCTGGAACACAGGCAGTGTTGGGTGAGCGCTCATTCATTCATAAGTTACTGAATGTGATTGATTCTCATTTGGTGGACACTGATTGGTGGAGGCATCTGGAGTAAAACGTTTCCGGGTGGTACCTGAATTTGCTCTTATACTCTATGTACAAATTGGGAGCATGTGACATGGGACGAGCTTTGAGTTCGATTCTAGTTTCTTTGCTACCACTAACCAGCTGTGTATCCTTGAGCAAGTATTTTTACGTATTCTCCAAAGGGTGCAAGGCTCTTAGCCTGACACCCTCAGTTCTCATACCTCTGGAATATGGGAATTAGGTGAGGGAGAATCTAAGGCTCCCTCCCAGCTCTAAATTCTGACCTGCATCCTTTGAGGCCAGCACATGCCCTCATCAGGTCGCTTCCCTTTGGCTCTTTGAATATTCACTGATATTGGTAGCTGAATCCTATGCTGTAGGAAGCATCGTTCTTTCCAGGACAGAGCACAGGTACAAAGGTGAGAGGCATAGAGATGTCACTGAGAAGTTGGGTCACGAGGTGTAGGCAAGACAAGGGCCCTGTAGCTGGGGAGTGGAGGTGCCACACTGGGTCCTGCCTAGCTGTTCCCTGCTGGTTGCTCAAGGGAACGCTCCAAACGTGGCTGACTATTCATTTGTGAGAACTGGCCTTGAAAAGCAATCTGGTTATCCTGATGGCTGGCTGGAGGCGTCCGAGGGGCAGATGGAGGCAGCGGTCCACCAGGGGGCAGGAGCAGGAGGCAGCAGAGGCGCGTGTGGGAGTGGAGCAGCCACCTTGGGACCAGACGGAGCCGGCGCATCTCTCTTTCTGTAAGGGCTATAGTAATGTCTCCTCTTTTGTTGCTGAGTTTAGTAATTTGAATATTTTGTTTCTTTTTTTTTTAAAGTAACATAAAAATTTCCAACTTCACCATGTTTAAGTGTAGAGTTCAGTTGTATTGAATACATTCATAATGTTGTGCAACCCCCCCTCATCCATCCCCAAAGCTCTTTTCATTTGGTAACACTGAAACTCTATACCTAAACTTAAACCATAACTTCCCATTCCGCCCTCTACCCTGGAAACCACCATTCTACTTTCAGTCTCTTTAATTTTGAAGGTTCTTAGTATTTCATGTAAGTGGAATCAGACAGTACTTGTCTTTTTTGTGACTAGCTTATGTCACTTAGCACAAAGTTGTCAAGTTTTTATCCTTGTTATCAAATATATCAGAATTTCCTTCCTTTTTAAGGCGAAATAATATTCTACTGTATGTACAGACCACATTTCGTTCAACCATTTATCCACTGATGAACACTTCGTTGCTTCCATATTTTAGCTACTCTGAATAATGCTGCCGTTAACATGGGTATACAAATATCTCCTTTGGATTCTGCTTTCAGTCCTTTTGGGCATACCCAGAAGTTAAAGTACTGGATCATATAATTTTTTAAGTTCATTAAGTTAATTCATTAAGTCTTTGAGGAACTGCTCTACTGTTTTCCATAGCAACCACACCATTTTACATCTCCACCAACACTATAAAGGGTTCCAATTCCTCTACATCCTGCAACCCTTGTGATTGATTCGGTTTTGCTTTTTGTTTTTGATAGTAGTCATCCAAATAAGGAGGAGGTAATCCTCATTGTGGTTTTGATTTGCTTTTCCCTGATAATTAGTGATGCTGAACATCTTTTCATGTACTTGTTTTCATTTGAGTGTCTTTCTTTGGAGAAATAGCTATTCAAGTCCTTTGTTGATTTTCTTCATCAGGTTGTTTGGTTTTGCTGTTGTTGAGTTTTAGGAATTCTCTAGACATTCTGGATATTAATCCATTGACAGATAATATGTTTTGCAAATACTTCCTCCCATTCTGTGAGTTGCCTTTTTGTTCTGTTGATATTGTCTTTTGATGCACAAAAGTTTATTTATTTATTTATTTTTTTGGGTGGTATAAACAATAGAAATTTATTTTCTCACAGTCCTGGAAGCTGGAAGTCCAAGATCAAGGTATTTGTAGGTCTGGTTCCTGCTGAGGCCTCTCTCTCTGCCTTGCAGATAGCCTTTTCTCAGTGTGTACATCTCTGGTGTCTCTACCTCTTCTTATAAGGACCAGTCATGTGGGATTATAGGGCCCCACTCTAAAGGCCACATTTTACCTTAATCACCTCTTTAAAGACCTCACCTCCAAGTACAGTTACATTCTTTATTTTTTTTAATTTTTTTTTACTTTATAAAGTTTCATATTTTTTTTAACATATGCAATTATTTTCCATCCTTTACAATACAGTAGTTGCAATGACACTCCAAACA
>NC_043713.1:59160890-59166135 GCF_006229205.1 Suricata suricatta | reverse complement strand
TGGATATCCACTTTTCCCAGTACCATTTGTTGAAAAAACAATTTTTGGTTTCTTTGTACTTTCTTCTTTACTTTCCAGATTAGAGGTCATACCTTTCTCTCACCTAATTGTCAAGGGATGTGTGTGAATGGGATGAGGAAGGTAAAATCCAGCCTGCCTTGGAAAACATCAATCTCCCACAAATCCTTATCTAGAGGTTGCAAAATAAGAGTTCTTCTGATCTGTACTCTGCTCAAGGTGTCTGGTGTTATCTGATTATTTTCCCTCTACTTCCTTCTTTTAGCTGAATTTGTATATTTATTTTATACTTCCATTTCATCTCCTCTCTTTGTTGTAACTTTGTGTTTTGTTATGTTAATGGTTGCTTTAGGGTTTATAGTATACAACCTTGTCAAAATCTGCTTTCAAATATTATCATTCACTTATAAGAATCTTACAATGGTATAATTCCATTTTTCCCTTCTTGCTCATTGTGCTATTGTCACATTTTACTTATAAACTTCACTATGCACTGGTATTAGTACTACTTTAATGAGTCAGTCATTTGTAAAGAGATTTTAAAAAGAAAACAAATTTTTTACATTTTTCTTATATTTACCATTCCTGGCACTCTTAGTTTCTCTGTATAGATTTGAATTTGTATCTGGTATCATCATTTTGTTAGGCTGCAAGATACCTTCACTTGATAAGATTCCAAGTTGACATTTTTTCCTTTTAATGATATTGCTCCAATCTCTTCCATTTACATTAGTTCTCACAACACATTTATAGTCATTCTGATTTTTGTTTCTCTGTATGTAATGTATTTCTTCTTTCTGGCTCTTTTAGATTTGTTCTTTGGTTATAAGCATGAATGAAATTTTGACATGCCTTGGTGTAGTTTCCTTCATTTCTAGTTTGGGTATTTGGATTCTTGGATTTGTGGGTTTATAACTATCACAGTATTTGGAATAATAACATCACTACTGCTACACTAGTTTTTCTTTCTTTTTTTTCCCATTTGTGTTTCATTTTGGATCTTTCTGCTGCTATGTATTCAAGTTCATGAATCTTTTATTTGCAGTGTCTATTTTGCTTTTAATTCCATTCAGCATAATTTTCATCTCTGACATTGCAGTTTCCATCTCTAACATTTTGATTTAGGCCTTTTCTTATATCTTCTGTGTCTTAATATGCTTGATTTTCCCTTTACTTCTTGAACTTATGAAATACAGTTGTCATAAATCTTTTAATGATTTTTTGGCTATTGATCTTATATTCTATGTCATTTCTGGGTCTCTTTGTGGTGATTGATTGTCTCCTCATTACGAGTCATATTTTCCAGTCTATTTGTATGCATGATATATTTTGATTGGGTGCCAAATTTATCTTGTTGGGTGCTGGAAACTTTCAAGGTTTTTTTTCCTATACATATTCTTGAGCTTTAATTTGGGGCACAGTTACATGGAAACTGATGTTTCAAGGTTCTGTTTTAGCTTTATTATATAGAAGGAAGCAGTATTGATGTAATATCCTTCTGAGTGTCCTTTCAGTCTTGTCATTGTCCTATCAATTATGATATTTTACACTCTCACAGTTGTAACCTATACTTCCAAGCCCTGTGTGAAATTCTAGGGTTTTTTTCTCTTCTACATTAGGGTGTTATTTTACAAATTTTCGAGTTTCTTTACACTCATGTGTTGGTCAGTACATTGATGGAAGACTCAAGGAGCCTTCTTCAGATCTCCAGAGCTCACTCTTAGTGAAGCATCCTCACCTGTGATGCTCTTTCCCAGGAAATTAGCCTCCTCCAATTTCTAGCTTCTCAACTCAGGGAGACCACCAACTTTGCCTTGATTTCCCCTTACGTAGGTGGGGAAACTCTCTCAAGGTGGTAATCTCAGCAATTGTAGGGCTCACAATATTTATTTCCACCTTTTTGTAGACCTCCACTTTCTGTCTTCCAATGTGTAACAATAATTATTTCATAAAGGGCAGGATTTTTATTTGTTTCAGGAGGGAAAGTAATTGGCTCTTGTTCTCTCTTGGGAAGCAAAGTAAATCTCTTGTCTTGAATTTCGGGAAGGGTAGCTTTATTGGATATATGATTTTGAATTGAGAGTTTTGATTTTTCCCAGTGTACCTTATGCTGTTGATCCACTAAATTTTGGTCACCATTTTTTTTCTAATGGATATTGTGATTTATGTAATTTTCTCCTGTATATAGGTCTTTTATTCATTGGCTTCTTTTTTTTTTTAATGTTTTTAATGTTTATTTATTTTTGAGAGACAGAGAGACAGAGCGTGAGCAGGGAAAGGGCAGAGAGAGAAGGAAACACAGACACTGAAGCAGGCTCCAGGCTCTGAGCTGTCAGCACAGAGCCTGACTCAGGGCTTGAACTCATGCACCGCGAGATCATGAACTGAGCTAAAGTCGAACTTTTAACCGACTGAGCCACCCAGGCTGAATATTGTCTCCTGCCTCCATGTGGCCACAGACAACTGAGCAAGAGGAGGTGCATGTCCCCACTCTAGCCAGCCCTGCATGCTCTGGGATTTGACCCCACTACCAAAGAAGCTGTAGGACTCTGGGTTCCTGGGGCTTCTGGGGAAAATGGGGTGGTCCCTCTGGTAGTCCTCAGGCCTGTTCTGTGCCTGGACCCTGGCACTCACAGGCCTGCCCCAGCAGAGCTGAGAGCAGAGCTGCAAGCCCAGAAAGCTTTGTAGAGGCTGACCCTTGAGACACGGGCAAGGTCTGCAGGGATGCATCTACGAGCATGATTATGGCACGTGTGTGCGGCACCTGGGTGGCTGAGTCAGTGAAGTGGCTGACTTCAGCTCAGGTCACCATCTCATGTTTCATGAGTACGAGCTCTCATCTGTGCTGACAGCTCAGAGCCTGGAGCCTGCTTTGGGTTCTGTGTCCTACCCCATCCCTCTTTCTGTCCCTCCCAATTCACACTGTCTTTGTCTCTGTCTCTCTCTCTCTTTCTCTCTCAAAAATAAACAAACATTTACAAAAAAATATTTCCGGCACGTGTGCGTTGGAGATGTGAGCATGAGGAGGGGGCCAGGGGGCCAAAAGGAGCCAGATGTGGGATGCCAAGGCCAAGCACTGGGCTCCCTCCCAAGGGCAGTGGGATCCAGACTGTGTGCAGAGGCGGCTCTGGCCCCTGGAGCAGTGATGGGGCAGGTAGAGGGAGCTGAGCTGTGTGATCACGACACACAGGAGCACAGAGAGAGGAAGCCAGAATGGGTGAGGGGGGCCGGGGGTGGGGGAGCCAGGAGGAGAGCTGGAGCGGGGGTGGGGGTGGTGGGGAGCAAAGAGAGCAGGGCCAGGGCACTCCTTGGACCTCCCTTCTCCCAGGGCCTGGGGCTGGAGTCTTTCAGGACAACGACATGGGCAGGGGGAAGGGTGACTCTGAAGGCTCTTGTCCTCTCGATGCGTCCAACCCGCAGACCCACATGCGGTTGTCCAGCGTGGGTGCAGAGCCCCCGAAGAGAAAGGGGCTGCTGTGCCTGAGGTGAGAAGAGCCCGAGAATGACGTGGGTGGACCGCACAGGACACCGTAGCCAGCAGTGCTACACGCTGGCCTCCTCGCTACAGGACACCTATGGCCATAGGGTACCGGCCTGCATTGTGAGCACACATGTCCTCTCTGTCCTTGCCAATGTCTGCTCATCCACTCTGGCATGGAGCATCCCCCCCGGTGTGGGGGGGGGACACCCTGAGACCAGAAGGGAAAGGGATGGAGTCAAGGCCACACAGCGACTGTGGGACATGCAGGCTGAGTGTCATGGGGCCATGGGGCACCCCACCCCCACCACCTCTCCCGGGCAGGGAGAATGACCAGGGGCGGATGGCTCAGGGCAGGTTCAGAGCTGACTGCTGCTTGGCCACGGGGAAACCCCTAGGAGACAGGGCAGAAGAAACGAGTGGCCTCGCAGGGTGGGGAGCTGAACAGGGGTTGAGAGGCTGGCTCACCTCTCTCCCTGCAGGGCACCTCCGCCTCCCCAGCCAGCATCACTGAGGAGGCAGGGGCCCAGACCCTCAGCCCCGACTGCAGACGAGCCCCCTGCCTCCTGCTCCTCTGCTGCAGGCAGCCACCATGCCCTCAGGACCCTGTCCTCTCCGTGCCCCCTCCCCCTTGTAGGCACCGCCCTCATGGCCTCCCTCCTGAAGGAGCATCTTCCTTGCTCAGCTCTGCTCTGGTCCAGGGCCTGAGGTCACAGTCAGGGCTGGGCACATTGGGATTTGTTTCCCCAAACTGGAGGTGACGTGTGCCGTGACCCGAGAATGTGGATGCTTGGGCAGGTGAGGGGATGGCAGGATCCTCTCCCTGGATGGCCGCAGTCAGCCTGGGCAAAGACATTCACTTTTGCATCTGCACTAAATACGGAGCTTTATTCCTTCCTTAGCCATGTGGGCTACCAAGTTCAAAGGTAGGGGGGATATTGACGGAAATGGGGGCTCACCCAGGACAGTTTTTTCTCTTTGGTTTGTCCATTGGTTCATTTGGAGCTCATGCTTGAACCTATGAGCTCTGCATCATTCCCAGCCAGCCCCCTGTTCCGAGAGAGGCTCCCTAGGCGTGTGGCCCTGGAGGCTGTGAGGGAGCCCCCTCCTCTGTCTTCTCCGTTAGGCAGCTCGCCTGGCAGGGACGATCCCGCAGGACCATTCTGCCTCCACCCCGGCCCTTGCGATGTTTCATCACGGGGTTTGGCCTCAGACCGCCTCTCAGGCTGGCCCTCCTCCCGGAGCTCCACCTTGGTGGCGGACTTTTTCTCAGCGGTCTCAGGGGTCCAACGAGGGCTCTGCGCCCCGGGAGCTCTCCCCTTCGTGGGGGATGGGTCCAGGGGCCGGGTCCTGTGCCTTGGGCTGCAGCCACGAGTGGCTGAGGACCTCATCGATGTTCAGCCGCCGGTGGACATCCGGCTGCATCATGCGGTAGAGGAGGTCTTTGCACTCACCCGTCAGGTGACTGGAGCGGGGGAAGTGGACGCGGTGCTCCTTCTGGAGGCGCAGCATCCTCTTGATGTTGGAGGCGTCGTAAGGCATGGCGCCACAGACCATGACGTAGAGGATCACGCCCAGGCTCCAGATGTCGCACACCTTGGGCTGGTAGGGGACGGCCTCCAGCACCTCGGGTGCTGCGTAAGCCGCTGACCCGCAGAAGGTCTTGCTCAGGGTCAGCCGCCCACTGCCATCCCTCAGGCACCACTTGGAGAAGCCGAAGTCCGAGAGCTTGATGTTGAAGCTCTCGTC
>NC_043713.1:59106062-59160790 GCF_006229205.1 Suricata suricatta | reverse complement strand
GCTCCATGACGATGTAGACCCTGCCGTCTGATGTTTCAAAGATCTCGTAAGTCTTGACGATGGAGCGGTGGTTCAGCCTGGGCAGAATCTCGATCTCCCGGGGAAGGAATTTTCCCAGGAAGTCGGTGGGGGCTTTCCTGCGGTCTATGATCTTGACCGCCGTGTTGAGCTTGAGGCGCTCAGAGTAGGCAGATCTGACTTTTCCATATGAGCCCTCACCGAGAGTGATGCCCATCAGGTAGCCTTTCATCTTTAGGACCGCGGCATCGTCCATGGGGCCAGGTGTGGCTGGCGCCACTGCCATGCGCTCTATTATCCCTTCCCCACTTGGGCCAGCAGGCACTGTCCTCATTGACACTGTGGGGAGGACTCTGGCTGGGCCGGGCCTGGACCTGGAGAGGTGAAACGCTCAGCATTGTCTCTGCGTGACCTCAGCATGTGAAATCATAAAGCCAGGCTTGCGGGGAGTGGGGACTGAGCTGGGGGAGAGGGGGCCCCTGCCACCCTTCGAAGCCAGGCTGGCCCAGCAGGAGGGCCCCGTTCCCCACCCACTGGATGGAAGGCAGCACAGGACTGCAGGAAGCCTCCCTGCTCCTCCTCTTCACTGGGGCCTCCTGGTCATGGGTCAGGCCCAAGGGGAAGGCTGCCCAGGCCAAGCCAGAGTGCCAGCCCCATGCCCATTTCCTTCTGGCTGTGGGGACTGATGCTGCATCAGTCCATGCCTCACTAGGGCCGATTTCCTGTAGCTTCTTGGGGGTAGTAGGAAGAACACCCTGTCTAGGGCTGGAGTCCTTGGAATCGGTGGCCCCTGGGAGGGATGGCCCTGGTCTGGCCAGGCTGGCGGCTGTTCCCAGCCATATGAAGGAGAGCAGCTCTTGTTTCGGGTAGAAGCTGGGGAGAAGAGTGCTACTGTGGCGAACAGGGCACGTGCGGGGGGGTGGGAGGCAGGCGGAGCTCTGGGCCCCACAATGACCAACGCATGTTCCAAGGGCAGGGGCCTACCTGCAGGATGGGCCGGGCCCGGGTCCGCTTGAGTTGGTGGTGAGGCATCCAGGCCGGGAAGAGCCTGGGAGAGGTGAGGGCTTGTTCTGAGAATGGCTGAGTCCCACAGTCTGGAGTGACGTGGAGGAGAAGGGAAGTGGCAGCTTTGCCCTAAATGGCGGGCCGTCCTTGCAGGGCCTGGGGTGGGAGGACCCATGACCCAAGTCACGTTTGAGGATGGTCCCTTGGCAGAGGGCATAGAGAACGGGCTTCAGGGTAAGTGGAGGCCAGTGCCTTTGACCCAGACAGGAGGCGTCTGGACCAAGGTGGGCCTGTGGAGACCGTGAGCCAGGGGCAGACAGAGGGTCTGGTGCCCTGGCCAGTGAGTGGGCAGGGCCTTGGGTGGAGTTTTGCTGCTCAGGTCCTGACAAGAGCAGGTACCTACCTGCAGGAGGAGGGTCCTGAATTTGTGAGGAGTGGGCATGCTGGGGGCTGGGGGAACCATGTATGGCACCGTTTGCGTCTCTAGAGCTGTTTGTTGCACCTGAAAGCAAACGTGAAGACCCTTTTGTGTTTGCTTGGGGAACTGGAGCATCCTATGGGTGTCTCCTTGGGGACTTTGGAAGCCCTGCCCTTTATCTTCTCTCCATCACAGGCATCCCATGCCCGCACATAGCTGTTTGCCAGGGTGGGGTGCCACATGCTCAGTGTTCAGGGGGGCGGGTGAGGAGGCCTGCCTCCATGTGGGTGGTTGGGAGGGAAGGTGATTGAGGTGCTGGCATGCAGAAGATGTATAGGGACCCACCAGGGAGATGAGGGGTAGGACGTGCCAGGCAGAAGTGCCATCTTGGGTCAGGCCCATCCATGTGGCCATGCTTGGGATATGAGGGGAGCTCCCAGCCTCTGGGGCTTGGTGTGGAAGATCTTGGGGGCAGGGGCAGCCAGAGTCCGAATGCCAGTTATGAGGGAGGAGTGCCCTCCAGTGGCCGCGATCTCCCCACGGCCCATTCCCAGCTCTTTGGAACTCCTGTGGCAGTAGCTTTAGCTTGATGCCTGCTTTCTCCTGGGATGTCTTTGGTCACTCCTCTGTGTCCCAGAATGGGCTGGTTGCGAGGATTTGCAGGCTGGAGCCCGACAGTCTCCCCGGCCTTTCTCCTTAAGTGCCACATGTGCTGTGTGGGGTCCCCCCGCGTGTCTGCCTCTCTGGCCGACTCTACCAATCCTCCTGCTTTTCCTTTCTTGTGGATCCTGCTCCCTCATACTCTTTCCTTGCCCAGGACAGCGCGGCCTCTGGGGTGCTTGGGGATGCAGAGGAGGAGGCGGCAGAGCTGGCCTGAGATGGTGAACAGTTGGCTTCACCTCCAAACACTGATTAGAATTAGAAAGTTCCTTTCCATAGAGGAAGAACACATCTTAGAATATTTTCTACCTTTCTGTTATCTCTTCTGGAGCCCTTATCTTTTTTTTCCAGTTTAGGCCCATTTTTATTTAGGTCATTTTTCATCATTTTTTTCAGAATTTTGATTGATTATTTTCAGTGTTCGATTTCTTGTTAGCAATTCCATTATTTTTGGCTACCTTTCTTAGTTTTGTGAAACAAACTTTCTCTAGTAGTTTCATGAGGATGCGTGCAATAGTAGGTAAAATATTTGAAATCTTATAGGTCTAAAATATATTCTTCCTTTATTAGAACTGTTAGCTTGACAATAGCTATAAAATCACAATTTGGGAAAATACTTTCCTCAGATATTTTCATTGTTGCATTTTCTTCTAGATTTTTGTTGTTGTTGTCTAGAAGTTGCATTAATACTTATTCTTGATCACTTTTTCTCCCAAGAATGTTTTTAGATATTTTCCCCCTAAGATCCTGAAATTTTGTGGTCAGGGGATTTTGCATGGGTCATTTATCATTATTATTATTTATTAGTATTATTTTGCTATGTACTTTAACCATTCTAAGTGGAATATATACCAGTGAGTCATCACATATAATTCTTTTTGTACATTTTTGGATGATTTCCTAATGTTTTTTTCTATTTCCACAGCTTGTTGGTTTTATTTTAATCATCATGATTGGTGTCCGCTGTAGGTGTAAGATTTTGTTTTGACACTATTTTTTTGTTAATATATATTTTTTAACATTTTATTTATTTTTGTGAGACAGAGAGAGAGAGAGAGAGAGAGAGAGAGAGAGAGAGAGAGAGAGAATGAACGGGGGAGGGGCAGAGAGAGTGGGAGACACAGAATCGAAGCAGGCCCCAGGCTCTGAGCTGTCAGCACAGAGCCCAATGTGGGGCTCGAATCCAGGGACAGTGAGATCATGACCTGAGCTGATGTAAGATGCTTAACTGACACCCAGGCGCCCTGACACTATTTTTTTTAAACTCTTCTGGAGATGCAGGAGTTAGTTCCCGTTCTCTGGGCTCACTAGGCACAAGGTATTACTTGAGTTGGGGAGTTTTCCAGGATCCTTTGTTTATGATTCTGTTTCCTTTTTAGCATATGAAAATAAGTGAGTATTGTTGATTATATTTCTGTCTTAAGTTTTCTTGAATGGCTGGTAGATGTTAAGAATTTATTAAAATATGGGGCTGCTCTAAGCCTGGTCCCCTCCGGAGGTTTTAACTCTTAAACTTGTCCACATTGAGCAATTCATCAATTAGTAAACTGCAGGGAAGTGTCCCTGTCCCAGTGCCGTCCCAGTGCTGGGCTTCTCCTCCTAAGCTTCTGCTCCTGGTAGGCTGAGATTTTCTGCACCTGCCTGTGTGTCTCTCCTGTTTCTGGGGCAGAGTTTGCCTGTGACCTCAATTCTCTGATGGAGCCAAGAAAAGTTGTTAATTTCCAGTTTGTTCAGCGTTTTTTTTTTTTTTTTTAATTGCTGTAATGACACGAGTGAGGACATCCACATTCCTTACATGCTGGACCAGCGACAGGAAGTCCTTGTTTTTTTGTAAATTGAGTTTGATTTTTGTTTTCCATACTACAGAATAAAGAGTAAAAGGGGACTGATAAGAATGTCTGTTAATACACATCTGTCCTTTTGTATTAAAGAGCATGACAGTAAAGCTGATTGGAAGCTGCGTGTGTGTAATTTATTAGTGGAATTCATGTGGGATTGTTGATTGGGGACCAAATTATTTCATTGAGCAACCCAAAGCACCAGTATTTGGTAGTCTTTGTGACTTCTAGTTTTCCTGACTTTTGGTTTGCAGTCTTCTCTGTGTGGGCTGTGAGGTGGCCGCCAACCTTTTGGGTTGAGCAGGAATAGCAGCCTGTAGGAGTCAATCCTTCTCATTTGTCGTTGGCTTGCAGCTGTTTGCCTTGTCCCTGCCTTCTTCTGTGCCTGATGTTCTGAGGTCCAGAGTCCCTATACCTCACTTTTCTTCAGAGAGTAAATCTCTTATCTTCTGCCTGGTTGGAGGAGGTGCGTTTGGCAAACAAACAGCCCTGTGCACACACCTTTCAACTACTTGCTGTTTTCAGCCTACCCCTATCCCAATATCTTCAAAGTAGACTGTTGCCTTTAAATTTCACGACTTTCTGGAATGTGACTTGACTTGCTTCTTTCTGGTTTTCCTTCTTTAGATAGGTAGGTTTCAGCTTTCTTTACTTGGCTCAATCACTTGCATTTGTCAGTTTGCTTTCCATATTTCATATATATATTCTTTAAATATAATTGGCATATATGTTAGTTTTGGTGTACAAAATGATGATTTGGTATTTGTATATATTGTAAAATGATCATCACAGTTAAGTGTAGTTAACATCCATCCCCTCACATAGTTACAATTTTTTTTTGTGATGAGAATTTTTAAGATATACTTTCTTAACCGTTTTCAATTATATAATAGAATATTGTTAACTTTAGTCACCACGCTATATATACATCCCCAAGGATCATTTATTTTATTGTTGGCAGCTTGTACCTTTTGACCTCCTTCACCCATTTCACCAACTCCCAACCCCTGTGTCCAGGAACCACCAATCTCTTCTTTGTTCTAGGAGTTTAGTGTTTCACCTTGGTTTGTGTTGGTTTGTTTCCACATAGAAGTGAGATCATACAGTATTTGTCTTTCTCTGTCTGACTTATTTCACTTAAAATAATGCCTTCAAGTTCCATCCATGCTTCAAAAGGCAGGATTTCCTTCTTTTTTTTATGACCGAATAGTATTTCACTGTGTGTGTGCACGTGCCCATGTGTGTATCACATTTTTTTAATTCATTCAACATTTTACCTCTCAACAGGTATCATCCCCTCTCATCATTGTGTTTTGCTTTTTAAAAACATCTGAAGTGTTATTTTAGTGAAAACAGAGAGATTAACATATTTTCATTATGACATTCGGGCAAGTCTCCTTTTTCCTTATTCCTCCTAGGTCTTTCTGATTTATACACTGGAGTAATCCCTGACCACTTTCTTAGAAAAATCCTGCATCTGGGTGATGATTTTCCACAAATTTATGCCATCCTTTCCCCTCTTCCTTTCAATACAAACATTTGTTGAAAACTTAACTATATGCTAGATGTGGGCTAAGTCATTACATGTATTATCCCATTTAAAACCCATCAAAACCTTATGGAGTGGAACTATTCTTATGCTGATTTCACATATGAGGAAAATAAAGCTTAAGCGAGGTGAAGCAAAGCACTCGAAGTCATACAGCTAGTAAGCAGAAGCGCCTTCACTGAACCAGGTAGCTGAACTCCAGAGCTCAATATGTACGGGGTAAAAATCTCTAATTCTACAATGTAACTAGTATTAATATTCAACCTTAATATAAAATAAAATATCAAAGCGGAAAACTTTAGAATTGTATGCCCTTCTCATCTTTAGTAAGGGTATGCCAGTCTTTTCCAGGTGTCAAAATATTCAGTGTTTGGTCTCCTGTCAATGAAAATATTTAAAAATTTTTAATTTTCATTTATTTTTGAGAGAGAGAGACAGAGCATGAGCAGGAAAGGGGTGGAAAGAGAGGGAGACACAGAATCCAAAGCAGGCTCCAGGCTCCAAGCTGTCAGCACAGAGCCTAATTGTGGGGCTCGAACCCACGAACCATGAGATCATGATGTGAGCTGAAGTCTGGCGCTCAACTGAGCCACTCAGGTGCCCCCGATGAAAATATTTTAGAAACAGATTATGGAACTTCCAATGTTGATATGGCAGACATTGCTCCCAAAGAAGAAATGTAAAATCTCTGCTTTAAGGAATCAAATAGTTTAGAATAGTAAAATAGTAGCCTGAATACACATAGTAACTCAAATGATCAAGAGACCAATTTGAACTGTCAGATCCTAGAGGTCATATTCTCACTGGTTTACTGCACTTCTTTGAAATGGCAGTTAAGGTCTTGAGAATGTATCAGCGTCCTCTTATTAATGACCTAGAAAGGGAGAGGAAGGATTATTTCTTCTCCATAATATGAATACTCCAATACATAATTTTAAACATATGGCTTTGGTTGCTAAAAGACTGCCATACCTACACGTTAGTTGGTGAATCACAGATGAAATATAAAAGGATGAGAATGTGTTCTTTGGTTAAGAATTACAAAGGAAACCTCTGCTCTTGACCTTTTGTAAAAGGGACTGTCTGCTAATGGAGGGGATACAGAGCCAAATTGAAAAGATGAAGTAGTGTTTTGACACAAACTGCAAAGACTTTTCCCTCTGAATTGGGCACGAGCAATGGCTTCTTCTGAAGCCCATAGCATGGAAATCTCCATTTGGTGAATGAAACCATCCAAATATCTATAAGACATCTGTATATTCATCTTCTATTCAGTGACTTCAGGGCCACAGCTTCTGTATAGATTGTTCCTGTTCCAGTATGAAAATTGAGCGTCAATCTGTACAATATTAGTTTTTTGAAGAAATTGGGAATTTTTAAATATCTTTGCTCCTGAAGGATAGATTTCAGTGTTCTCCAATGTTTTATTACATCAGTATGAATGCAGCAGCTGGCGAGCCACTGGGGAGGCAGCTATAATTCTGAAAGGTCCTTGATGTGAGAAAATAGATCAATAGAACTCTCTGTCAAATTTCCCTTGTTTGGCCATATGACCAAAGTCAAGAAACTTGAATCCTTGAACTAGGTCCCAGAGTCTTCTATATATTTCCCAACCTGGTAAAAGTTAAGGGGACATTAGTTGTAATGGGATAACAAGATGAGTTCATTAGAAACATGCTGGGTAAGAAAGCCTTCATCAAATGAACTTAGTAGCTTGAGCACTTGGGTTTTTGGGAGAGGGAGTTTGACGTAGGTGGTTTTAGGTGGGATGTAGTGAGTACGGCTTGGCAGAGGTTGGTTGGAATAGCTTATTGGGTTGGTTTGTGAAGCAAGGTTATTGTTGAAATTGTGGTTTTTATTTTTCTAGCATATAGTAGGAGGCAGCGGTGGTCACATTGACATTGGAGTCTGTGCCCAGCGGTTTAGAGTTTTGCTGAGCAATGTTTTTGAATTTTCCAGTAGCTTCGTCAGTTCCCTGATTACAGGAGTGAAGACCTTAGTTAATCTTTACAGGGTCATCACTGTGTAAAGCCCACAAGGAAGCCAGTCTATTTGGACAGCCTTATTGAATCAATTAGCTGTTCCATGGAAACACTGTCTTTGATCACATCAACAGCATGGTCACAGTGAGCCTTTCCCATCAAGGATTTCACCTCTGAAAGGCCTGCCAGCACAAGACCACTTGATGTGTCTGGCAATCAGGGTTTTAACTCTAGGACTATTCTGGATTTCTTAGGCTTAGGGAAGTCATGAACCATGCCTCCTAATTTTGATATGGCCCATGGGTTAAAGTCTATTAGTAAGGTCTTCCTGTCAAGTGGTTTGGCTTTAAGAGACAGTTGAAGTGATTCAAGAGACTTCAGAGATGTTGAGATAGAGCTGAGTTAGAAAAGGGAGGCAGAGCAGAAGGTAGAAGAAGGCACAGAGGAAAAGGTGTTTGGGCAGACAAAGTGAGCAAGGGTGGTGCCTGATCTAGTTAAGGAATCTCCTAGAGATAGTTTTTGACACTAATTCAAAGGGATACATGCACCACTATGTTTATAATAGCATTGTCTACAATAGCCAAGATGTGGAAGCAGCCGAAGTGTCCATCAATTAATAAATGGTTAAAGATGTGGTATACACACACACACACACACACACACACATCTTTATATCTATCTATCTACCTAATGGAATATTACTCAGCAATAAAAAAGAATGAAATCTTATCATTTGCAATGACGTGGATGAAGTGAGAGAGTATTATGCTAAGTGAAATAAGCCAGTCAGAGAAATACAAATACCATATGACTTCAGCCATATGTGGAATTTAAGAAACAAAACAAATGAGTGAAGGGGAAAAAGACAGACAAACCAAGGAAAAAACTCTAAGCTATAGAGAACAAACTCATGGTTACTCCAGGGGAAGTGGCTGTGAAAATGGGCTAATGAGGATTAAGGAGGGCACTTGTGATGAGCACCAGGTGACGTATGGAAGTGTTGAATCACTGTGTTGTATGCCTGAAACTAATATAACACTGCATGTTAACTAATTGGAATTAAAAATTTAAAAATATCCACTCTTTGAATCTGAATTTCTTTTTGAAGCCTCTTCATGTCAATTAAAGATGGTAACTCTTGAATGTTAAGAGATTTCATTCCCCTTCTGTTTTAAAGTATCCCTTACATGATTGACAAACGTTTTCTCAAATAGCCACTGAAATTCTAATATATCCTTGGTGAAACTGTATTGTACACAAAGATAAACAGAATCAGAATGACAATGGACCTGTGTCTGAATTGTGGTGAGCAATCTGGCACAGCCACTCTGGAAAATAGTATGGAGGTTCCTCAAAAAGTTGAACATAGAACTACCCAGCAATCCAGAAGTTACACTGCTAAAGATTTACCCAAAGGATACAAAAATACTAGATCGAGGGGATAAATACACCCTGATGTTCACAGCATATCAACAATAACCAAATTATGGAAAGAGCCCAAACGTCCAACTGATGAATGGATAAAAGATGTCGTATATATACAGTGGAATGTTACTCAGCCACAAAAAAAGAATGAAATCTTGACATCTGCACTGATGTGGATGGAGCTAGAGATTATTATGCTAAGCAAAATAAGTCAGATAGATAAAGACAAATACCGTATTGTATGTATAGTTTAGAAAATAAATGAACATAGGGAGAAAAAAAGAGGCAAACCAAGACACAGACCCTTAACTACAGAGAACAAATCAATGGTTACCAGAGAGAAGGTGGGTGGGAAGATGGGTTAAATAGGTGATGGGCCCTAAGGAAGGCCAGTCGCTGTGATGAGCACTGGGTGTTGTATTTAAGTGAAGAATCACTACATTCCATACCTGAAACTGACACTACCCTGTATGGTAACTAACTGGAATTTAAATAACAACTTGAAGAAAAAAAAGAGTGGCAAACACCTACTCACGAAGAACAAGTTCTGGACAAGTCAGAGATGCTGTCTATGTCATTCGGGCCTTAGGAGTTTCACTGGAGGATTTGACTTTCCCCTGTCACTAACCTGACCGAGAGTGACTCAAGGCAGGTATACCTGTGGTGAGCAGGTCCGTCCTAGAGCCAGTGCTTCAATCATGAGATAGAATGGAGGCACATCACTGACATTTTGTTGGGGGACCCAAGTTTATCTTTGGCAGGGCACTGTCTCATTAGCAGTTTTGCCTGTGGGTCCTTCTCAGGCCACATGGACCCATGTGTGCCTCTCACTGTCTGAGCCTCTGTTGTAAACAGCGCATCTTCTATGCACTAAGACAGGGAAATAAGACAAAAAACACTGACATTTTCACCAAGGGATACAAACACAAACTTGATCGAATTAAGATTTAGGAGACTGAGAACAGTTCCCTAAAAAGACGTAAATCCTCGGAGTCAAATATAAGCTCAGTGAAGGAGCTTAGGAAGGTGGGGTGCTAAGGCTGAGTCACTGTGACTGGCTAGGACCACCTGTCTGGACACTCGAGGGGCCTCTGCTCTGCTGCTGAGGCAGCTGGGACTGCTGACTCCAGGGCGCTTACCCTGGCTGGTCTCAAGCATCCGTGATGGAGGCATAGGGTTGCCTTGTGCTTGGGCAAAAACAACCATTCGTTCACTCACTCATTCATTCCCTGTCTGTAGAGAGAATCGCACATGCTCTGCACTGGGGAGACGGGGAGTGGAAGTTCTCGGACTGCAGCGTTCAACACGAGCGTCTGGAGAGCTCGAATCTCTCTACCTCAGCCCCACGGCTTCTGGTTCAGTAAGTTCGGGGATACGCCTGAGAATTTCCGTTTTTAACAATCTCCCAGGTGATGCTGCGGCTGCTGATCTGGGGTCCCCACTTTGAGAATCACTTCAGTGGAAAATCAAATACTCAACAGAGATAGGTCGGGACTGACAAAGAGAGATGTTCTTTATCTACGTCACGACATTCTGGCTTTTGTTTAAATTCCCTGATGAAGATGCTCTTCACTCTGGCAGGGGCTGGGCAGGCTGGTCTTGGGCCAGCTCCACCCTGACTTAGGGATGGAAATACAGCAATTTCCAGGTGGGTTTCCCCTTCGTCCAGTACTGCCTCCTAAAATTTCCCCAAGTAGCGTGTCTGTGTTGTATACTGTCTGCATTCCTGGAGTTGACATTCTCACTTTGCTCCCTTTCTAAGAGGTAAAAATAGGTTGGTTTTGGAGTCACACTGTCCTGAGTATGAATCCTGGTTTTTTCCCTCACTGGCTGCATGATCTTCAGAAAATAAACTATTTTTTTAAGTTTTATTTATTTTGAGAGAGAGAGAGAAAATGAGAGGCAGCGAAAGAGAGAAGGAGAGAGGGGGCAGGGAGAGAGAGAATCCCAAGCAGGCTCAGCACTGTCAGGATGAAGCCCGATGGAAGGCTCAGACCCCCAAACTGTGAAGTTATGACCTAAGAGTTGGACACTTAACTGACTGAGCCAGCCCCAGAAAACAAACTATTTAAATCCTCATCTGAATAATGAGAATAATCACCTCTGCCTCATAAAGTTGTTGTGAGAATTAAATTAGCTAATGCCAAACTAACCAACAATGTTATCTGCTCTTCCCTGGTCTTCTGCTTTTGTTTTGTTTTGTTTTTTTGAGACATGATTCTGAATGGCAAATGATTTTTTTTGTGTGTGTGGTAAAAAATCATCTCTATTCTGAATCAAGACATAATTTTTTTGAAATCAGATTTTTCTCATTATGAAAACCAAATTTTAATATTCAGTGAATTGGGGCACCTGGGTGGTTCAGTCTGTGTCCAACTCTTGGTTTCGGCTCAGGTCATGATCTCCTGGTTCATGAGATCGAGCCCCGCATTGGGCTCTGTGCTGGCAGCATGGAGCCTGCTTGGAATTGACTTACTCTTCCTCTGCCCTCTCTCCCCCTCTTGTGTGCTCCTCTCTCTCTCAAAATAAATAATTTTAATTAAAAAATAAAATTCAGTGTATTAGGTAAAATTTTTAAACTTTTTTAAAATTAATTTTGAGAGACAGAGAGACAGCACGAGCAGAGGGGGGTCAGAGAGAGAGGGAGACACAGAATCTGAAGCAGGCTCCAGGCTCTGAGCTGTCAGCACAGAGCCCGACGCGAACCTCGAACCCACGAACCGTGGGATCATGGCCTGAGCCAAAGTGTATTATGGAAAGAGAGAAAAGTGTACTTTTTCTTAAAAAATTTAAGGCACGTGCGTGGCTTTCATTATGGTCCACTTCTGTCAGAAACACATATCCCTGTGTCTGCAAGGCTATATGATCTACAAGAGGAAATCCTGGAGCTAGCAGAAGAAATTGGAGGAATATCTTTTGCAAACAACCACAATGTTATATCTGGATCTGTCACCCCAAGACTCTTGTCTATAATGCTGTGGGATATTAACATCTTAGCATGAAACACTCCGGAGCCTCAGGAAGTTCTAAGAGTCGACAGACGGCTCCTATTCATGGACGATTGAAGTGCTCTCTGGCTGGTGGCTTGCTGGCAGCCCACAGGCACTAAATAGTCCTTGAAACGTATCCCTTGCTTCTCTCCACATTGAGACTGCTCCCTCAGGCTAGTCTACAAGGACAGATCATGACATTTCATCATTTTTCCTCTGTACAGTGTCATAAACCCTATAACCACATCCTCCAAAGTACACCATAAAGAAAGAACTTCCTTATCTTTCATTCTGATCCTAAAAGCAGAAATTGTCCTTTGGTGACTAATTCATACTAGATGGATTGGGACCAAAAAGTGCACCGATGTGAGAAGAAAAGAAGATGAGCAGGTCTCAGCTGCGTGGCCTTGCCATCTGGTTAAAATCCCCCTCGGCAGCCCCTCCATCTGCCTCCACTCTCTTCCTGATCCTTTTTTAACCTCCAGCAGACTTTGCTATTATTAAACCCTGGTATACTGAAGCAATGACTCATCAGTCAAAATTGTTCTTTCAAAATAATAATTGCTAAAGAGATTTAAAAAATATTACCAGGTGCCCCAAGGTGTGTGTGTGTGTGTGTGTGTATTTGTGTTGGGTGGAGGTTCTAAAACTTCTTTGTCTATATGGGGGTAAAATGAGATATGCCTTTCATTAGTTTTCTTCTAAAAAAAAGAAAAATATTCACAATTTCTAGAAGCAGTCGAACAGCATGGATTGGTGATTAGGAGTTTGATAGAACGAGGTTTGAGTCCTGTGTCCCTGTCACAGGTGTGATTCTTGTTATTTACCTTTTTTTGTAAAGAAAACAATTTTTTTACTTTTGAGAGAGAGCACATGAGCAGGCAACAGGCAGAGAGAGAGAGAGAATCCTAAGCAGGCGCACTAAGTCTGTACTTTTTGGAGTGTCTCATTATGCATCAAAAGCTGATTAAGAAACTGACATGCCCTGTCCCCTTTCCTGATTGCCAAGGGGAAAAACACTGAAGAAAATCTCTTACAAGGCTGTGCTTTTATTAACTGATTGATTCACTTTTATTTTATTCATTTATTCGTTTATTTATGCATAGTTGATGCACAGTGTTACGTTAGTTTCAGGTGTACACTTTAGTGATTTGACAAGTTTATACATTATGCTGTATTCACTGTCATTGCAGCTACTGTCCACCTGGTTATAAAGGTATTATGATGTCATTGACTATAAGGTTATGCTTTTATTGAAGTGTATTGAGCTATACCTTACACTGAATAAGCTTCATCCATATAAAGTGTACCATCTGACGAGTTCTGACAATTATTTATACCTGTGAAACCACCACCATTACCAAGAGAACATTTCAATCACTCCGAATGATGCCCATCGGCCATCAGCCATCTCTATGTCCTAGACCCTAGGCAATCACTGGCTAGTTTCTGGCACTACGCATTACCTTGCACTTTCTAGAATTTTATACATGTCTTTCACTCAGGTAATAATGTTAAGATTCACCCATACTGTTGCATATCATTTCCCTTTTTGCTGTGTAGGATCCCATCGTATCTACCTGCCACAGGTTCTTTGCCCAGTCACCAACCTGTTCATGAGCATCTGGGGTGTTTCCACTTATAGGCTGTTACAAATAATGCTGTTATGAATATTCATATACAAATGTTTGCTATGACATTTTCAATCCTGTTGGCTAAATATGTAGGTATATGTTCCATATAGTTTGGTAGATAAATGTTTAGTTTTTAAAGAAATTGCCCAATGCTTTTTCAAGGTGGTTTACCAATTTATTTTTCTACCATAAGAGATCCATTGTTCTGCATTCTCCCCAACACTTACTATGGGCAGTATTTTTGACTTTAGCTATTTTAGTGATTTTGTAGGAAGATTTCATTGTGAATTTAATTTTCATTTCCTTGAAGACAAATGATGTGGAGTATCTTTCATGTACTTGTTGGTCATTCATACATTATTTTTGGTCAAATGTCTGTTTGACTCTTTTGTTCACACTTCTTTGAACTGTCTGAATTCTTCTTCAAAGATTATAAGAGTCTTTATGAATTCTGGATACAAGTCCATTGTCAGGTTTTCGGACTGTGAATGTTTTCTCTCATTCTGTGACTTGCTTTTTAATTTTCTTGATGGTGTTGTTCAATGATCAAAAGTTTTTAATTTTGACAAATTCCAATTATTCTTTGCTTTTTTTCTTATGTGGGTTTTGTGTGTTTTTAAACATTTCCTAAGAAATCTTTGTCTGCCACAAGGCCACAAAGATTTTTCTCCTCTGTTTTCCTCTGTTTCTAATTTTTGCCCTTAGGTTTAGATTTAGGATCCATTTCTAGTAAATGTGTGTGTGACTGTTAATTTTGTGCCAATTTCATTAGGTCATATATCCACATATGTTCCAAACACCAGAATGGATGTTTCTGTGAAGGTTAAGATTTAAATAAGTAGACTCAGAGTAAAGCCCATTACTCTCCGTCATGGGAGTGGGCCTCATCCAATCAATTAAAGGCCTTAAGAGAAAATGACCAGTGCCCCCACAGAAGAGGAAATTCTCACGGAAGACTGGTTTTGGCTTCAGGTTGCAATATCAACTCCTGCCTGGGGCACCAGCTTGCTGGTCTGCCCTGCAGATTTCAGACTTGCCAGCCCCCACAATTTGGGAAGAATAGACATCAAAACAGTATAGATTCTTCCACATTATCCACCACATAGCCCTCCATTTATTTAGGTCTTTTTCAGTGAAGGCATCTTGCATAACTTTGGTTAAATCCATCCCTGCTTCTATTTCTTGGAGATATATATTTCCTTAGAGATATATATTTAAATTTTTATTTCCAATTCTTTGCTCCTATTATATGAAAATCCAGTTGATTTTTGTATATAAATCTTGTAGTCTGAGACCTTCCTTAATTCATTTATTGGTTTTGTAGATTTTTGGGGAGAATTTTTCTATGTAAACAATCATGGCAACCCTAAATGGAGACAAATTTACTTCTTTATTTCTGGGCTTTATGCTTCTAATTTTCATTTTCTTTGTCCAGTTGAAATGGCCAGGATTTATAGGACAACACTGAATAGATGTGGTGAGAGTGGAAATTCTTGACTCCTTGTTAGCTTCAGGGGGAAGTGTTCATATGTCACCATCAACTATGTTCATGGTAGATTTCTTTTTTAGATGTCCTTAATCAAATCAAAGAACTTCCTTTTTATTCTTAGTTTGGTGCAAAATCATAAATGAGTGTGGACTTTTGGCAAATGTGTTTCCTGTATCTATCAGAGGATTTTTTTCTTCTTTATTCTGCTAATGTTGTGAATTATCTCCATCAATTCTAGAGAGTTAACTTGGTCATTAGTATTCTTTTTATAATTTGTTAGATACATTTTGCTAACATTTTGTTTAAAAATTTGTGTCTATGTTTCTGAGATATATTAGCCTAGAATTTTATTTTTTCTAAAATATCTGTTGGATTTCTTTAAAATTCGTGTTATACTGGTAATAAAACACAGTTGGAAGTGTTCCGTTCTCTATTTCTAGAAAAGTTAATGTATTATTTATTTTTTGAAAGTTTGACAGAGTTCACCGATTTATCTGGGACCTGAAGTTTCCTAGTAGGAGGATTTTAGATAACATATTCATTTAGTGTGTACAGGGCTGTTTGGATTTCCTTTTTAATCTTCTGTATGTTTTTGTCAAGTCGTGTTTTTCAATGAATTTGTTCATTCTAACTATGGTGTCAGAATTTTTTGGCATTAAGTCGTTCCATATTCTCTTATCATTCCTTTAGTGTCTGCAGGTAGGATACAGTGATCCTGCCCTTTTCATTCTTCTTACGGGTGGCTTGTGTTCTCTCCCTTTCTTCTTGAGTAATATACCTAGGAGTTTAGCATTTATTGATCTTTACATAGAATGAGTTTTAGGCTTGGTCAGTTTTCTCTATTGTTTATCTTCTATTTTGTTAACTCCTGCTCTTAGTTTTAATATTTCATTTCTCATGTGTGGGGAGCAGCAGCAAGGAGCCAGCAAGGAGAGGGCGACTGAGCAAAAGCTCTCGTGCCCTGGCAACCCTTGCAGCTGCCCCCAGCTTCTCAGAGGGTAAGTCACTTAAAATGTTAATTGTTCAAATATCCTTCATGCTTCTTGAGTTAGAATGTTAATTGTATTAATGTCCTTCAAGCTTTGGCAGTCTTCCGGGATTGTTCACAGCTGTGGCTGCCTGTATAAAACTACTTGCCTGTGAGGAATACAGCGGCAGTATGGGCGTCCCTCATGTTGCTCCTCCCCTCCCCATCCTCTGTCCCCATCCTTTGACTCTCTTCTTTCCCTCATTCCCTGAGCCTCACGTCCTTGCTGCTGAGCGCCCGCGTGCACACAACACTCATGTCTTTGGGGGGCACTTTATTCTTCTTTTTATTGCTTCCTGAAGTGGGACCTCAGGTCACTGGTTTTAGACATGTCTTCCTTTCTAATATTGGCATTTAAAGCTATACACTTCCCTCTAAGAATGTGTAGCTACATCGCAAATTTTCATGTGCAGCATTTCATTATAACTCATTTTGAAATATTTAAAAACTTCTAAATTTCTTTTTTAGCACATTGATAATTTAGAAGTGTGTTGTTTAACTTCCAAGTGTTTGGGACTTTCCTAGATATCTTATTTTTACTGATTTCTAATTTAGTTCCTTTGTGGTTAGATAATAAGCTTTGTTTATCTAAATTTATTGAGACTAGTTTTATGGCCCACAAATGTTCTAATTTGGTAAACATACAATTTGTACCTGAAAGGAATGCATAGTCTGAAGTTTTGGGGTTTAATGTCCCATAAATATAAATTAGGTCAGAGTAGTTGGCAATGTTTCTTGGGTTCTCTGTCTTTATCTACCTTTCATCTCCATTTTCTATGAATTAGTTAGAGAAGGGTTTGAAATTTCTTATTAGAATTGTGGAATTGTCTCTTTTTAGTCTGTTAATTTTTGGTTCATGTATCTTAAGATTTATAGTTCTCTTCCTGAAGAATTGACTCTCTGTTAGCTGTTTAAGAGTCTCATGCTCTACCGACTGAGCTAGCTGGGTGCCGGTGTTAGCTGTTTAGATATCTCTTTTAATTATATTTTCATTTTTAATTTTTTAATGCTTTTTATTTATTTTTGAGAGACAGAGAGAGAGAGAGAGAGAGACAGCGCGAGCAGGGGAGGGTCAGAGAGAGAGGGAAATACAGAATCTGAAGCAGGCTCCAGGCTGTGAGCTAGCTGTCAGCACAGAGCCTGACGCAGGGCTCGAACTCTCCAACCGTGAGATCATGACCTGAGCTGAAGCCGGACGCTTAGCCGACTGAGCCACACAGGCACCTCTTAATTATATTTTCAAAAAGTGCTTGTTGGAGGAATTATAATACGCACCCTTAGTTTTTATAGTCTACTTAGAGTTAATATTGTATTACTGCACGAGAAAACAAACAGTTTGGTGCTTTACAGGTTCAAACACTACCCTCTACTTTTCCTTTACACTTGTTACATGCTTGTTATATATATACATATATATATACACACACACATATATAATATGCATATATACATACATTATACATAATACACATATATATGTAATTAACCTGACACAATGATACAGTCATATAACAATCATTTTCAAGAAATTAAGAGACAATAATCTTTTATGTTTATCATTTTTAATGTTCTTTATCTATTCCCGAATACCTGAGTTTTCTTCTGATATATCCCTTTGCCTTGAAGAACTTTCTTTAGCATTTCTTGTAAAGCATCTGGGTGGTGACAATCCTCTTACAGTTTCTTTGATTTTATTCTTGAGGGTTTTTTCCCAGGTTGACAGTTTTTCCCATTTATTCACTTTAAAGATGTTGTTTCACTGTCTGTTGGCCTCCGTTGTTTCTGATGGAAAGTCAGCTGAAGTTATTGTTACCTTTCCCCCCATTTCTTATTGTGGTAAAATACACACAAAACTTACATATTAAATATTTGTCTAAATTCTGACATATTATTACCATATTAAAATATCTTTGATTTTAGCAATTTAACTATGATGTGTCTCGACCCTATTTTATTCATATTTGTGTGTTTGCAATTTTCAGAGAGTGTGAATCTGTAAATTTATGTATTCCACCAAATTTAGGAAGTTTTCAGTCATAATATCCTAAACGATTTTTTTGCCCATTCTTTCTCATGCTTCCCATGACTCCAGTTACACATGCTGGAGTATTTGAGGTGACACCACATGTCCTTGAGTCTCTTTCATCCTTTTTTTCATTTTCCCTCTTTTTTTCAGATGGAATAATTTCTATTTACATATTTTCAAGTCCACTGATTTTTTCCTCTATTTTTTCCATTCTAATATTAAACCAATCCAGTTATTTTAAATTTTCTGTATTGTATATTTCAGTACTAAATGTTTTGTTAGGTTCTTTTTGATAGTTTTTATTTCTGCTGATATTCCATCATTATCAGATGCTTATTTTCCTTTTCCTCTGTAAGCAGTGTTATAATAGCAGGTTTAAGTCAGATTCTGATGATTCCAAATTGTCGCTTATCTTGCTATGGTTCTTCGTTCATTTATTTATTCATTTGATAATAGGTCAGTTGTACTATACAGATTCTTTGTTTTTTGGTTAATTTTGGGTTGTGTTCTAGACATTGTGAACGTTATGTTGCAGAGACTCAATTCTGGTATATTGCTCTGAAGGGTGTTTAGCTTAGACTCAAACTGCAGTCTCCATCTTGACTGTGGTGGGTGGCAGCTCAGGTCGCAGTTTGGTTTCATTTCAGCCTGGCCTGACCATGGGTAATTCAGGGGCTATGCACAAATTTGAGCAGAGTCTGTACACAGAATTTGCGGTACCACTTCTTTGCTTGTCTTCTTTCATAGCAATTCCTCGCTCACTCTGATGGCTATGGGCTCCTTCTCCCGGCCTCTAATTCCAGAAACGTGTTAACTTTTTATCAGAATTTTGGTCATACTCCACACCTCCACAGCTACAACTGCCCTCAGAGCAAAACCACAATGATGGGAACCTCACCCTCTGCTAGCCACTTCCTGCCGAGTTTCCACTAATCTGCCTGCTTTTGTTCACTTTCTTGTTACCTTAAAACAGTGTTTTTGTATTTTTTTTCCAGAGGGCATAGATGTTATTGTGGGAGGATCTACTTCTTAGATGCATCCAAATAATAACATTTTAAATTGAGGAGTTATTACTTTCTGGAAGTTTGCTATATAGTGAAATATAGAGTACATTGTGTGTGTGCATGTGTTGTACCCAAGTTTGTAAAATCACCCCAAAACAAGCACCAGAGGCTGCTAGGGAGACCAAGTCACGCCTGCAAAGCAAAGGGCCTTTATTACAAGCTTAAGCTTCGGCTCACAGTCTCCAGCGACATGCTGGCCACGGTGGAGAGAGCCCCGAATAAAGGCAGGGCAGGGCCTTTTATGCCTTTGGGAGGGGGAGTTACAGGAAATGATGACAGGTGTACAGTGATCCAATCCCTGCCCCCCATCAATACTGGCAGTTGTGGAAGCCAATCACAATAGTTGGAGTATTGACCAATCAGAGTGGGCCTAGGACCCCCACGTGGGGTGTGCCTAGGCCCGCCCTTAGAAAGGTCAAAGGTATCAGCCGGCCTCCCCCGATTGGGTGCCGCAGGAGTTGTCCCTCCTTAAGGTGAGCCCTTTCAGGAGAAGCGGGCACCTTCCCCTTTAAGTGCAGGGGAAGGCTGGATCGGACCTGTGGCCAGCTGGGGGACCATCTCCCCGGCCAGCGACCGGTTGCCGCCCTGCACATTTCCACCGAGGCAGTGCACCATGACCGGCTCCGGGACACTGCCTCCAGGATGGCTGGGAAGGCCCAGTGGGGAAGGCCGGATTGGACCGGCGCCTTACACATGCACATGTGTGTCTGTGTGAGATGAAGTGTGTATAAAGGTGGGGAGGAGAGAATTAAGTGGGAGATGTAAATTGCTTGCTCACACATGGATACTGGTACTTTTAATTTTTATTTAATTTTGAGAGAGGATTTTGGAATTCATAGCAGCCTCCAGGCTCTGAGCTGTCATGTTAGCACAGAGCCTGACATGGGGCTCAAACCCACAAACTGTGAGATCATGACCTGGGCTGAAACCAGACACTTAGCTGACTGAGCCACCCAGGTGCCCCAGTATTTTTATTTTATTTTATTTTATTTTTTAATGCTTTTTATTTATTTTTGAGAGACAGAGACAGTGCGATCAGGGGAGGTGCAGAGAGAGAGGGAGACACAGAATCTGAAGCAGGCTCCAGGCTCTGAGCTAGCTGTCAGTACAGAGCCCAACGCGGGGCTTGAACCCACGAGTCAGTGCCTTTAAACAAAACTAAAAACAAAAAAAAGACTACACTTCTTAAAAAGTCCTAAAAATGGGGCGCCTGGGTGTCTTAATCGGTGAAGTGTCTGACTTTAGCTCGGGTCATGATTTCACGGTTGGAGGGTTTGAGCCCCTGTGTCAGGCTCTGCGCTGACAGCATGGAACCTGCTTGGGATTCTCTCTCTCTCACTCACTCTCTCAAAATAAAAAACTAAACATAACCCCCCCCCCCAAAAAAAAAACAGAGTGAAACTGGCCTGTGGTTGGTTTGTCTCTCCATCCTGCCTATATCTGGAGTGTTTATTTTAGTCTCAGAAGCTAATTAGGGAATTTTATTTTTCTATTTCCTGGAAGGTTTTCTTTACTGGCTAATCATTTGTTTGTTTCCTACTTGTTTGATAGATCTCCTTTCTTTGAACCCAGGGTTTTCTTTGTGAGCAGATTTTTAACCCCTCAATTTGGAAACAATGAGTTACATTGTGTTTCTTACTTGAAATGAAAATTCAGGTCATGTTGAGCTTTCCTTCAAGCTGAAATTTAAAAGGAATTCCCCTCTTGGGATTTACAGGGGACACCGAGAGCACGCATCTAGGAAGCCATAACCTTAACATTTTTGTAGCAATGCAGCTGTGAATTTCATGTGCTTCCCCCACCCTTGAAATGATCTTCCACAAATGTCAAGGGCATGATATAAAAATGCACCTCTTAAAGGTGTTGCCAAGGGAACCCAAGTTAAAAAAGATTTGTGTGTGTATTTAGACTTGTAAGAGTCTAACGATCCAAACTGTGGAATGTATGAAATTTTTAAGGAAGTGGATAGATTCTATATCCTTCAAATAGTCCTCTGTGAATCAGTTTTCTCTAATTTAGGCTTTTGACAGGAGCTAGATAAGCAGTGGTTGGAGGTCCTGTTTTATGGCGGGGTCCCAGAGAGCTAGTGTTCTGCCCAAGTGTTAGGAAGACTTCCAGGGCAGGGAAAGTTTGCAACTAGCCTGAGTAAACCCGAGTAGAGAAACAAAGAGAAAGTGGAACATATTTATATAAGAGTGATGGGGTTTCTATTTTATGATTAACCAATACTTGGGCTCCCTGGAATTTTACTATGGTTTTATTTTTTTTTTAGTCTAAATAGTCATCAGCTGGAAACATTATCATTAAACTGACCTTCCTCCCTGGCCCCCAATCATGGCCTTTCATAACAACTGAACTCATGCAAGAGATTAAGAAATGGTTAATCTACCTTTTAAGTCTTGTATTTAAATCTGAGCTATGCTCTAAGCTAAACTATAAGCATGGATGTCTGTACCAAATTCACTGCTGGTATATACCTTGTTTCCTTCATGTGCTACATCATTAAGCAGTAACAGAATTGAGTGGGATGGAAGGATTTGTAATCTCACGGACAGAAGCAGGAAATATAAAGAGAATACAATATGGAAGGGGAAAGTATTGCACTCATTCTCCAAGTCTATGATTCTGTGCTCCTGGGGGGGGCGGTCATTGATAGGTCACGTGCTAGGGAAGTAAGACAAGAAGCAGCAAGGGGACAGCAGAGACAAAGTGTTAGCCATGACAGACTATGGAGGGGAAATTACTCAGACTCCATTACTGACGGATCACTGGGATGATAGAGAGAGCTAGGACAGGGCTTTGTGTAAAGGGCAGGAGCTCTAGGGAAGCAAGAACGAGGGATAAAATGCCTGCCCGCAGGACACTCGAAAGTCCAGAGCGGTGCTGTCCAATACAAGTCTAAAGTGAGCCTCCTATGTCATTTTAATGCTTTAGTGATGACATTAAAATATTCAAAGAAATGGGTGAAATATATTTTAGTAATATATTCCATTTAATGGAAGCAGATATTCCAATGATCAGGTAACTATATACTCAATGTAAAAATTAGGAATGAAATATTTTATATCAAAGAACACTGTCTTTGAAATTCAGCATGGAACTTACATTAATAGTGCATCTCCATCCAGATTAGCTACAGTGTAATGCACAAGAGTCACATGAAGTCAGTGGCTACTGCATTGGACCCCTCAGCTCTGGAATGGAAGAAAGACTTGTAAACACGGGAATCATTACGATGAGAGAAAAACAGAGACAAGGTGGGAACACAGTACTCCCTGCAAGACCCAGGGGAGAGCACCCACCCACTTCGGGTGGATCACGAGGTGATTTGGGGGCAGCAACTATTAAATTTCATTGTGAGCAATGAATGAACCGGGCTTGCCAGGCCAGGGGTTTGCAGCCTGCTTCACCATGGCTTCATTAATTAAACCATTTGTTAGCCCTGTCCTCAGCAAATGTTTCCGGAGCCCTGAAGAGCTGGGACAGGTCCAGCGCTGCACGAGAGGCGTGACCATCGCAGCCCAACCTCCCCCTGAGCCCAGCCCGCTGCTCCTGTCCTGCTCCCCAGCCATCCCCACAGCCTCCAGCGGCTGCTTCTTGCAGGTGCGTAGAAGAGCAGGAACCATCTCATTCAGTCCTGGTAGCCCTGAGGAGGTGCTCCTTTATGAAGTTTACAAAGGCAGGGACCAAGCTGGGAGAAGGTGACGTGCCCAGGGTCATGCAGGAGTCCACGAAGGATTTGCCAAGGAGCACCTCCAGGGTCATCAACTGCTGCTCTGGGGATGCAGCGCAGTCTTTTTAGCAGGTTACAAAAGCAGTAAAGTCACTGACTTGCGACGCCTTCTTAAATACAACACTTGCCCGCTTAGAGTAATCAGTGGTCTCCCATTTTCTGTTACTTTCAAGATGCTCCATGATTTAGCGCCACGCCATTCCCTAGGTCACCTGCTAACGCCCACCTGCTGTTGGTTCCGATCAGGGGCCTCTTCCCAGGGGGCTTTACTTCTTCTGTGTTCTGCCTCCTGTGCAGTAGCCTAGAAAAGGTCAAAGCAGTAACGAAGTAGAAAATCCAAGTATGTTAACAACAAAAATATTGTTCCTTCTTGTAGCATAAGAGGGCGCTGTTGGTTCAAACAGGATGTAGGGTTTAAACCGGAGCTTTTCAGCACCGGAAGGCTGAGAGGGCATCTGGTTTTTGTGGAGTTGCGGGTGTCCTTTCCATGCATCAATTTGTAACTCAAACTTGGCAGCTTAGACATCTATGTTATTTGTTGAGAACTGTTTTGTTCTCTGCACTTTCTGAATAAATATGAACTAAGTTTAATTATTTGAAAACTAAGTATAGTATAGGTATTTCAGGGCACTTTGCTTCATGTCTTATATACATGTAAGGATGTTTTGTATATGATTTGTGTACCTAGAAATGTGTCTAATTAAATGACAGTCCTGTTTTTCACTTGGTATTTTGTAAGACTATTAAAAGGTGACCATAAGTGGTGCTTGGTGTCAGTTGAGTGTCAGACTGGCTCACGTCACGATCTGAGGCTCATATTGAGTTCGTGCTTGGGGCTCGCTGCTGTCAGCACAGAGTCCGCTTGGGATCCTCTGTTCTCCATTCTCTCTGCCCCTCCCCTACTCTCTCTTTCTCTCTCAAAAATAAACATTTAAGAAAGTGACCAATTGTGGAAAGCTGTTTTTATGTGATATTGGTCCCAGGGACTCCTTTGTGCAGGCAGTGGAGACTCAGTTGCCAGACTGAGCTTTGCCCTAACAGGGTGGGCGTTTCACTCAGATGGGCGGGAGGGGAGCACCAAGGACACCCTATGGACACAGGCAGAAATCACAACTAATTTATATTAGGGTGCCCGAGGATGCAACACGGAGTCGGTCCCTGTGGTTGAATGGAGATGGAACACCCAGCCAGGGGTTCCCAGGAAACAAGAAGCATCATGAAGGACCCATCAGACCCCCCAGGAGGGCAGTGGAGGTACACGATGTGGTGGGGATCTGTGGGCACAGCTGGGCCTCAGGGTCCACCCTCCTGCTGCTCAGCCGGGGCCCTTTGTCTGCCCACTGGTCCCATCAGGGGGCATGGGGGCCACAGGGGTGACCCTTTGTGGAAGCACCTCCTGGAGGATGGTTGGCTGGCTTCCCTCCCCTTCAGCCCCTATGGCTCACTTTGTTCTGCTTCCCCACATCTTCATGTCTGTTCTCTCCTTGGATTTGGCTTTCTCCCTGAGGACATTCTTCCGTTTGTCCCCTCCCCTTTCTCCTGATTCAGTACCTCCTCGTCTCTTTTGAGTGGAGTGCGGGCTTGTGGTCGGGAGTGTGTAGCCAGTAAGCCTGTAATACGGGAGGGAGTTGTTGAGTGTGTGTTCTGGGAAAGCTCTTTCTCCTCTGGCTTCCGTTCAGTCCATGGCAGGAGCATGAGATTGTCTTTGGTTATCACGGCACAGGATCATGGGCACCTTTCACAAGCTAGGGAGAGAGTTTTCTTTTTATTTTTTTTTAACATGCTTATTTATTTTAACATGCTTATTTATTTTTGAGAAAAAGAGAAAGTAAGCAGGGGAGGGGCAGAGAGAGTGAGAGAGAAGGAGTCCCACGCAGCCCCAATGTGGAGCTCCATCTCAGGACTGTGAGCTCAGGACCTGAGCCAGTATCAAGAACCCGATGCTTAACTGACTAAGCCCCTCAGGTGCCCTGAGAGAGAGCTGTCTTTGATGGTTGCACTCCACCGTCCCTTGGAGTCCCCCAGCTGTCTGTCTGCTCTGCTCCATCCAGAGTAAAGTACCCATCACAGCCTTGCATGCAGAGAGGGTCCTGGGGCATGAGAGTGTTCCTACAACCTTTTCTAACTCTTTGCTTTTGTCTCTTCCAGACTGATCTCTAGTAGGAGCCAGAAGGTAGACTAGACTAACCAAATGGGTAGGTCCTTGCTAATATGTTAGCTGGTTAGTCTGCTTTTTCTCCCATAATGCCAGGACGTGGTTAGAGGTGTATCTTCTAACTCAAGGCCGGGGTAAGTACCCCAGCCTCTAGTGGCTAGATGGTGAGGTGTGGGGACGCTGCTCCTAGTGTGTATTCGCACACATTAACCAAGCCTTGTCTGTTCATTAGCCTTTTTTTCCCCTTTCTCCTTTGAACTGTGAATTGTGAATTAAGACTCATGTTGTTGTTTGGTACCCTGGTTTTGGGACTTTCTTTTCTGGCAGTTCTCACAAATATTAGCTGTCAGCAGGGGTAAGATAGGAAGGAGTGAGCCACCAGGGTTTCTCTGAGTAATTAGGCAATGGAGTCATTCTTCAAGGTTTTAAAAAAGTTATAGTACTTTAAAATCCAGGCACCCATTTATTAACTTCATAACACTAAATTCTGTAGCAAAGCATTAAAACCAGGGTTCTTGGAGACCATGAAATGGACTAGATCTTACAGCAGGTATGGCCTGGCCCCTTGCGTACCCCGTGATGGGCCTCTCTAGTGGATTTGAGTTGATAACTCATACTTGAAGGTGGTCTTAGAAAAACTGAGTTTTCAGTTAGGCTTTGTAGCTCTACTGGGTGAATTTTATTCATTTGTTTTTAATTTGTTTCTTTAATATATCCATTAAAAAATTTTTTTTTGGTAATGTTTTATTTATTTTTGATACAGGGAGAGACAGAGCATGAGAGGCAGAGAGAGAAGAAGACTATCCATTTTTTTTAAGAGAAAGAGAGAGGGAGAACTGGGGGGAAGAGGCAGAAAGAGAGGGAGAAGGAATCCTAAGCAGGCTCCATGCTCAGAGGACTGGGCAGAGGTGGCACACCAGAGGGGGCACGCAGAGCAGAGACCTCAGGCCACATCCACTCTTGCTGTGGCAGCAGTGCGAAACCTTCATTACCATGCCATCTCGTTTTTGAAGAAAATCAGAAATCTGGATTTTTATGTAAACTCTCCTTAGCCCAAATATTTTAAGAACACTGCTCATTTAACCTAGACTGCTGATTCTCCCCTAATCTAAGCCTCACAGGGTTGCGTGTGGATCACACGCGGTAACATTTGGCAATCACGGCAGGATTTCCTGGCAGATGGTAAGCAGCCATTAAATGCAGTTACGAATATTATCGTGGTTGTTATTATTATATAATCAAAGTCAGAAGGAGCCACTAAGGGCTCATGATTCAGTCGTAGCAAATCAAGTCCTTCCCTAGTTTGGAACTCAGACACCATCTGGCAGGTATTTGATCCTGTAGGAATGAAAAATTTCAGGGGACTGCTGCGGGCGGGCACTGTGTAGGAATGAAAAATTTCAGGCCCTAGAGTGACCATGGAGCTAAAGTCGTTTTTCAAGTAGAAGTTGTTTGAATCCCAGGGTGTGGTTTAAGATAAGCTGAAATGCTTCCCTCCCTAAAGTGTGCAAACATCGTAAAACTTGTAATGGACTCTGCTGACTCTGCTGTTTTGCTTATCTGACATTGCTAGATGTATGTTGTAAAATTTATAATGGAAAGATACCTGTGAAGAAAAAAAAAAAAGGAAAACCCTCTAAGAATCCCATTTTAATCTTCTTCAGGGCTCTTCTCCTCTACCCCTGAGTGGGATAAGAGTTGAGCCCCAACGCGTTGGTCCTTGAATAAAGCCTCATGTGTTTTGCATCAAGTGACGACTCTCGCGATTGCTTGGGGTGAGCGCCAGTACCCAGCTGACAGCGGTAGGGTCTCCTTTTGGGGTCCTTACAATCCCTAACACGTTCACGCCTTTAATGCCTGTGTGGAGAACCTACCCTTTGCTGATATTAAGGATGATGTAAATGGGTGAGGTTAGGCGGTTTTCAAGGGTCTGGCTCTAACCTGTACTAGTCCTTACATAAACCGCAGAGGGAACCAGAGGGGCCATATTTTCACCATGGCCTCTCAGTGTGAGTCCTTTTGACTCACTTAATAGTACAACTGGGTGTCTACCTGCATTGTTTAGGCAAATAACATACAAATGACGTATTTATGAAACATGTCCCCAGACTATAAAACAGAAATTTAACAGCTTTTAATAAGTGCACCAAATATCCAAATCTCCCTTCCCCTCTTTGTGTCCACACCCTGCTGGGTGATTGATTCCTCCACTTTTCCCAGCACAGTTGTGTGATTATCATTAATTCAAAGCTGGTGACATTGTAGCTTGATCATAGAATCAGGGCTAGCCAGTTTTTCCGGAACTCTGTGCATTTATTTGCAAGGTTGCTGGCTGTCTGCTACTAACTATCTTCTAAGTTAAATGTTATCCTGAAAATCCATTAACATGAATGCTTGATTAGAAATTTCGATGATTATTAGTTCTTTTTTATTCTTTTATGGTTTATTGTCAAGTTGGTTTCCATATAACACCCAGTGCTCATCCCCGCAAGCGCCCTCCTCCATGTCCATCGCCTCCCTTACTCTCCCCCCACCCCCATTAGCTGTCAGTTTGTTCTCAGTATTCAGGAGACTCTCATGGTTTGCTTCCTCCCTCTACCCAACTATTTTCCCCCTTCCCCTCCCCTATTGTCCTCTGTTAAGTTTCTCCTATTCCATTTATGAGTGCAAACATATGGTATCTGTCCTTCTCTGCCTGACTTATTTCGCTTAGCATGACACCCTCGAGGTCCATCCATGTTGCTATGAATGGCCAGATTTCATTCTTTCTCGTTGCCATGTAGTATTCCATTGTGTATGGAAACCACATCTTGATCCATTCGTCAGTTGATGGACATTTAGGCTCTTTCCATGATTTGGCTATTATTGAAAATGCTGCTATGAATATTGGGGTACATGTACCTCTATGCGTCAGCACTTCTGTATCCTTTGGGTAAATTCCTAGCAGTGTGATTGCTTCTAACAAGCCCTGAAATGAGATAAAAACAGAAGTGCTGATTTATTCTAGACTGATTAGCATGGCCGGAGGCATTTGCTGGTAGCACTGGTAAGTGTCAACAAGTTCTGATTCAGGGGGATGTTTGCATACAATTAGCATTAGCATTGCAAATTTGAACATCTCTTCTCTGGTGTGCCTGGATGAGGATTCTTGACCAGCACAGAACTCTTTAGAAACTGCTCATTCATAGACAGGACTATGAAAGGTCTTAGAGATGCTATTGGACGCCTAATTTTGGATGAAATGTTTACTGTATACCAGATACTACAATAAGCATTTAAGACTACTGGACTCCAAACCATGAAGTAATAAACTCATAATACCCTTGTTGAGCTAACACTATGATGGTAATCATATTGTATTTTATAAATGTATTAAATCAACACATTACCCCTTGAACCTATGCAGTGTTACACGTCAGTTATATCCTAATTTAAACAAGCAAACAACCCTCCTTCCCCTGCCCCCCAAGACTCTCCAAACCAAAAGCCTTTTTTGAGTAGAAGGAAAGTGGTATGGACTATGTCCCCCACTTCTTTCCCCTAGCTTAGGAGTCCTCAACCACACACTGGAAGCATACTAAGGGGAGCTTGGAAACCCCCATGTCCAGACAACACCCCAGACCAATGAATCAGAATCTTTGGGGCTGGGACATAATCATGACTGATTATGCACGCTCTCATGATGTACACTGAAGTTTAAGGACTACGGTCGGTCTTATGCTCCCGGGGAGTTAGGTCTGCTGTCTTGTTCTGCCAAGGGATTTGGCATGGTTTATTCGGTCTCAGCGCGAAGTGGTGTGGTGAGCAGGGTGCAGAGACACTGCTCTGGGGTGGAATGGAGGAGGGGGGAGATGGCTCTGCTCCTTCTGTGCACATTGCAAATAGGTGGTGCACAGATTCCTTTCGGTGTGCCTTGGATGGCACAGACGTCTGAGAGACTGCTACTCTGCAGCTGCTTCTCCGCACAACTGGTCACTGTCCGCAGAACATTGGTGTGCCGTTTGCAGAAGCCATTCTCTGGGACTAGGAAGTGATCTTGTTACGCAGAACTTGACATTGGGCATCATACCCTGGTCTGGTACTCAGTACTCTGTGAAGGGTACCCCTGTCAAATCAGTCGATTACAGAGTCCATCCTCTTGACCCTCCACCCCAGGTGTGACCTCACCCCTCCTTCCCACATTCTATCACCGAGTTCTCTCCATCCCCAGGGCCATCACCCTCCTCCAGTTGCCCAAAACAACAGCCTCCTAACTGGTCATGGCTGGGGAAGGTTCTTTAAAAGTGTGAATCTATGTCAGGTACCTGGCGCCTTCTTTGTTTTAGGGCTTTAAGAATAGAAGTGTTGTTCCCACAGATCTGCTCCACTGGGACCCCACCCATTTCAGCTGCTCTCTCCCATGCACTGGCCCCTGGTCCTCAGTGCTCAAGTCTTCTTCTTCTTGTTCCTTCTCCCCCGACCTGCCATGCTTCTTCCCACATCCTGGCTCTTAGCTCTCCTTTCCCACATTCGTGAGGCAGAGACAGTGAGACTCTCCAGATAGTCCGTGGGAGTCTTCTATTTCCCAACCCCTTGGAGTTGGGTTTGGCCATGCTACTAGCTCTGGCCAATGTGTTGGGAGGGATGTGACCAGTGTTACTTTGGGGCTGAAGCTGAGCATCATTCTCCACATGCTCTCTTCCCTTGCTGCTGCTGTGACCGAGGAGGCCTCTGTAGAGAACAGAAGCATACTGGATTGGATAAGAGCATGATTCCCAGAGATACCTGTGAACTGCCCAACAATAAACCACCAGAGTCCAGAGTCAAAGCCAAGTGGCAAGGGTCGTTTATTGCAGGTTCGAACCCGGGATCTCTGCACTCTCCACGCCGATAGAGCGGGGAGAGAGAGAGAGCCCCGAGCAGGCGATTTACACTCTTTTTTATAGGCAGATACAAACAAGTTTGGGGCGTTCCCCAGCCACAGCACAAGCATTGGTCAAAGTTAAGGTTTAAACACTCAGCATCTTTTGATTGGGTCCTGCCATAACTTGAACACTAATATTCCCTGCCCTGTTATCGGGCTTTCCAGCTGACCTTCCCTGACCATCTGGCCGTCCCCACCCAGCCATCTGGTTGTTCCCACCCAGGGTGTTGCCCCCCAAGCATCAGTACAGAAGCAGAACAAGCAGGGCGGGTCCAGTTTTAATTTTCTCAGAAATAACACAGACCAGCTAAGTCTTGGTCTGTCTAGCTCTAATTTTAAGGTTTTGGGCTTCTCACCTGGAGTTTGAGGGAGTGAGAAATAAATTGTATTCAGTTTCTTTTTCTCACTTCAAGTACAGTGTGGTATGTTTCTGGCTGGTGGACAACCTCCTGTATATCAGAAGGACTTAGGCCTCTTTTCTTAGTGGTCTACCTATTCATAGTCCCTCGGAGTCGCCTCCTTTAGTACATGGGAAAGGGAAGCAGGATTGCAGGAAGGTGAGTTTTGTGGGCCGGGTCCACATCACTTGCTTCCCCATCCATTGACCAGAGATTTTTCCCTTGGATACAGTGTCCACCTGTGCCTCCTGGAACCAGGCTTACATTGTGCTGCATGTGGTAGCGCCCTAACACTCTACCACACGAGCACATGCCCACACATTTGGACTTCTCTAGTTCAAGCTACAAAAACGTGGAGGTGACGCCTGCCCCTAAACCCTGTCTGTTGTCTGTGAACCTACACTTGTGAATTGACACGCGGAGCTGTTTTCAAAGTGATTCTCCGCCCAGCTCCTGGGGTGTGGCTTACCACAACGCATCCCCACAGGACTTGAACAAGTGCAGTCACTAAGAGGGGTGTGGCTTATCACCCTGCATCCCTGGAGGACATGAACGCGCACAGTTGCAGGAAAGGGAAGAACAGGGACTAGTAGGCATCTTTATCACTAAGCCCATCTCCCCAGAATTATTAAAAGCTTCTACCATGTTTCACATACAGACTAGGATATTTTTTTTAAGACTTACTGCTATTTTTGGTTAAGATCTGAATTTCCAGTGCCAGCAACTTGTCTTTATCCTTAGTATCCCATATTTATACCGTTTGGAGTGAAGAATTGCTGTTACTGGTTTTACATAATTGTTGTAAGTGCTACATAGTAGATGCTGAGTTCCCCTTTGTATTACATATTTAGCTATTTTTATTTTAAAAAATTTAAATGTTTAGAGAGAATTAACGGGAGGGTCAGAGAGAGAGGGAGACACAGAATCCAAAGCAGGCTCCAGGCTCTGAGCTGTCATCACAGAGTTCTAAGCGGGGCTGGAGTTCACCAACCACAAGATGATTTCCTGAGCCGACGTTGGACGCTCAACCAATTGAGCCTCCCAGATGATCCTTCAATAATTAATTTAATAAGATGGCAGGTCCCATTACCCTTGAACTTTGGGTTCTGAGGGGTTTCAGTCAACATTACCATACTTATGAGAAAGCAAACATGGTGGAATTACAGAAGGATGTGTGATTACAGCTGGGGCCTGTATTCAGTTAAAACCTGTAGTTATAAAATATGGACTGATTTTCCAAACACGATAAAAAATGCAGCCCTCCAGGCAAACAAAAGAGTGCCATGAAGATGTTTAAGGATCAATAGATGTGTACACGATACATTTCTCAATGCACATTCCTAAAATATGTGCATCCTGGTTTCCAAATTATGAATCATCTGGGAGTTGCATTTGCTGCCAGTGCCAAGCAACCCAAGAGCACAGAGGCTTAATCCAAATTAGAGATGTTCTTCTATGTAATGCCAATATGAAGGTGGCTAGGCTCGACTGATGTGAAGTTTCATAGTATCTTTAGGGATCTAAGATTTTTATAGCTTTCTCTTCTGCTGACCTTTGTCCTCCTGTCTTCAAGATGGCTCCTGAAGCACCAGCCATCACATTTTCATGTCAGCAAGAAAGAAATGGAAGATCAAAGGGCGAAAGTGATATTAATCATCTGAGTCATCTCACAAGTGATCTCCCTATGTATCCCCTGGGCCAGAGCTGTGTCAAATTTCCATCTGTAGCTGCAAAGGAGGCTGGCAATGTACCTTTTAGCTTGATTGTATGGCATCCCTTCCACATATTGGGTCACTCTTTGTATAAAAGGAGAGGAGAAGGGTTTTGGGTGGCAAATATCTGCCACAAAGACAGAATTTTGAATATGCTAATATGAATTGTTACTTTATCTATTAAGGGAGCTCAATATGTAGTGTGTCTCCTGCTGACAGAATTCTGCTATCTTTCTCCATTGGGGCATTGCACAGGGAAGGTCTTCTCTGAAATACACGTTAAGAAATTCTGCTTCAGTCAATTTATTATAGAGGTGCATGGGAACCTCTGTGTTCCACACTGGGCATATGTAGGCTACTCACAATTCAACTCATATTTAAATTTTTTTAAGTTAATTTAATTTTGAAAGAAAGAGACAGAGAGAGTGGGCAGGGGAGGGGCAGAGCGAGAGAGAGGAAGAGAGAGAATCCCAAGAAGGCTGCGCACCATCAGCACGGAGCTCTCCATGGATCTTGAACTCACTCACCATGAGATCATGACCTGAGCTGAAACCAACAGTCAGAAGCTTAACCGACTGAGCCACTCAGGTGCCACTCAACTCATATTTAAATTTTATAGCAGAAGAACTGAAGCACCAAATGTTGAAAGGTAACTTGGCAACCTAGTTTTGGAGACAAGACCCACATTTTTGGGCTTAGATGATTACCTTAATATTCAGCTCACGTTAACCTTGATTTACCCAATTCTTACACTCTCCTTCCAGGCTGTGCTGAATAAGTGCTGACCCACTACTGGCTTTGTCCCGCGTGTCCAATCTGACCCATGTCAGTCACAGAGGCAGCCCACTCAGGTGGGAGCAGGGGCACCTGCCACAGGAGGGGCCCGGTGCCTGTTCAGTGTGCCACAGGAGCCCAGTAGCCTCCCATGACCTCGTTCCTGGAGGCTTCACCCAGCCCGGCCGTAAATCTTTACTCACACTTCATAACAAGATGGGCTCTTTCTAAATTACATTTGCTGATGCCGAGGAAGAATGCTTTGTTTATTGTGAAATGTCACTTTAGAGTTGGCAGACACCAGCCATGTAAACAACAGGAGTTCTCTACGAATGTTGACATTAGGGGGCCCAGATTTCATCTGCCCTATGTCTGGATGAGTGAGAAACTCACCATCATGCTATGGTCCGTGCGTTGATGGTCCCACCATGACAGGAGAGTAAGGAGACCGTCCAGCTGCTGAGACCACCGGCAGAAACCCATGGTTGTGTGGTCAGGCGGTAGCAGCACCGGTCAGAACTACCGGTCAGAGCACGGCCGACGTGTCTAAGATGGGAATTTTACGTGAATGAACCCTATTACACAGTAGTCTCAGTTTAGCACGATGACAAATATTACAATCTTGCAAACAGTGTTTGACACTGCATTTGTCAGAAATTACATATATCTCGAAGGGGTAAAGGTTTGAAATGTTAAGGGGGAAAAGAGCCACTTCGAAAGGGTTTGTTTTTACTAAACCTTCTGAAATTGATCACATTTTAGAGAGCATGTTTATCTGTCCTGAAAACTCCCCTCTAAGACCTGTTTTTGGGATTTGGCTTGGACAAAAATAAATAGTATAACTGTGCAGTAGATTAGAAACGGAATTTAATTTATTTACTGATTTGGGCCAGTTAGGGTGGGAATGCTAATTTTATTTGCACATAAAGGAGCTCTAGTTGCCGAATCTAAAATTACATTTTCCTATATTTAACAAGCTGAATTGCTTCTTAACGTCAGCAGAAATGGATCTTTCTCTCAAGCAGAACTATTTTGAGAGCAGTCCTTGGCACAATAAGCATAGTTACTGTCTGTAGAACATCTCTTAGGGGCGTTTTGTACCAGTTTGTTTCTGAGGTCACAATCAGTGCAAAACAATGGAAAGTCCTGTTGGAAATTGTATTAAGTTCCTGTGGCTATTGTAATTCATTACCACAAACTTGGTGCCTAAAACAACAGTTTTCACAATTCTGGAGGCTGGAAATCCAAAATCTGTATTACTGGGCAAGGCCACGCTTTCTCTGGAGGCTGTAGCGGGGAATCCTTCATGGCATCTTCCAGCTTCTGGTGACCGCTGGTGTTCCTTGGCTTGTGACCATATCCCTCCAATCTCTGCTTCCATCCTCACATGGCCGCCTCTTCTGTTCGTATCAAAACTCCCTCTGCTTCTCTATCAGGATACTCGTGATGGCACTGGGAGCCTATTCAAGTCATCAAGGATAATCTCTCCATCAGAAGATCCTCAACTTAGTCATATCTGCAAAGTTCTTTTTTTCAAACTTTTTAATTTTTTTTTTTTTTTTTTTTTTTTTTTTTTTACCACTTAAGGTTCTAGAGATCTGGGTTTGGATATCCTCTTGGGAGGCAATTTTCAGCCAATTACAAAAATCAAAGCTGACTGGTAAAGTTTAACTGAAGCACATGGGGAGATGAGGGAGCTCGGAGCCTTGCTAAAGGAATCCTTGGAGAATGCAAACTCAGGTTAGGGCAGACCCGCACGGAACCCACTGATACCTGGACAAGGATCCTTGCCCCACGTTGGGGGTGAACACATCACTGGAAAGGCGAATTCTTTGGTGAGGTATTTAATGAGTGCCACTGAAGTGTCTTGGGGAGTTCTGATACGCCTTTTCTGGCAGCTCAAAGAGTGAAACCCTGGGCGAAGTTTCCTTGGGTGGTTTTATGTTAGATCAGATATTATTTTTAATGCAGAAATGCTTGTAACCGTTGGATCTTTGAGAGTCCCTGAAGCTATTTGATAGGTCATATGTATGGCCTTGGGTGCCAAGTCGAAACCAAGTCATTTGTCCAAAGATGAACATTAATATTGAGTGGAAATAAATAAACTTATTTTTAGAGGATTTAGAAAAAAACAGTAAGTTGAAAATTCGTACAGTTTGTAGTTCAGAATGGAAAAAAGAGAAAATCTCACTCTAAAGTTAATTTTAGAGAATTTAGAAAAAGACAGTAAGTTGAAAATTCATACAATTTGTAGTTCAGAATAGAAAAAAAGAAAATCTATCTCACTGATAAGAAAATGCTAACTCATTCTCAGTAGAATGAATAATTTTGGTTATGAAAGATAATTTGAATTATTTAAAATATTACCACTTTTGAGGTGCCTGGGTGGCTCAGTTGGTTAAAGCCTCCCACCGACTTTGGCTCAGGTCATGATCTCACATTCGCGGCTTCAAGCCCCTCGTCAGGCTCTGTGCTAACAGCTCAGAGCCTGGAGCCTGTTTGGTATTCTGTGTATCCCTCTGTCTCTCTCTCCCTCCCCCTCTCATGCTCTGTTTCTCTCTGTATCAAAAATGTAAGAGTTACTTTAGGAAGGCGACCAAGCGGCCATTTTATTGCAGGTCAGAGAATAGTTCCAGGCACTGCCAGGGACAGACGACCCCTCACTCTCCAATCTGGAATGTCTCACCATGGAATTCCATCATCCCCCACCACACCGAAGTCAACAGCCAATCCTATCCTGCCACCGTCCAAAGATACCCTTACTTGGCTATCTGCCCACCTGAGGTCAAACCCGGAACTCTTGCATCCATAAAACACCTTGCCCTCCCGGACCTGGCGCGACTTCCCTGACTCCCCATTCCAGAGTCACAGAACCTCGCCTGGGAATTGCAGACTCCAATAAAGGCTTTTGTGCTCCTTAACTTGGTCACTCTTTCCTCTCGCCTCTGCCTCCATCTATTAAATCTTACAAAAAATAAATAAAACATTAAAACATATTATCGCTTTCTTTTCTAATTGCTATATAATCATTAAATGTGGTGAAGATTTGTTGTAGACTCTTGGTCTAAAATTCTCTCTTGTCTAACAAGAGAGCGGGGTGCAAGATTAAAAAAACAGGAGAGAGAGAGATGGCTAATGTCTGGGAAAAGACAAGAGCCCCGAATGAGGGCCCTTGCCCCATGTTTATTAAGATCAGAAGGCTTACAAATGTGATGGGTGTGCACAAAGAGATGAAGAAACTGTGAACGTCAACCTGGGGACAAAAGGGGGGTGTTGAGGAAGGACAGTGGTTGGGGTTTGGGTCAACGTAAAACAAAATCCTGGGCAGCAGCCTTTGGGCAGATGGCTGTTGATGGCAGATGGGAGGCTCTGTGTCTGTTTATCTTAGGTGGCCTAGGGGAGAAGACAGATAAAGGAAATAACACCAGGGTTCACAAGGCACCTTTTCTTTTGTTAATCATCTCCTCTCTGGGCTGCTCTGCTTGCTGTTCAGTGGTCTCTAGTCCAATTTCCTTGTTGGTAACTTGGCCATTTCTCCTGTGAAAGCAGCTTCTTTGCTATAATAGTAAATTGGGGGGCATTTTTGCCCTGGAGGCCTAAGCTTGCTCACCTCATATACCTTTATTTTGGGAGCCTTTGCTCCCATTCTTATATTTGGGCCTTTGCCCATCCTTTTCTATTTTTGGGGTTTAACACCCCCCTATTCTCAGAGTGATTTCATTTTACTATTCTCAGGGTGCCTTTGCCCCATCCCCTTCTCGGAGTGCCAATCATGTTTACCCAAACTCAGGTGCGAGCATCCTATGGCTTTTTATTTCTCTTTGCCTTGTTAACGCATTGGTAGAAGTCTGTGGGATTCCGAAGCCTGTCCCCCACAAAAACTATTATTTTTTCTCCAATTACTTCATTTTTCCTCTCTTTATTGGCTACACCAGGTAGTATCATTTGTAAAATATGGCATTATGGATATGTATTTAAGGATATATTTTCTCTACATTTGAAAAAAAGTGTTACTTTATGTCTGTAGGAAGGACGAAGAGTAGAGGGAAGGGAAGTTGTATGCACACAAATTATTATTATATGATGATGCATTTATAACAAAAGATGTATTACTTGGCCTTTTACTAACCTTTCTGAATATCAGGAAATTGATATTACGGCTGATACTCAATCTTCAACTCTATAGACGGCATAGCCTTTTCTATACCAGAGGCTTAAGCAAATTTTGAGGGTAGAATTCAGTGTTCAGTAGATGGGTAGTAGAAAAGAAAAGTTATCTGATATATTTGTGAAATTGCTTTCCTTTCCAGAACTGTCTGTCTACAGGGTGGCAGGGTACATCATTCAGGAAACCCCCTGTGGGGCTAGTTTAAGAATCGTGGAACTTTAGAGTGGAAGACTCCTACAACTGCCTGTCTTCCAAGTACTTCACTGAGAGTGAGGAAATGAGGAGTGACTTTCCAAAGTCACACAGCTAATTAGTGGAAGAACTCGATTCTAGAAATCAGATTTCTTAATAACCCGTCCAAGATTCTCTGTCCTCATCTTTTTATTAGGGTGGAATGGTGTTTTTCAACCACTGTATCATAGCCCCCTGGTGTATCCAGACCCTTCATCGGATTATCGCCCAGTCTAGATAATACATAAGTGGATTTCATGGCTCCAGTCAGAAAGAGTCCCTTGAGTAGTAGAAAGGTTCTCTTGAGTCGTATCGGCTCGGCAGACTTTGAACTGAGCCCATGTGCAGAAGGCCTGAGTGGGGACAACTTTCCAGGCGCAAGGCACAGCTGACACGGAGGAACGCTTGCGTGTTAGCTGGGATGAGCCGGGATGAAACAGCTGAATTCCACTCAGATTGACGTGCAAGGCTGAAGGCAACACAGCCAGGATTGTTGCTAATTTGACTGGTGGTGTTGTGAGTTGTCTGAGCCTCTTCAGTTCGCGCCATCAAAAATTTTGGTGTTTAAGAATGTGAGGAGAAGACAAGAACGCAGAGAACTGCGGAGTCCATTGTGCTAAGGTGACCACTCAGGTACCTTCCAGCTTTGAGGTCTGTGACTCTGTGATCCTTAGGCGTGATGGTAATGACTGTGGGGGAAATGCAAGTGAAAAACACTTAATTCGGAGCTTGATTATTTAACTGGCTCTTTAATCTCTCAATATGTTGAAGAACAAAGCTTTATATACTGTGCATACAATTTCAGCGGACACTGTCAGTGATAGTTAACACCTCCTTCTATCCACTATTCCAATGAACTGAACTTGGATTACTGTTTTCCCTCCCCTCCCCTCCCCTCCCCTCCCCTCCCCTCCCAAGAGATCAGAGGAGGGGCATAGAGAGAGGAAGACAAAGAATCCAAAGCAGACTCCAGGCTCTGAGTGTCATGCAAGGCTTGAACTCACAAACCATGAGATTGGACGCTTAACCAACTGAGCCATCCAGGTGCCCCTAGGTTACTGTTTCTTTTTTGAATGAATAAGGTGAAACCCAGATTGGTTAGTGACTTGCAAAATGGTAGAATTGCATAGTACATCCTCCAGACTGGCCTTGGCCCTTACCCACTATTGTCTTATACTTGATAAAGTATCAGGAGAGAACATTTGAAACGGCTCTCCCTGTTCACTTTGACTGTGGCACTCCCTGATTTCAGATACCTTTAGGTACAAGCTATACATTGAAATCTATGTTGAATTGACAAGAAAGCTGTGTGTGTGTGTGTGTGTGTGTGTGTGTGTGTGTGTGTGTAAGAGAGAGAGTGAGAGAGAGCGAGAGAGAGCGAGCACGAGTGGAAGAGGGGCAGAGAGAGAGAGAGAGAGAGAGAGAGAGAAAGAATCTGAAGCAGGCTCCAGGCTCTGAGCTGTCAGCACAGAGCTCGACACGGGGCTCAAACCCGTGAGCTGGGAGATCATGACCTGAGCTGAAGTCAGACACTTAACCGACTGAACCACCCAGGTGCCCCTGTGTGTGTTTTTAATTTATCCCGTCACAAAACTACATTCTGTGTAGAAGCTACTGCTTTCTTCTCCCCTAACTTAAATGACTCACAGGTAGTGTTGTATTTTCTTTATAGTAACAGTGATGAAACCAGATGTTGATAAAGGGCTCAACTACCTTGGTGGGACTACTGTGAAGGGGCTTCAAAACCAGTAAAGCTCAAATGAAAGAGATGGTCTTGGCCCCCCAAATGCTGCTGTTGGGATCCTTATAGCCGCCTGGGAGGTCAGCTCAAGAAAACTGATGTCACTGAGGGAGAGTTCCCAGAGAAGGGGCGAGAGAGGAGCTCCGCTGGAGCCAAAACTGAAAGGTACTGGGCTGTGAGAGCACGTGCAGCTGGGAGCCAGAGCCAGAGAGAACCGTTATTTGTGGTGTGGCTCAGAAGTGTCCTGGGTCCCTCTCCATCTCTAACCCCCGTCTTGTTTTCTTTTTTTGTTAATGTATTTTATAGTAGTTTTAAAGTTTATTTATTTTGAGAAAGACAGAGAGAGAGAGAGAGAGAGAGAGAGAGAGAAAATGAATGAACAGAGGAGGAACAGAGAGAGAGAAGGAGAGAGAGAGAATCCCAAGCCAGGTCCTGCACCGTCAGCATGGAGCCCAATGTGGGGCTCAAACTGTGAGATCAGAACCTGAGCAGAAACTAAGATACAGACGTTTAACCCACCCAGGTGCCATCCTGCCTTCTTGAAAGGCCCGTGCATTATCAGAGCTGTTCCTTTTTGGGCTGAGGCTTTGTGTCTTTGGGAGGTCACCAGAGTGGAGGGAGATGGTGCAGAGGGAGGGGAGACTGACTTTCCAAACGTCTTTTGGCTACAAGTGGTGTGTTCATGCGTTTCCTGTAATGGATGTCATTTTAGGACATGTGTGCATGGAGGGGGCGGGGGGGGGGGTCTGGCCACAAGTGCTGCGCATGCCCTGAGGCAGGGATGGGGGAAGGGGAGGACTCCAAGCAAGGGCAGTAGGGCCACGGCTGTCTATCTCATGGGTGGATCCAGGCTAGGGGGGACAACAGAGGTCATGTGGTGGGGAAAGTATCATGTTTGCGTTTATGTGGAAACAAATGAGGGAGTTTATGTAACAAATATCATGTTTGGGGAGAAGATAAAGATGAAGAGTTATGGGGAGAAAACAAACAAACAAACAAACAAAGCTTTAAAAAGTGTCCTCTGCCTAAGTAATCATTTTCTCTTTCTCATTCTGAATATTGCATATTAATATTTTCTCTCATTTCTCATGGGCCCGCCTTTGACCATCTTAGACCCTCTACTTCGACTTGATGGATTGAATTTCTTTGAGTGAAAGATTTTCAAGTTTGGGATTTCCTCCTTTTTGTTTTTGTTTTTGTTTTTGTTTTTGGAGGCCCTGCTCAGGAGAGGAACCCAAAACCTTTGACCTGAGTATTTATTACCTTGCATATTCCTGTGTATGCTGAAGACCAGCTCAGGGTCTCTGTCCTGTGCTGAGGTGACCTGGTATCGGTAACATGGTCACTCAGGCAGGCTGTGCGAAGCTCAGATGTTTAGTCAGTTTCCAGATTCTGAGGTACCGGAGTCACGGGGGGCAGTGTCGTAACCATCGGGCAGGGTGTGTGAGCCACGTCGTTGTGATGGTCTGACCTCTAGGGGGTAAATCAGTGGGTCTCGTAGAGGAATGTCATCCCTTCAAGGTGACCCTGTTAGCAACTTCCTGAAGGGACAATGGACTCATTGTAGTGGAGTTCTGAGGGAAGCACTTGAGGGAAAGGTGGATTTGCCGACACACTGAATTCATTCTGTCTGAGAGACTCCTCACTAATTTGGAAAAGCGCATCCAACTTTCCTCATTTGGACAATGAGGCTTTTGGCAGAGTTACCCGCTAAGGTAACTTTTGGCTCTAACATTGTGTTGATCTAAGATAACGTGGTGGTTTCATGAAAACCAGTTCCCTCAGCCCTGGCAGACAGTTCCTGAGAAGACAATTCAAAGGCTCTGCTTTTGCAATTTTAGCTCTTGAATAGCCAATTCTTTCATCCTTCCAACCTTGGGAAAAAAGTTAAACTGCGCCTGTCACAGAATGTTTGTATATTAGCTAAAGTTACAGTATTTACTAAGTTCAGACTAGAAAAGTCCTTAATACTAACAAAGGTTTTAGTGTAACGTTGTACATTTAAAAAAGCATCTCTGCCTAGGCGGCCATTTGTTCTTGAGGGCATGTTGGCTGTTTGTGTTTTCTCTTCCCTTCTCCCAGGCGCATCTCTGACCATCTTAGACCTTCGGTCTGACTTAGTGGGCTGGATTTCTCTGGCTGACCTTGATGCTGAGGCTCGTTGGTCAGGATGTTTCTCATACTGTTACCCAGCCATTGGGCTTGATGGTTAGGAGCCAGTTATTTGCATTCTAGTTGGAAATAAGCCCCCTAGTCTTTATTTGCACATGCAAATCCCAATCCCATTAAAGGATGATATCAATATATCAATATTCTATTATAAGAGAACAGAAGACAAGCACAAGGGCTTTTTTTTTTTTTGAAGACCCCAGGAAGTGGGCTTTTCCACCCTGAGAGGTCTGATGAGAATCTATGTGGGGAAACCCTCAGGTTCACAGCCTTGTTGCTCAGACTCTTCCTGTTGCCCCCGTGGAACCAAGCAGGGAGGACCCAGAGCAGTGGCAATGCCCTGGCTTCACTAAGCCCCCTCAGCCCGGCTGCCACTGCAGGAGGGCCAGGTTTGGCGCTGGGAAGAAAGGTACCTGAGTCCCAGCTGTGCCAACTCCTGGCTCTGTGACTTCAACAAACCATTTACGTTGTGTGAGCTTCAGCTTCCTTCCCTCTAAAATGGGGCTTAATGATACTTATACAAGTCCTACTGTGTGGGGTGCTTTTCCCCATGCCACTAAGCAAGCAATTCTTGGACTCCAGCTGTCTATTTGGAGATAGCATCAGATCCCACAGGTTAAGGGCTCAGTCCTACAAGATGGCCCTCCCCCACTTCAGATGCCAGTCAAAAGTCCAGATTGTCACCAACCAGATCCATATCTCGATGACCCCTCCTCAGGTTCGGTTAATTTCCTAGGGTGGCTCACAGAACTCAGAAGCATTTTACTTAATTACTGGTTTATTTTAAAAAGATGTAACTCACGAACAGCATGTTGTAGCAGATGCACAGGACAGGATTTGGGGAAAGGGCGGAGCTCCGATGTTCTTTGGGGTAACACTCCTGCACCTCCTGGTGGTCACCGACCCGGAAGTGCTCCAAACTCCATCCTTGTGGGTTTTATGGAGGCTTCATTGCATAGACATGATTGATTAAATCACTGGCCATTAGTTTCAGGTCAATCTCTAGTCCTTCTCTCCTCTCCAAAGATTGAGGGGTGAGACTGAAAGTTCCAGACCTCCAGTCACAGGATTGGTTCCACTGGCGATCAGCCCCCATCCATAGGGGTTTTCAAAGTCACCTCATTAATGTAAACAGGTGGAAGTGAAAAGGGCTTGTTATGAATAACAAAAGACATTTCTAAGGTTTTCTGATCCCTTAGGAAATTCCAAGGGTTTTGAGAGATCTGTGCCAGAAACTGGGATGAAGAACAAATATATATGTCACCACTATATTGCGGGTAACATACCTCACAAAGCTGTCAGGAGGATGAAATGAGATCATCTATGTCAGAGCAGAGCCTGGGGCCGGGACATAGTAAGCTCTCCACAAGTGCTAGCTGTTGTTACTAGGAAACTTCTATGGTTGGGGGTGGGGGGAGGTGGGGGGGGGCTCATTCCTCCAGGTGAAATTAATTTGAATTCCCCAAAGTCTCCAGCACCAGTGCATGGCCACGAGTGACCAAAGGAAAAAACCCCCAGCTATAAGTCTGTCACATTTTCTGTTGATGTGATCATTTTTAGATATTTAAATATTCATGTGTTTGGCGAATGCATTAAGGCCGGAGTGATCAATCTGAAACATATAGATGGTTATCCAAGACATTAAAGGGAGATAGATGGTCTTTGGGGCATCAGAGATTGACCACGTTTGCATTAGGAATTCAGGCTGTTACATGTCATTAAGTTTCAAGCCACTTTTCTTTCCTTTCTCTATAGGCTGAAACACTAGGTACCCTGTATCGACTAGAGCAAAGTACAATGTGGATCAATATGATCAACTTTAAGGGGAACTGCAAGTACAGAGAACGTATACCTTGAAAAATCTGATTTTCTCCTCAACAGGAAATAGCTTTATTATTTTAGAGATAGGTCAGCAAAGCTAGTTTCTACTTACTTAAAACACACTTAAAATTTAGACATTTATTTATTAATAAATTAAAATTTTATGTTTGGGGGAAAATCTTTGCAAGATAAAAAAGAGAAGAAAAAACTTCCCACAATCTTTCACTCCAACAAACCTTTTTAAATATTTTGCTTCATTTTTGCCAACATAAAATTTTTCCCACACTTAAGGTTTTTCTGTCTTTTTTATGTTGATACTGTATGCATTATTTATTTCCCAATTCTCTTGTTTTTCACTATCAAAGAGATGAAACTGAAAAAGAACAAAGATCTTTATTTGGGGTCTCGAACAGCAATCTGGGGAAAGCACAGACCTAGATTAACCAGAAAAATGTCCTGCTCATTCAGGGAAGGTGGGCCGTTTTTATGAGAAAGAAGGAAGGGTAATTGCATGATTTAGATAAAGAAGAGAAGAGGAAAAAACCCTGCTAATTTGGTGCTGACCAGTTGAGCTGCTTCTGATTACTATGTGATTATTTTATTGATATTATCAAATGAGATCATCCATGGTATGTATTAATTAAATTTGCTGTTCTCATCTGATCCGAGTATCAGTCGGCCCAATGAAATTTTATGAGCAACTGCTTGTAAAACAATTGTCACTTCTGTCCCAGTTCAGGAGAGTTCATTTGTTAGAAAGAAAAATGAAACTTCAAAATGGAGTCTGTCATGTCAACAATAGCCAAAACATGGAAGGAGCCTAAATGTCCATCACCTGACGAATGGATCAAGAAGATGTGGTATATATTCACGATGGAGTACTACATGGCAATGAGAGGGAATGACATATGGCCCTTTGTAGGAAAGTGGATGGACCTTGAGGGTGTCATGCTGAGTGAAGTAAGCCAGGCCGAGAAGGACAGAAACCATATGTTTGCACTCATAGGTCTAGCAGGAAAACAAGAGAGACCTAATGGAGAACCAGGGGGAGCGGAGGAGGGAGAGAGAGTTGGGGAGAGAGAGAGATGCAAAACTTGAGAGACTATTGAATGCTGAGAATGAACTGAGGGTTGAGGGGGAAGGGGGAGCGGGGAAAAGAGGTGGTGGTGATGGTGGAGGGCACTTGAGGGGAAGAGCACTGGGTGTTGTATGGAAAACAATTTGACAATAAAATATTATGGAAAAAAAAGAGATTGTAAACAATTCCACACTGTAACTGAACCTAGGTGAATCCATTCCTCGGTGAATCACAGATACATTAGGTTGAGTTGTGGCACAAAGTAAACGTTATTTGTAGCAGATGAGAAGATCCTGGGGAATAAATTTCAAAGCTGTGACTCCCCAAGAGACAGGGCAGATGGGTTCCTTTTGTGTAGGCTTAGGATGAATACTTAAATAGGGAAACCTTGTCATCTACGTAGAGATGGGCATAAGGTCACACATGCACCTTGAGGAAACATGTCTATGCATATATTGTATGTTATGTAAATGAGGCTGAGGTTCCTCACTGGGCAGAGATTTTATGTAATGAGGTAATGGTGACCGTAGGTCATTCCAGAGGTCACTGCCTGGCCTGTTGGTGCAAGCACCAGTGGAGGGTTTGGCTCACACTGGTTTTGGGTGGTCTGGGCTGGAGGGAGGTCTCGTCAGGGCAGTCTCCCCTATCTGTGGGGCAGTTTTAGGTTTCATTTGCCCGAGTTAAGAGGTAAGCCAGAGAGAAGAGCTTAAGGAAAAATGTAAGACAAAGGTTGGTGAGTACAAGCAGACGGTCAGTAAAGGTCAGGTCTTGGTGTCCAGCTGGTGACAACACCACCTATCATTATTATGTCGTAAGTATTTGAAATTCATTTTATGTGAGTTAATACACTTGCTTCTTAAACAACATGTTTGGAAGGCAGATACTATTAGTCCTATGTTACAGGCCAAAAAGACAAAACAAAAAACAAAGCAAAACAAAAAACCAGAACCCCTCCCCGCAAAACACCCTGCCAAGACAGAACAAAACAAAAAGCCCCAAAAACCAAATAACAAAAAAACCCAAACAAGGCCCAGATAGGATTCAACAAGTTGCCTCATCCATTGACAGCAGTAAGCAGCAGAGTCAGGATTCGCACCCAGGTGGTCTATCAACGGCTCTAAATCATTCTCAATCACATCATCAGGAAGCTAGGAGAAGACAATTATTTTAAGCAGAGGCAGCGACAATTTTTACATGTCTAATCATGTCATATTAATGTTTACATATTCATTACCTAGTAAAGGAACTCAGCACAGCACATGTTTTTTGTTTGTTTTTTGAATGAATGAATGAATAAATGTCTAATTTGGGTATGTAGGGGAGGAAAAGTTTTCCTTAACCTTTCAGAATTCTTCTAGCTGGCCTAAGAAGTAAATTGACATAAGACAGATTTACAGAAGAAAAAAACCCCCAAGTTTAATTATGTACATGTGGAGGCCCAATAATGAAATTGAGACCTAAAGAAAATGACCAAGGCAGGAAGTTTAGACAGAGACAGTAAACCTGTGAGGAATTGATTAGACAAAGAGAACTTATGTTCAGGAGCTTCAGTTAGTAAGGAATTCTAAACGGAGTTGGGGCTTAGGTAATAAATTAGTAAAAGTACAAGGTTTGTTTATCCAGCCTTCTCAGTCCTGAATTCCCTATCTCTGGTGACAAGGATGTCTGTTTCCCCCTGGTGTGGGGCAGGTAGCTTTCACCTGGGAGATCTATTTCCTGTTTCGTGGAGACAAATGGGGGGTATTAGAGTGCCTTCTTATACTGGCTGATTCTTAAGTAAATTTGAATTCAAAATAATCAATATGCCAAAGTGCCAAATTTTGGATTGGCCTGCCCTTGGCCCCTCCAGATACAAAGCACTGGCAAAACTCCGTATTAGAGACATATGGTGCCTGGATCAATGAAATCCTGGTGTGGTAGATAGAATTTTCTGAAAATAGTTGCAAACTCATTTCCCATCCTATTTGCACTGCCAGAATCTGACTACTCCCGCAATCAAAAGGAGAGTCTATGGCTGCTTTCCAAGAGTCTTGGTGATCGTTGGTGACAGCCTCAGCAAGGGAGAATGGATGCCACGTGATGCTGAGGCTAGGGCAGAAAGGCTGAATAGGCTTCTGTCTTGTTATCTTGTGGGTTGCTTGCTTTGGGAATTCAGCCACCATTCTGGGCAGAAGCCAAGGAGCAGCATGGGGGGCTCTGGGGATAGCCGGGGTCAGCTTCCAGACAGGTGAAACTGCGAGGAAACCGGGCGAGCGGTGTGGGGCTCTAATCAGAGAAAGCCAGGCAGATGAGAAGAGCAAATGTTCGTGAACAAATACTTGCCATTCTACACAGATAAATCTTCCCAGTGAAATGCTATCTTTGCATTAGCTCTCTCCTGGTACAGACTGTCTGTCTAAATTCTCTCAGGCAGTTTAGGGGAAGATAAACAGCTCTTCTTGAATCTGCCAGACCTTGATTGTCTTCAGCTTGACATAATCCACAAGTTAAAGTGGCAGATTTGGGGGTCATATATTCTGTTCTTTTTCACTTTTTATACAGCAATAGATAACCAGCACATCAGGTCCACTCTCTAGATTTAAACATTTTCCTTCGTGGGGTGCCTGTGTGACTTAGTTGGTTAAGTGTCTAACTTTGTCCCAGGTCATGATCTCACAGCTTGTGAGTTCAAGTCCCATGTCAGGCTCTGTGCTGACAGCTCAGAGCCTGGCGCCTGCTTCAGATTCTGTGTCTCCCTCTCTCTCTGTACCTACCCAGCTTGTGTTCTGTTTGTATCTCTTTCAAAATTAAATAACCATTAAAAATTTTAAACATTTTCCTTAATTTCCTTAGTTTAGTTTTTTTCCCCTTAGGTTTTTAAGAATCACTTGAGCAAGTAAGTAGTGACAAACCAATTTCTGGATTAAAACAGTATTAGTTAATTTGTAAAGGTCTCAGTACTTTATTTATACAATCAAGATCAAGACCCTGATTGTATAAATCCCTGAAAGTTTCAGGGAGGAAGTTACCAATGTTTTCACTTCTAGGAGGATTTTCCTTTCACTTTTCAAACAGAAATACAGAATTTGTGTACGTGAAGTGTTCAAGACCTAAGTGTCATGATTATCTCATGATCTTTTCTTCCGCTAAAAAGATCAAACCCATGCAGAGCCAGCAACAAACAATCAGCAACCAGACAACAGCAACAGCAGCAGCAGCAGCAGCAGCAACAACAACAACAACACACACACACACACACACACACACACACACACACACACACACAAATAGAAAACTCTGCCTTTGAAATCAGAGAGGTTTGCTTGATAAGAGAATAAAATGGAATATCTAAAGAGAATTTGGCTCTGCTAATTTTATAGTTAGGTCGATCTATGGCTTTTTAGAATAGTAGTAATACTTTATTGATGTATGGCTCTAGTTTTTAAATTTGCACCTCTAGCTATTTAACATATAGATTTATTGTGCGCTGAGCTCGAGAAAGACTGTTATGTAAAATTGCTTGAAATCTTTACATACATGATTCCATTTAACGTTCATACAACCCTCTGAGGTAGTGGCAGTGCCATCCATTTTTATAAATGGGAAAAGGAAGGCTTATAGGATTGGTGTGCTTGGCTTGGTGTCCTACGGGAAGTAGACGGGCCGGTGCCTGCTGGCAGATTAGTAAGGCCCCAGCTCTTCTTAACCTCTCTTTTCTAGCGCGTTCTCAGTTCAGAAAATTCACCAAACTCTCAGCTAACTACCCAAGTCCTTAATTGACTAGATTTCTCCTCTCCACAAACATTTTTTTTAGAAAAGGAAACAATAAGAAATCAATTCGATTACAGAATCATTGAGCAAGTCAGTTCTGGAGTCAGCCTTGAGTGCTGCAAGCTACTGGAATGCCAGGAAAGAGAATGCTGTCAGACCAAGGGGCCTGGGGGCAGTCCAGGGCCAGCCCAGCTGCATCAAGGGCCAGAGAGAATGTGACCAGGACTACATGGACACCTACGTGCCCAAGAGAACCCCAGAACAAAGCAATAGTCCAGGCCTATGACATGAGGGATCCATGTCTTCAAACAGTAGCTAACCTTTCCCAGAGAGCAGGGGAAAATGTGGTTCAGGAGGTCAGAGAGAGGAGTCGTCAGGCCCCCTGAGCCATGGAGTGGAATCGCTGACAGCTTCGGGTCCATGTGGAATCTTCCACGTGGTTCCCATCAGAGAACGCATTCAAACAACCCATCAGCATCACCAGGTACCTGCCACGGGCAAGGCACTGATTCAGAGTCTGGGTGCAAACAGAAGAATGAAGTTGGACTCCGCTTGCCAAGCATATGGGGACCCCGGGTCCTCAGCAGGCCACAGCATGGAGCAGGCATCCCGAAAATTGTTCCTGAGGGGACAATAGGCACCGCATCAACACCAGGCTGCTTTCTTTTGCCAGGACACAGCCTATGACTAACCTCCTATTCCTTCCATGAGGGTGTCTTCCTAGACCCTGCTAGATGCCTGCAAAGCTCACACGCCTCCTTCGTGAGCTCATCCCTTGCGGACACTGCTGCCCGCTCCTGGTCATTTTGCAGTCGTTCCCACCACTGCTGTGGTTGCCTTCGGATGAGAGGTTGCTTATTATTTTTTTGCTCCTATCAGCTGATGGGATCCTCAAGATCTCTAGTTTCGCCACAGCCTGGCTTTTGTTAAGTGCCTATATGGACCAGACACAGGGGTAGGTGCTTTATGTATACCATTGATTCATAATTTCCTACAATATCATTCAGATGACCAAAATATATGTCTCATATGAATTTGGCTTTGGCCGTGGTTCCTGGCTAATAGCTCCCAAACCCTTGGATTTCCCTGAGTAATAAGAGCAATGGACGCATCCTTTTGTTACAGTATTTGCTCTCTGGGCCTCAGTTCCCCAAATCACTTCAGAGAGTAAAGGTGGAATGGGTGTCTTGTTATTCATAACAAGCTCCTTTCCACCACAACTGGGTTTGTGTTAATGAGGTGACTCTCAGAAAGCACCTGAAGATGGGGCCTGGTTACCAGGGGAACCAACTAGGATTAGAGGGTGGAACTTTCCAGCTCAAGCCTTGATTTCCAGGGAGGGGAGAGGTACTAGAGGTGAGTCCATCACCAATGGCCAATGATTTCATCAATCATGTCTCTGTAATGAAGCCTCTATAAAGACCCCAAAGAAGGGAGTTTGGAGAGTTTCCAGTCTGGGAAACCGGGAGGCATTCATATGCCATGCTGGGCCCCAAACTGCCTGAGGACAGAAGCTCCTTTGTTTGAGACCTCAAACTACGTGCCTTTTTATTTGGCTGTGAAATGCATGTCCTTTAATTTTTTTAATTAAAGATTTTCATTGTAATTCATCAGACATCTAGTGGTTTCAAGATCTGTGAGCTGCTTTAGCAAATTAATCAAACCCAGGGAGGGGGTCATGGGCACCTCTGATTTATAGCCAGTTGGCCAGAAGTATGGTAATGACCTGGACTTGTGATTGGCATCCGCAGTGGAAGGTGATCTGGTTGGACTGAGCCCTTTACCTATAGGATCTGATCCTACCTCCGGGTAGACAGTGTCAGAACTGAGTTGGATTATTTAAGGCCAGATTGTGTTGAAGAAAAGTCTTCCACAGGGAGGGTGGTGTGGGGAGAAACTCTTTTTCCCAAGGTGGAACGGGACGCAGAACACTCTTTATTTCCCCACTTCGAAGTTGAGGAAACCAAGACTCAGAGATATTAAGTAACTTGACTGAGGGCACACAGCTACTGGGTCTGTCCGCACCTTTCCACTAAATGATCCAACTCATATACAATGAACAACAAGTGTTCACTGAAAGACTGAACGAGTGACAGCAGTAAGTGGCTGGATCTGACGGGAAAGGGGAACCATGTTGTGGCTGTTAAACGCAGTCCTCTACAGTGTTCACAGGCAGTGGAGATTATGTTCCATCTCTCCCTGGGACACCAGATCTTCCCAGAAACAGCAAAATCTACTTTTTAACAGAGTCAGTTTTCATTTCTCCAAGCCCATCACTGATATACAAATGCTCTCTTCTCTTTGTTCTTGACGCTTGCTATTTCTTTTTCCTTTTCATTCATTCATTCACTCACTCACTCACTCACTCACTCAGAAGATACTGACTGTTTACTGTGTACGAGATGCTGTCCTAAAGGCTGGGAATTTGGAAACTCTGCACATGTATACTTTGTTCATTCCCTGGGAAGGCAGTTGCTTCTGATCCTCATTTCTACAAGATGGAAAAATAATATATTTGCTGTATATCAGGATCGAGTTCGTTTTTGTAGAGGACAGCTTGGTGAAGAAAATTAAGACATAATAGGGCTCACTATTCCTGCAATTTTAGGGTATTTAGTGTAGCCCTGATTATAGCCTTTCCCTCTGGGAGGTGACAGCTTTGATTCACTGTGTGGCAGTATGTTTGGTGGGCTGTTTGTGTGTTTGTGTGCATGTGCATGCACGTGTGGTGGGTTTAGTGGCTTCCATTTTGCTTTCTCCACATGGGGCTTGAACTCACAAACTGTTGAGATCATGACCTGAGATGAAATCAAGAGTCAGATATTTAACCAACTGAGCCACCCAGGTGCCCCTGAAGTATGTTCATTCTAACACATTTGAGGCCCAGGGAACTGATTAAGGACTCAGTATACCTGTTTAGAATCGGCCCTGGACCAGGACACTATCGCTTGGATTCATACACCCCATTCTAATGGGTGAGGTAATGATCTTTGGGGCTCCTCGACTTCACAGTCAATTCAAACCTTGTGTCTAATGGTCCTTGAAGTGTGTGGGTATTCTCTTTTCCCGGTGCATAATTACCTACGTAAAAGCCATGGGCCCCTTTAGGGAAGAACTGGAGGCATCATTACCATAAGCACGCAGGCTAGGGTTTTCTAGCAACTCTTCTTCGTGGGAGCATAACCTCTCCTTCAAACAAAGTTCTCCTGGTAGGAAAACTGGCTCACATTTGGAATCTGGACAAGGTATTGTGACTTCTTATTAGGGCAGTTACTTCTAAAGGCCCTAATCATTCGTCCTTGGTTTCAAAAAACTGCATATTTTGAATAATACTGGTGTTGGATGCCCAGCCACCTTCCCCTAAGAACACTGTGTTCTGTTAACTATCTCAGTAGTTCTTTACAGGCCAGGAGTCTTGGCTGCCATTCCAGTCTTGCTCCTCATTTTGGTAATTGCTTCTACCTTGCTTCTGATGGTTAAGTGCTGACACCTGGCTTCTCTTATGTTTGGCTCCTGTCATCCCCATGACTGTGAGTTCTGTAACAGCCTCTCCTGAGATCACCCTGGCCTCCAGCCATCTCAGAGCTTCTGAGCGAGGCCAGTGTTTCTCTCAGCCGCACGATGCTTATCCCTGGTGACAGCAGGTCCTCCGGGACCTCTCTTGGTGGTGGTAATGCTGGTTTGTGGCCTTATGTGGAATACATACCCCAGTATGGCCACCTCTGCAGCCTTCTGATGGGTTCTTTATTCTCTGCTGCAGCGAACCTGACACTTTCACTCATTTAGTTAGTGGGGCCGTTGTTACCCAAGCTTCTAAGAACCGCCCTACCAAGTTTCTCGCTGGATGTTTAATTCTGCATAACAGTAAAGTTTTCTCATTTTAACGGACTCTCTCATTTCTAACTTCATGCTCTGCCACTCCTGATCCAACACCCTCAGTGCCCAGTCCCAGATATGCTCTCCTGGCTCTTGCTGGTACAAGTTGTCTATGTCTTACAGCAACCCGAGCACATCGTCCTTGGACTTAGTGGCTTAAGACAACAACTATTTTATTATATATCACAATTTTCTGGGTTAGGAATACACATGGGGCTCAGCCAGGTGGCTCTTCCATTCTACAGGTTTCAGCGGTAGGTACATAATGGGTTGGTCTCGAGGGTCTGACACAGCTGGACTCCCGTGTCTGATGTCTTGACGGTGCTGGCTGCAAGGCCTACGCTGTCCTCCCAGCAAGGCGTCACTGGGCAGCAGACTTCTTACATGTCCCTCACGGCTCCCCGACAGTGTTACAAGGGACTGGAAGCTACAAGGCTTGTTATGACCTACCCTCAGAAACTTAGAATGGTGTCTGTTTTTTCACATTCTATTGATCAAGCAAGTCACTGAGGCCAGCTCAGATTTAAGGAGAAGAGATTAGACATCATTTTTAATGGGGAGAATAGTGAAGAATTTGCTGCCATCTTCAGTCTATCATAGTTCCTCAACAGAGCACTGCAGCACTTGAGTTATGTTGTGACTTGGCCCGTAGGTTGGAATGACATCTGGGATAACTTGGGTGGGTGGTCCATATTGTCATGCAAGCCAGAGGCCCCTGCATCAACTTTAAGCAGTGGGAGCACAGTCATCAATAGGGAGAAGCGATCATTTCTGCAGGCCCCGGGGGTTCAGGGAAAAGTGAGGATTCAAAGTTTTCCCCGATGATCCCATCTCAATATTAGGACCTCCCTTCCCATTCAGGGCCTTGACTTTGATATTTCAGAGTCAGGTCTGAGCATTCAATTTTTGATTGTTTTAAATTAAATCGTGCACTTGATCTTTTGCCTGTCTTGCCCTCTGGCTGGAGGACATGAAAGTCTTTCTGTGTTGCTGTAGAAGCCCAGAAGTTTTCAGATTTTACTTAAAAATTTTTAAATGTTTATTTATCTAGTTAGTTATTTGGGAGAGAGACAGAGTATGAGCAGAGGAGGGGCAGAGAGGGAGAGAGAAGGAGACACAAAATTCCAACCAGACTCCAGGCTCTGAGCTGTCAGCACAGAGCCTGATGCAAGGCTTGAACCCATGAACCGCAAGATCATGTCCTGAGCCGAAGTCAGATGCTTAAGTGAATGAGCCACACAGGCGCCCCCAGATTTTACTTTAGATGGAAGGCCAATTTAAGGTAGCCTTTGTTGTCTGTCTGCAATACATTGGTGGCGGCTCCCAGAAGAGCCCTCTCATTCCGTAGACCTCATAATCTATTTCACCAGAACCTCTGGAATGCCTGTGCATTAGCACCTACTAACTACCATATTCCTCTTCACAAGGATGCTGGTCTAGATCACCTCCGTGGATCACCTCCAGTGGAACCTTTGGCAGTTGTCCAGATGCAGCCTGTGTGAGATCATCAGGGCTCCACGTGTTACCACGTGGGAGCCTCCGTGCCAGCCAGGCAGTAGATGGGTGAGCTCCGGTGACCTTCCCCAGGATTATTCCTGGCTCCAAATATCCAAATGCCTTAGTCTGAGCTCTCCTGGGAAGGTGCTCTGAAGCACATATTTGTATGTCGGGTTTTATTTTGTTTTTCTGGAGGGTGGGCAGTGCTCTCTGGAATAGTACCTCTGAGGGGTGAGGAAAACAGGTTTGGGTAAAAGGAGAAGTAGAACTCTTCTCAGCCAACTCTTCAGAGAAATCTGGAACTGCTGGGTCCCACATTGAGCGATGGTCCCTGGGCCTTTGTGCCCCTGCAAGCATGCTGTCCCCAGCAAACAGTCGTGACCTTGGACAAAGCAGGTCCTTTCATCCAAAGGCCATCACTGGAGAGGACTCGGCTATGGTCCAGCAAGAAGCCAACATCCCAGGAGCAGTAGAAAGATCACTTGAGCTCTGGAGGGAAAGCCAGTCGGCATCCCACAGGATTAGCTGCACATCCCTCAGTCGGGTTAGTGGGGTACATGCTGGTGAGAAGAGCAAGCTGTCCACCGGGATGATGGACAGACCACAGTCCAGCAAGTCTGAGATCGCAGCTCTGAAGCAGGCTTTGTAGCCTCAGTGATCAGAGGGCAGGCAATGGCAGCACTATGACTACATAGTCAGTGCTAAGAATTTGTTGAATGGGGATTTTTGAACCACTGCAAAGTTGGAATTATAGAGAATCCGGACTCAGGGAGCCATCTGGCTTGACTGGCTTGGCCAAATTCCTCCCTCATGTCTGAACTGAGTTCAGTTTTTTGGAAGCCTCTCGATGAAGTGAAGGGCAGGAGTGATAACAAGTCCTTCCTGAGAGGAGGCCCTGGGTGGACATCTCCGCCTCACGGCGCGTTACCTCAGGCGCGTTAGGACAAAACGATCACTTGGAAACTAACCTGAAGAAGCAGCACTTTCTATATTGCTGTTTGTATAGGATAATGTGACTGAAGTTCTAAATAATCCATTACAAAATGACTGGTGGGAATACTGCTTGTGCTCTAGTTGAGGTAGGGAAGTAGAGTAATTCCACAAAGATCTCCAGCAGCAAAGACGGAAACAGAGGCTTCTGGCATCTAGGTGCTCAGCCTAATAGCCACAGCAAATACAACGAGGGACAGAAAATCAAAGGCCATTTGTTTCTTTGGAATGTATTCATTTCTCCTTGTCAGGGATGATATTTGGAGAAAGCCCCAGTGGATCAGTATTAAAAACACAGAGATTTGGGCACATGCTCCACTGCAGGTGAGTTAGAAAAGCTGTAAGCTGAGGGATATTGATGCAATGGCATATGCAATTTGAAGATGGGGCTTTGAACTTGGGTGCAGAGAAAGATGACATGTCTATCCTCAGGCTGCAGGGGCGCGTGAGGGACGCCTCCCCCACCAGCAACGCATCTTCCACACATGGCTTCCTCCTAACGTGTTCAGTAAGGCAATCTAGGCTCTTAGAAGAAGCCTTTTGAAAAATGCTATTTTCTCTTGAATCCTGTCAATTATTTTATTTCATTTATTGAAAATCGGTTAAA
>NC_043713.1:59039951-59105962 GCF_006229205.1 Suricata suricatta | reverse complement strand
ACCGAGTCTCTCTTAGTTTCCGATAGCTTTGCTCAAGACACTGTGCGCTGCTGGAAATGAGCTGGGAGCTCCTATAGTCTAAGCGAGCGCCCGGGCCTCCACCCGCCACCGACTCTTTGTTGGGGGTCCCGTTGGTGTGTGCCCTATTTTATCCCTGTGGGGACCCGGGATTCACTCAGTCCGTGCAGGGGGCGAGGTGTGCCGTGGAAATGCGGTCCGTGGTCCCGTTCCCGAAACCAAGTTCGAATTGCTCGCGCCTGGCGCAGGCGCCGCTCCGGCCGCGGGAGCGCGCCTCCCCAGCGCAGCCGCTTCTCACAGCCACAGGCGCCTCTGATTCCCTGCCGCGATGGCTTAGGGCTGGGGGCTATTCCTTCTCTTGCGCCACCCCCGTTCGGGATTCCGGCTACCCAGCAGTTATCTATGGAGTGGGTTTCTGTCTCCAAGCACAGCCAAGCATTCTATACCTTTTCCCCAGAGACAGTTCTATGAGTGTGTTCCGACTCTGCCTCTTCCCTTTGTCTCCCGGGTGCCGCGCACTTGCGCCATGTTGGGCTGGGGATCTTACCTCCCCTGCCCGTCCCGGGCTGGCCCGTCCTCGGATCTCCCCCGTTCGCCCCCACTCAGGTATCCTTGAGGTTCGATTCCTTCTGGAGTTCATATTTTCTCCTTCCGCTCTTTCAGATGAACGTAATATCCTTCTGAGTTCGAAAAATGGTGCGGATGGAGTTTACAGGGCTCCCTTCCTCTCCGCCATCTTGGCTCCACCCCGTAAAATAAATTTTTTTAAATTGAGAGGGAAAGAGAGACAGAATTCAAGCAGGGAAGGAACAGAGAGAGAGAGAGAGAGGAAGACACAGAATCTGAAGGACGGCTCCAGGAGGCTCTGAGCTGTCAGCACAGAGCCCGATGCGGGGCTTGAACTTACAAACTACAAGTTCCTGACCTAAGCTGAAGTTGGAAGCTTTAACCGACTGAGCCACCCAGATGCCCCCAAATCACCCTGGATTTTAAAGCAACAGACTTTAACATTTTTTTTTATTAAAAATTTTTTTTTAAATGTTTATTTTTGAGAGAGACAGAGCACAAGTGGGGGAGAGGCAGAGAGAGAGAGAGAGAGAGAGAGAGAGAGAGAGAGACAGAATCCAAAGCAGGCTCCAGTCTCTGAGCTGTCAGCAAAGAGCCTGACATGGGCTCGAACCCACAAGCTGCAAATTCGTGACCTGAGCTGAAGTTGGATGCTTAGCTGACTGAGCCACAGTGTCCTCAGCTAGAAAAATTTAAATATTAAAAAAAAATGTTTAGCCCTATTCCAAATGCCAAAATAATGAATATTCCCAAGGTGTTTCAGCTTCAGACTTGAATAAATATATTCTTTGAATTGGTGTCTTTGTACCTGGTCCCATACTAAGAATTAATTGGCACGTTAGCAGTCTAGAAAGCAGAGGAAAAGGAATAACTTCTCTGTAGAATTTTGGATAAGTGAAAAAGAGTTATAAAAATGTAGTGATTGAGCCCAGGAAGCAAATTTCCTAGAACATGTATAGTCCCAGGGTTGCTATAACTCCTCAGGTCTGGCAGAGAGTGGGTGCAACGTACAGGACAGTGGGGGCAGCCCCCCCCCAGCCCTGAGTGAGACTCTTAAGTTTATTTTGGGGGAGGCAATGGGTCTATTTAAACTGTTTTGCTGGGGTTCAGGAAGGACGCTTGTCCTCTTCTCAGGGTAGATTCTTGACAAAAACACAAATTAGGACAAAATATTTTGGATCACCCAAATCAGCCTTCTGGGGAGTCTGGTTAGCAGCGTGAACTAACTATGTCTATAATTTGCCACAGTTTGGGGCAACGGTTGCATTGGAGTGAGTGCTGGAAGTTGTCAGATGATCTGATCAAGGGGGGCACGTGGGCTTTGCCACTTAATGGGCTGGGTGAACTTCCGCAGCCCAAAAACGTTCTGAGTTTCCTTGTCATCAGTCGGTGAACTGAGAGGGCTCCTATCCCAGAGGTCTGTGGAGTTGATCTGCGACAACACAGGTGAATGTGCCCAGCGCTCCTGCTGGATACCCTGACCAGTGCCCCCAAATGTTGGTGTGTCCTGAACTGATTCAATAAGGTAGTATATGCTTAGCATGCAGAGGAATGCACATAGTGCTTGGCATTGGGAGGAATCGGTACTTTCTTCCAACAATTAAATTTTTCTCTTTGGTCTGTGTGTTGGGTGTATGGTGCAGTTATAATAGAAGTCAAGAATATCATCTCCTTATTCTGCACTCATTAGCAATGCAATTGTTTGTTTCATGAGCTCTACCTTTTGTTCCTACGAAAATACATTTTTGAACAAATATTAATCATGCAGCACATATGAGTTGGACTTGGTGCTAAATGGTAAGTATCTAATGGTGAGCAAGAGGAACGTAGTCTCTCCTCAGAGGACCTACAGCTGAATAGAATGGAAGGACAAAAGTTGAAGCGTCAGGTCAGTTTCTCAGTTTGCATTGACCTGCCTGACAACCCCATGGCAGAGAAGTAGCCAGGCGCTGTGAGAGTCTGCAGGGCTCATGGGAAGGGTATTTATAGGGAATATTCTTGCTCTGGGTTCTGATGGGTGAGTAGCAGCTGATGAGAGAAATCGAGTGGGAAGAGGAAGGATCTGGAGGGGAAGGAGAGAAGGGCAGGGGGCACTGATGAACCATGTGGGTTGGAAGCAAGGAGGGAATGAACCATGTGAGGCCATGCAAGTGACCCAGATCACGTGAGGATTTCACCCGAAAAGCAAAGGGCTGCACAGGAGGGCAGGAGAACACGGTGATTTGTTGTCAACAGCAGGTTTTGGGAGGCAGGGGCGGACTTGGGCAGACTTAGGGTGTCTCCTGTAGGCCCAAGCACCTCACAATTGTAGCCTGGAGTAGGGGGTAGAGAGGGAAGGAATGAGGGATTCCGTGTGCTTCGTGATGCAAATCTACAGGATGTGGTGATGAGCTGACTAGTCGGGTGGGGAAAGGGGTTTCTAGTGATGACGCCCACACTTCTGGAAGGAAGGTGGTGGCCTTCACCGGGGCAGAGACACGTGGGGCCTGTGGAGCCTGGTGGAGTTGGGGGTGCTTTTGAGACACGCAAACGGCAGACATTCTGGAACTCTGCAGGCAGGCCTGGCCCAGAGACGGGAGTTTGGGAGTGACGGCCCCACCCGAGGTGTGGCTGAGAAGTGAGGAGGGCAGAGGCCTGGGCCTGGGCCTGGTGTTTGTGGTCTAGCTGCGCACAGGCCCGGGAAGCTGATCGGAAATGTCATGGACAAATGATCTACTGAGTTTCTTAGGATTGGAAATTTCTAAGTAACTGGACCCAGAAGTGGGAATTCTCCCTGTCACACTCCTCAGGGGCAGGCTATGGGGTGTGTGTCGGGGGGGGGGGGGGGGGGGGGGGCAGTATGTGGACATGATCCATGCTTCTTGGAATGAAAAGCTAGAACCAGAATAAAACACAAATATAAATGGATGTCTTGTGTTCCTGGTCTTGGATGCTGGTGCTGAGGTGCAATGCCTCAGGAGACCATTTCCACGCAGCCTCTTGTTGCATGTAGAAGTGAAGGAAGAGAAGGGCACTGATTTAAGCTTGTCATTAGTTTCTCTTCCAGAAATGCTCTTGATTAAAATTGCAAGTACATGCACGCAATTATACACACACACGTGCAACTAGAAGACACCTGTTTTCGTTTATATGTTTTGAAAGGTAGCCCAGGAAAATGAAGGAAAACGGATCTCATTATTTTCCTGTCGGGCCAAAATATAAGGATGCCACAATGCTTGCTTATGAGTCTGTTCCTTTACTTAATGAATGAAAAACCGAGCAAATGTTCTCACTCAGGACTTGTTGACTCATGTGTGTAGCAATTGCTAAACATGCCGGCAACCTCAAAATGTGTGTTGGAAAGAAGCAGAGGTAAAGTGCGGTGACTGGGAACAGAGCTGTAGGCACTCAGGCGAGCACATCCTGACCTTACCTCAAGGGATGGCTTTCCATGTTTTTAAAAGTTTGTTTATTTTTGAGAGAGAGAGAGACAGAGACAGAGAGACAGAGGATAAGCAGGGGAGGGTCAGAGAGAAAGGGAGACAGAATCCCAAGGAGGCTTCAGGCTCTGAGCTGTCAGCACAGAGCCCAACACGGGGCTCGAACCCACAAATCATGAGATCATGACCTGAACCAAAGCCAGATGCTTAACTGACTGAGCCACCCAGGCGCCCCTTGATATTTTTTTAAAGAAAGTCACTTAAAGAGATAAAAAATATTAAGAAAAAATAACTTATGATAACCATTAAGTATTAAAGGGATACTAATTGAAATATACATATATAAAAATACTGCACTGCAGTATTTCTAAGTGAAGAATTGTACAAGAAGCAAGGTCAAATGGCATGAAAAGGTCGGACACCTCATGTTTAGTGTCTAGACAACAGGAGAAGGAGAAGATAGCTCAGAGCAGCTCGCCATAGAGCAGAGGACTGCTGACGTCAGGATTTTCCCGGTTATGTCATCTTGGTGCTGAGGACTTCAAGGTATCATGAAGTTATGGTATCACCAGTAAGTCCCTCCAGAAGCAACAGATAAGGAGGACATGGTTTTTGACCTCGAGTTCTAATGGGAAAAGGTATGTTAGAAAAGAATAATAGCTTCTCCGCTAATATGTGCTTTTATTTCCTGGAAATTGTACAGTTTAAATCCTTTCTCCTAGTTTATCTCTCTTTTCTCTCTTAGCCTGTGGAAACTGAGGAGGCAAATGGCCTACAGGTTGAAATAGGTATTTTAGAAATTTTGAATGGTTTGAAAATAATCATTTTTTAAAGGAAAAAATGCATTGCTGCCTGGTGTTTAAAAGCTCTGTTTAATAAAAATTACATGAGTATTTAAACATAGGTTTAAACTTTAAATAAATAACTTACGGCAAGCTGAATACAGGAGTCTAAAAGGGAGATCTAAGATTATTTTTATGTGCAAAACAACTGAATTTTCTTTTATGAAATGAAAAAATATTTCTAGGGCTGTTTCTAGGGTAAAGTAGTTTCAGAACTGGTAGGAAGGAAATAAGGTATTTGCTAAAATAAAAGGCATTTTTTGTTCCTGAAAACACACTCTGTAGTACTGAAATTTCAGCCGATTTCAGCTCCCCTAAAATTTGGTTTTATTTGGAGGGCCTGGGTTGCTCAGTTGGTTAAGCGGTCCAACTTCAGCTCAGGTCATGATCTCCCTGTTCCTGAGTTCAAGCCCCATGTTGGGCTCTGTGATGACATTTCTGAGCCTGAAGCCTGCTTTGGAATCTGTCTCCCTTTCTCTCTGTCCCTTCCCTGCTCACGCTCTGTCTCTTTCCTTAAAAAATAAATAAACATTAAATTAAAAAAATTGGTTTCATTATTTCCACAAGCAGTGATACTTTTATAATCTTCAAATTAAGTATTATTCAAACTATTCACTTGGCCAATGACCAGATTACTTGCTCTGGCCCATTTCCATGAGGATTGGGGAAGTGTTTGTGTTAATTCAATGTGTTCGCGAATGTGCCCGCATGCGTGCGTGTGTGTTTTCATGACAACCTGTGGATTTGTGCTTTCACTGATCTTATTTACAAATTTTCAGTAATAGTGCGTGCGCATTTTTTCAGTAGCATAGTTTTGGGAGAGTGATTCAAGGATTTCCCATTATTGGGACGTAGAATTAGCCCCAAATGTTCAGGACTGATGAGCTTTCATAAAATGCCCCCCAGAGGGCGCGCGTCAGCCAGCAGCGGGAGCAAGAAGCCCCGAGTCTCTGGCAGCATGGACAGACCACTCTCCAGGGGCAGAGCCCAACAAGCCCTTGAAACAGTTGATAGAGACACAATATAAGATTTTTTTCCTGTATTTTTCACCTAGTGTTCTCTCGGGTATTAACAATAATGGGTTTTAACAGTGGCAGAGTCCAGTTATTTGATCCTTTGTACTGAAGTTTGCTATCTTTACAATTATGAACTGCGAGGTATATTGATTGCGGGAGTAAAGACATTTGCATGTAAATATTCTGCTGGTTTTTAGACATTGCATTTATGGATTTTCTTCATGTTTGGATTCTACAGCATCTTTTTTGAATCTGTGATTTAATGGGAGATGTACTTCGTAGTACATATATGACTTTGGGCAAATTTAATGAGATTCCATTTTCTGATCTGTAAAATGGATGCATGGCGCCTATTTCACAAAGGTTGTATGATGATTGAATGAGGACGTTTGTGAAGAAATCTGGTCCATAAGAATTGCTAAAGAGGGGCGCCTGGGTGGCTTAGTCCGTTAAGCCTCCGACTTCGGCTGAGGTCGTGATCTCACGTTCATGGGTTCAAGCCCCGCGTCGGGCTCTGTGCTGACAGCTAGCTCAGAGCCTGGAGCCTGCTTCCATTCTGTGTCTCCCTCTCTCTGCCCCTGCCCGCTCATGCTCTCTCTCTCTGTCTCAAAAATAAATAAAACACTTAAAAAAAAAAAGACTTGCTAAAGAATATGTTAAATCAGTTTAAACACTAATGTTTTAATATTTATTCTCTCCTTATGTATTTCATATTATGTATCTCTTAATTATTTACATAAAAAACCTCTAAACAGAAAAGAATTTCTCTCTCTGAAAAGTTTTACAATATTCTGCTCATGAAGAACCAAGATGTTCTTACTGAATTTTTTATCTTTGGTGAAATTAGATGTAAGACAAAAAGCAGAACATATTTTTTTTCTTCTTCTTCTTAAAAATTGTTTTAGAGAGAGTGTGTGAGCAGGGGAGAGGGGTAGAGGGAGAGAGAGAGAATCTTTTCTTAAAAAATGTTTATGTATTTTATTTTGAGAGAGAGAGATTGAGTGCATGGCCAGCAGCAGAGGGGCAGAGAGAGAGAGAATCCCAGGCAAGCTCTGCAGGGCTTGAACTCATGAACCGTGAGATTATGACCTGATCTGAAATCAAGAATCGGATGTTTACCTGACTGAGCCACCCAGGCACCCCGAGAGAGAGTAAAAGAATCTTCAGCAGACTCTGCACTCAGCACAGGGTCCATCATGGGGCTCGTCATGGGGCTCGATCCCACGACCCTGGGATTATGACCTGAGTCAAAATCAAGAGTCAGACACTCAACTGACTGAGCCACTTAGGCTCCCCAGAATGTGTTTCCTGACAGAGGGTGTTTGTAGTTTTGATTCTAAGGCCGGTAATTTATCAAAGTGTTTTTAACATCTTTCGGTATAAACTATACATGCTCGTTTAGAGCATCAGCTTCACAGGTTCAAGAAAAAAACCACGGTATTAATGCTGAACATCTTAAATATTAAACATGCTTTTCCATTAACAAGAAAGCAAAAGCTTTGTAAATTTTGTTATTCTTTGTTTCCATGAAAGTTTTGAGTTTTCTTTAGCTTAATAAAGTGCAGGCTAAACCTGCTATCAGGTGCCTAAGCAGTGATCTGAATATTCACTTTGGAAACACTGAGCTTCTTTCAGGAGAGTGTGAGCCACACCCACGTGTCTGTTAGGACTTGATTTGATTGATCGGTAATTAGGCAAGATTTGTATCTTGCCGAAGGAAAGAAACCTAAAGCTGCCAGAGCTCAGTGTGTCCACTGTTACAATAATGCAGGTGCACCTTTTAATACTGAAAAATTAGGACAAGTCCCGCCAATGGCTGGCAGAGGGGAGCAGTGGGCAGAGGAACCTCTTCCTGGCTTTTGTGTCCCTTCCCGGGAAGTGGTCACACTCTTTAGTTCTGGGGAAAATGCTTTTTTGGGCCAGACAGACCCAGTGCTCCAGGCTGAGCGGAAGGCAGTATCAACAGTCAGCTCGTGGCCCATGAAAGTTCTTGAGCGCTGGCTCTGAGACACTTTCTCTGGGACAGCCAGGGCAGTTGGCCCCCTCTCCTCCACACTTCTCATTTCAAGTGACTGACTCTCTCCAGACTCCCACCCAGGCTCAGTCACCATTTTCCTTTGGTGAATCTGACCCCACCAGTCTTGCATGGATAAAATAAATTAAGAGCTTATTTCTCTCATCTTTCAGATTGCAGCAAAGGCAGCCCATGACCCTACAGTATCTGCTTATGTGAGCCTGGCCATGTGACCCAATCCCCCTGGAACTCCACATTCATAGCTCCAAAAGCCTAAAGCACCTTTGCTGTATTTTCACTTTATATCAAACCATGGGGTTTGAGCCGGTCTCTGCCAGCAAAGTACGGCCCTGTCCATGTGGTGCATGGGACAGGGGGAACTGGCCACTTTCTAAATGACAGGACCACAATTTGGACTTTTCCCCAATATGCTGGTCCTGCATATTGTGTTCCGCAGAGGGAGAGCTACGGCCATCCTATGAAGCTTCAGGGAGAGGTGAGCGGTGGGGTGGGATTTGATGGAGTAGAAACCCACCGGTCCTGCTACCGCCTCTGAGCCAGAGGTCGCCAGACTTTTTCCATAAAGGGACAGATAGGAACTGCCACAAGCGTGGCAGGTCATAACGGTCCCCTCATGGTTCAGCTCGGCCACTGTGTTGTGAAAGCAGCCATGGACAACAGGTAAATGAAGGCGAATGTCTGTGTCCCCAGCGGAAGTCTATTTATACAAATAGGTGGCAGGCACTGTGGGCTGAAGGTCACTGCCCGGCTCGAAGCCATCCCAGCCCTGTTAGTTCCACAGAAAATGGCCAATAAAACATCCTTCTGACAATAAGGACCGAGACCCAGGAATAAAAGAGAACAGACATCTGTTTAACTTTCTCAACTCCTCATTAGGGCTATAGCTTCTGGAAGCTTCTGAAGGCCTCATAGATAGCAGGAATGGATGTCTCGTGCAGACAGCCCTCTCACAGGGGCAGGGAAGACAGCCGCATCTGGAGCAGATAAGGAGCCCACTCCTCATGTACATTTGTAGACTAACATTTTGTCCATTTTGGTGGGCCTGTGGGCAGTGGGCTTCTTCATAGAACAGGCATTTTCCCCATAGAATATTTGCAAGAGAGACATTGGGTGTGTTTTTTACATTTTTCTTCTTCCCTCCTTAATGGAACAGCAAAATGTATGCTCCGTGGAAAATTCTCCGACTAACACTTAATCAAGTAGCCCAACAGTCCACTTTTCCTCTCAGCTGGTCTCCAGCTTTGAAGATAATCACTGGCATCCAGCCGGGAGGTCCTGGGGCTTCGGCTTGGGTTGGGGACCCTCCTGTAATGTCCCGGCAACAGCCCAGGGAAATTGTGGGCCACCTGTTGTCTGACTATCAACATCACCATATTATATACACAATGATTTAATGTGGGTGTGGGCCAAATACTGTGAACAAATGAGCGGTCATGTGTGGCCACATGGTAAGATCCTCGTGGCGATGTTTTTGCTGAGATCAGTAAGCCCCGCCAGGTCAGGCTTGATGGAAACGTAAGAGGATGCTAGCATCTGCCCTGGGATTGACAAGACAGACTGTACTCGGTGGTCTGCTGAATCACTCTACATCATTAAGTAAATCACTAAATTATCATTAAATAAATCCTTCCAGAATTGTTCAGATGGATGGAGGCTTGTGTTTGAGAATGGTAATTGCTGCCGAAAACCCTGAATGATAACTTGTGTGTGCTTATATCTTATTCTAAGAAGGAAACCTTGCCCTGGAGATGTTATTTCCATAATCTTCATTTTTCTTCTTTTGAATTCTAAATAATGTGGTCTGTGAAACTGAAAAAGCAGCAAAAATAAAATTTCTTTTGGTAATGATTTCAGTATCATTGTTTCCCCCTTTTTTCTGTGAGCGACCACTAATGTAAGACTGTGGTTGTTTCTTCTCTATTAACATGAGAGAACTTGTTTCTTTCCAATCCTCCTACTCATCCTGAACTTTGCTTTCTTTTGCCTCTTTCATCACATGTCTTTCATCCATTTCTAGACCTTTCTGATCCAGGCTGCTGGCTGATTTACTGATCTGAAACATTTGTGGTGAAGTAGAGAAGGAAGGTTAGCAGCCCACTGCTTCAAGTCCAGACTCCTTTGTGGAGGGCTCCCCTCTAACCTCTCTGCTCCCTTGTTCTTTTCTCTCTTTCTTCCCCCCACCAACCCATTCCTTTAAATAGCGATAAAATGCACACATTAAAAAATAAGTCTCCTGCTCCCATCCAAGACCCCTGGCACCCGTCCTCTGAGGCAACCACAGTGAACAGTTTGCTTGGGTGGTTCAGAAACTCCCCTGTGAGTACAAGGACACAGTCCTCTGTCCTGGTTAAAGCAGCGGGACAGGGTATCCAGGCAATGTTTTGAATTTGTGCCCTTTGTTCAACCCTACCTCTTGGAGATTGGTCTACATTGGCATATGTGGGTTGATCCCAAACCTTTTCAGGGCTTATGGGTGCTTTCTAGAGTCCTCCATGCTCAGCTCCAACTTTTTCTAGTGACCGTTAATCCTCACCGGTCTTCTGTTTCCTTGGGTATAGTTGGGATGGCTTTCTCTATCTGATCCCTCAAGAGGTGTGTCCATCTCGGCCTTGAAGCCATGTGTTTTTTCCCCCCAAGAGCTTGATGCTTTAGTCTGGCTCATCCTTCAGAGCCTAGCTCATTCCATCCTCTACTAAAGTCTCTTGAGGCTGTGCAGTCAGGTCAACACTTAACTGTTCCCTTTGCTTTATCTCATTTCCTTCTGACTGAGCCTAAGTGCCCTCTGGGCAGCCCCTTCTGCCATCTTGCTTTTCCAGCGTGCCTAGCACAGTCCCAAGAACTAATTTCATTCCACTCTTCCTCAAAGATATGGTGGAATCCATTACTTTCCCTTTCTGATTGTGAGTGCTTTTAGGGAAGGGATCCCTGGGCTGCTTTAGGCATTGCTCACACCCCTCAGTGAGTAATCCTGATGCTTGCCCCAAACAGTAAAGGCTGGGGTTAAGTTTTGTGGTTCTTTCTCTCTTTATTTATTGTCATTCTTAGGTGGAGTCTGAAGGCTTTATACTACTCTGTTATGATTTTCTCAGTTTGCTTAGAGCGCTTTAACATTGTTAGAGTTAGAGTTACATGTTAAGCAAACATCGCAAAAGGTGTAGGTGTTTTCATATCCACTAAAAGATATACCAAGAGAAGACTCTAATGTAATTCAAATTACATGATTTTAGAGAAAGAAGAGGCCTGAGCAGACTGCTTGGGGCCTAGTGAGTTGCCTGGAATCACCCAGACTTGAGGGAGGTTAGAGCTCACCTTGGTCTCTAGGCCGTGGGCCGTGGTTGGTGCACTGTGCCGCCTGTGCCTGCCCAGCCTTACCCTCCACCCCTGCTCTTGGTCCTAAGGCTTCCTGTTGTGTAGTTCTGGTCTCTCTCACCTCTTCTTCCTCAGGAGGCAGAAACATTTACAATTCACATACAACCCTTTGCCGAAGTTTGGTTAGTGCTAACTGAATCCCTTGGTTAGGCATCGGTGGCTTCCTCAATGTTGTTTGAAAACTCTGAGGCAGACCAGAGCCCAGAATGTCACTTGGAAGTCTTTCATTTGTTCTTTGAAAGTTCTGTCTCCTGACACAATTTTCTTGATGTCATTTTTCTTTAGGGAGTTTTTTTAGTCCCTGGTAGACATCTTAGCCAAGTGATGAATTGCTGTCACATTTTGAAAAAATGAATTTGCTGTCTCCACTAGGCCCTTCCTTAGGTGAAGTAGGTTCTGTGACCTTCTCACTGGGTGCCCAAGAATGTGTGGTCACTTTCATATTAAGAAAAAACTCTTTTGGGGAGCCTGGGTGGCTCAGTCGGTTGAGCGTCTGACTTTGTTCAGGTCATGATCTCACAATTTGTGGGTTCAGGCACCATGTCAGGCTTTGTACTGAAAGCTCAGAGCCTGGAGCCTGCTTTGGATTCTGTGTCTCCTTCTCCCTCTGTCCCTCCCCCGTTCATGCTCTGTCTCTCACTCTCAATAATAAATAAATGTAAAAAAAATAAAGAGAAAAAACTTTTTCCATGCCACTTTATTTTCCAACTTCTAAAATCAAACAAAACAAAACAAAACAGAAACAAAACCCTGCAAAAAGCAGTGATGCAACATTTTGCAGCAGAAAAGTCTCCACTGAAGTGGAAACCTGAGTGTTCGGGTTAAGAAAAGATTAAGGCTATAAATTAGGCGATCATGACAAGTAGAAAGTACCTGGGAATGAGCTGTGGGGAAGAAGAATGATAGGAAATGAGACTGTATCTGGAAAGGCAGAGGTAATAACATACCTTTGTATTTGCTCATCAACATTCTGTGTTCACAAAATGGTTTTGAGGAAATGTAGTACAACAAATACAATGAAATCATTTCAGAACTAAAGGACAGTAACCGCTAACTGGTTCCCTCAAAGTACATAGTAAGAATTCAGCAAGTGCCTGCCGGTTCCGTTATGGACGTAGTGCGGCATACCTTTTGCATATAAAATAGCAGTCGTCTGGTTGCCAAAATCCCTATGGTTTTATCCATCTTTTAGTGCTAGCACTTTTTGTAATATAAGAGATTTTTATCATCTCTTATGCACTATAAAATACACAGGCAAGCAAACCTTATAGATACAATTAATAGTATCACAGTATCGGTTTTTTTTTTTTTTTTACAACTTGAAAGATTACTCTAATGTTCTATTGAAAGATCTAATGAATGACACAAAGGAGCCATCTGAAGATATTAAGGTAGGTGTAGTCTATAGTAGATTGGAGAAATAATACTAATTTAGTTTCTTGTTTAGAAATGTAGACCTCAAGCAGTTGTGTCCAAATTGTATACTGATATCTAAGGTGCCTCAAATCAATGTCAGTGTTAGAAATTTCAGAGAGGTTGTATAACTACAGAAGATGCGGATTCCATTGGTGAATCTATCTGCTTTGGTCCCTTGATAAAGTTTGATTTCTTTTTTTTTTAATTTTAAAAAATATTTTTAATTTATTTTTGAGAGACAGAGAGAGACAGGGCGAGCAGGGGAGGGTCAGAGAGAGAGGGAGATACAGAATCGGAAGCAGGCTCCAGGCTCTGAGCTAGCCGTCAGCACAGAGCCCGATGCGGGGCTCGAACCCACGAACCGTGCGATCATGACCTGAGCCGAAGCCAGACGCTTAACTGACTGACCACCCAGGCGCCCCTAAAGTTTGATTTCATAATGAAGATCTAATATTCAAAGTGTCCTTACTCATGCTGCATTCAGAAGAAGGATTCACCCGGGGTTAGTGCTATACGGCTACCCTTGGAAATGTAATGTCTGAAAAACGGGATTATCTTGCTAGAACAGCATGATTGCTATCCAGTCTGGGGTCGATCTTGGATGAACACTGATAGCCACCAGTGGGTAATTTAAAAATGGGCAATCCGTGGCTTCCAGATCACAGATCTGTACCTTTCTTTTTCTCACTCTCTGATTTCCCCACCCCCATCTTGTCCATCTTGAAGGATAAGAGAACTTCTCTTTCCTGCAGAGGAAGCACATGCTAAATGTAATTCACTGCTGAGCTTGGCACAGACTTGAACTACTAAGTAGACCTTTTGGACTAGCGCCTTTATACCTGCACATGCTGTTTTCACCTGGCGGCAGCTGCAGCTGGGAACAGGTGAAAATTGAGCAGCCGTGCACAGGAAAGGAGGCAGGTGAACTTGGAATTTAGAAGCTGGTGTTCCGGTCCTGTAACTCAGCCCCGAACGGGCCTATGGTGCTGAAAGGGGAATTTATTGCCCTACATTTTCACGGTGGACCTGTCTGGAATTACAGGGGTGAGATATATCATCTTCTCATTTCTTTAGACAAAACGGTCAGCTAGAAAGGGCGGAGGCATCATGCCAAGAATTATCTAAGTGAAACCAAATGTGACAGCCTGAAACGCTTGGATTCGGTTGTTTCCAAAACCCGTTCCTCCTCTGTGGAATGAAATCAGCCCAAACTGCTGTCTGGAATGCAATAACCATTGCGAGGGTGCTCTGCTTTTAACAGCGTGTTAGGAGAAAGTGTTTCTATGCCAGCCCCTGGAAGGTTATGTGACATATTAAGTTTTACAAGCCCCGTCCCTTTCTAGGCAGGGAAAAACCGATAAAGGAAAACTATGTTGCCAGAGACTTGCCCCAGCGTCGACTGGAATGTCTCTGTGACCCGCACCCAGCTTCGGACTCACTCTGGTAGCCTTAGCCTTTTGGTGATTCTGTCGTTCAGTCTTCTCTGTTAACTACAACGTGATATGTGGGCTGAGAAAATACAGACCAGGGCCTTGCATTCCAAAATCTAGAGAGGCCTTTCTAATAGAAGTGGAGGTTTGAGGTTGGGAGCAATAAGAAATCATTTTATGGAAATAGAAAATTTACCAAAAAACCCCCCAAATGCAAAAAAGTAGAATTATAATGCCTCACTTTTCTTGTTTTGAAGTGTAAGGATTAAGAAGTGAAAATTTCCCTTTCTTTCCCACTGATCCCCAAAGGGGCCACAGAGCATCACACCAGACTCTTCCTGTGCCCCTCTCTGTCTGACCACATGCATCTGCACACACATAGTTCTATGGTGTTTTTTCCACATTGGACCGTACTATATGCATTGTTTGAGAGCATCTCTTACTGAAGGTTTGACATGGCTATTTTTTCCAAATAAGTTCACATAAATCTGTTTCACTTTTAGAGATTGTTGCATAGTATTCTAGTACACGTATATATTATAGCTCAGTTGTCCTGTTTTAATGGAGCTGTAGGTTATTCTTTTTAAAAATCTTTTTAAAAGTTTATTTATTTATTTGAGAGAGAGAGAAAGAACATGAGCAGGGGAGGGTCAAAGGAAGAAAGAGGAGAGAGAGAATTCCCAAGCCCTGAAAGCACAGAGCCCTACATGGGGCTCAATCTCCTGAACCATGAGACCGTGGCCTGAGCCAAGATTAAGAACCAGACACTAAACCGACTGAGCCACCCAGGTGCCCCTGGACATGTAGGTTATTCTTGAGAGAAGTACCTTACAGATAGCAAACATTTAGATCTTAGAGAGTATCTAAGGAAAGTTTCTCTTTTCATAAATGAGGGAATTGAAACCCAGGAAGGCCTAGTGACCAGCACAATTAATGGAGAGCCATGAATAGAATGCTTCTGTGCTGGGATACTCCCCGTCCGCTCCTGGTTTTTAGGCACCAGGACTCATTCTATGGTAGAAGAGAACCTGAAGGAGCTCAGGGGAGGGCAGAGAGACAAAGAAGCCTGCCTTCCTTCCTCCACCCACTCATTCAAGTTCTCTTCTACCTGTTAGGGACATATCACTTAAAAAAAAAAGAACAACAGAGAATAACCTGCACCCTCAGGAAGTCCACAGTTTCGTGGGATGGGCAGGGAGAGACAGAGGATAAGTAAACTGTGTTATATTGGAAAGTGATAAAATCTGTGGAGAAAAATTGGGGAGAGAGGTAGGGCCTGGAGGGGGTGTCAAATTACAATTCTAAGCAAGAGGGTCAGATCATGGGGCGCCTGTGTGGCTCAGTTGGTGGAGCGTCCAACTTCGGCTCAGGTTATGATCTCGCGGTTTGTGGGTTCGAGCCCCGCGTCAGGCTCTGTGCTGACAGTTAGCTCAGAGCCTGGAGCCTGCTTCGGGTTCTGTGTCTCTCTCTCTCTCCGACCCTCCCCTGCTCATGCTCTCTCTCTCTCTCTCTCTCTCTCAAAAATAAATAAAACATTAAAAAAAAGAGGGTTAGATCAGAGAGGACCTCACTGACCTCTTATAAGAGAAGGAGCTTTAGTGAGGCGTAACTGACATACAATAAACCACACATAGTTAATGGACAGCTGAGAAGTTTTGACATATACAGTGTATGCTCAAGAAGCAATCACCACAATCAGGATAATGAACGTCCATCACTACCAAGAGTTTCATCATATCTTTTTTAATCCATCCCTCTTGTCCCTCCCTGCTGCACCACCAGCAATTATTACTGTGCTTCTTGTCACTATGCACATCAGCTGGAATTTTCTAGAGAGTAATATAAATGGAATCATATTGGCATGTACTTTTTTTTAGAGGGTTGTACTGCTTCTTTCAGCTTAATCATTTTGTGATTCATCTTGTTGAGTGTACCAATAGTCCATTCTTGTTAATTGCTGAGTACTGCTTCATTGTTTAACTATTGGCCATTTGATGGATATGTAAATTGCAGCTTTGGCCATTATAAATAAAGTTGCTTTGAACATTCTTGTACACATTTTTGCATGGACATATGTTTCATTTCTTAAGAAATGTTTTAAAATTTATTTTACTTTAGAAAGAGAGAGGGAGAGAGCATGAGCAGGTAAGAGGGACACAGGGAGAGGGAGAGAGAGAATCTTAAGCATGGAGAATCTGCATGGAGCCTGATATGTGGCTCGATGCCATGACCCTGAGATCATGACCTGAGCAGAAATCAAAAGTCAGGCGCTCAACCAACTGAGCCATCCAGGTGCCCCTTAAGCTTCATTTCTATCAGATAAATACTTGGGAATGAAATGGCTGTGTGATATGGGAGGTACATAAGTTTAGCTTTGAAAGTGCCAAGTCCTTTTCTGAAGTGACTGTAACATTGTAGATTCTCCCATAGGCTGTGTGCATCCCGATTGCTTCAAACCCTCACCTACACTTGTTATGGTCAGTCGTTTTTAATTTGAGACATTCTCAAAGGTGTGTTCCACTATTTCACTGAGGTCTTGATTTGCACTTCGCTAATGAATATTGATGTTGGTCATCTTTTCATGCATTTATTTGCCTTCTCTCTTATTTCTTTGGTGAACTTTTTGTAAAAATCTTTTGCCATTTAAAACACTTTTGTTATGGAATTTTGAGATTTCTTTAAATATTCTGGGTATAGCTCTTTTATCAGATATACAATTTGCAAGCATTTCCTTCTCATTCACTCAACAGCGTCTTCTGAAGAGCAGAAGTTCCTTAATTTTGCTGTAGGCTAGTTAATAATTCTTTTCTTGTAGACATTTGGCATGGTATCTAAGAAATCTTTGTCTATTCCCAAATCACAAAAATTTTATCTTAGGTTTTCTTTTGGAAGGTTTAGAGTTTTATGTTTTACATTTTAATTTATGATCCATTTGAGTTAAGTGTTGTGACTTTAAAAAATTCATAATAGGGGTGCCTGAGTGGCTCAGTTGGTTAAGCGGCCGGCTTCGGCTCAGGTCATGATCTCACAGTTTGTGGGTTCAAGCCCCGCGTCAGGCTCTGTGCTGACAGCTAGCTCAGAGCCTGGAGCCTGTCTTCAGATTCTGTGTCTCCCTCTCTCTCTGACCCTCCCCTGCTTGCGCTGTCTCTCTCTGTCTCTCAAAAATAAATAAAAGACATAAAAAAATTCATAATAATGTCCAATTGTTCCATCATTGTTGAAAACACCATTTTTTATTCTTTCTCCTTTAATTTCACTTTGTAGCTTTGGACAAAATAAACTGACATGAGTGAGATTATTTTGGGACTCTCTATTCTGTTCCACTTACCTATATGTCTATCTATACACCAATACAAGATTATCTTGATTATAGCTTTCTAATAAGTCATTATATTAGATAATGCAAGCCCTCCAAATTTGTTTTTCTTTCTCAGAGTCATCTTTGGAATTGGCTATTCTGAGTTCTTTGCGTTGCCATATGAATATTTGAATTAGCTTGCCAATTCCTAGGAGATGCCTATTGGAATTATGATTTGGATTGTATGGAATCTATAGATCAGTTTGCAGAGAGTAGCTACCTTGACAGTATTGAATCTTTGGTGCACCTGGATGGCTTAGTCGGTTAAGCGTCTGACTATTGATTTCAGCTCAGGTCATGATCTCAGCATTCATGAGATTAAGCCCTGTGTTGGGCTCTGTGCTGAAAGTGCGGAAGCTGCTTGGGATTCTCTCTTTCCTGCTTGGGATTCTCTCTCTGCCACTTCCCCAGTTGTGGTCTCTCTCTCTCTCTCTCTCTCTCTCTCACACACACACACACACACACACACACACAATAAATAAACTTAAAAAAAAGAACACAGTATTGAGTCTCTTGATATGTGAAGATGGTCTGTGTCTTTGTTTCTTTGGGTCTTTAATTTCTTCTCAGCAATGTTTTCTGTGCTATTGTAAATGGAATTAATTTTTTAATTCAAATTTCTAATTGTTCATTGCCAACACACAGAAAGACAACTGATTCTGTATATCTTATATTTAGCAACATTGCTAAGCTCCCGTTAGTTCTCCTAGCTATGTTTTTTTTATTAATTCCATAGAATTTCTACATAAACAATCATTTTGTCTGTGAATAAAGAATGTTCTTTTCTTTTCAGTCTACATAAATTGTACTTATTTGTCTTGCCTCAAAGGTTAGGAATTCCAGTACAAAGTTGGATAGAAGTGGTGAGAATGGACATTCTTGCCTTTTCCTGATCTTACTGAGCAACCATAAAGTCTTTTACCATTAAATATCACGTGTAAAGACATGTTTATGGTAGGTTTTCTTTTAACGACTTTTTTTTTAAAGAGCCATTTTAGGTTCACAGTGAAATGAAGAGGAAGGTTTAGAGATTTCCATATATCTCCTGGCTCCATACATGTACAGCCTTCCGTGTTGCCAACATCCTCTACCAGAGTGCTGCCTTTATTATAACTGATGAACCTCCATTGACAGTCACCCAAAGTCCAAACTTTACATTATGGCTCACTCTTGGTGTTGTATATTTTATGGGTATGGACAAATGTATAATAACATGTATCCATCATTAGAGTATCATATGGAGTATTTTTTGCCCTAAGCTGTATTTTTTTATATATGCTCTTTATCAGATAAGAAGGTTCCCTTCTACTTCTTATTTGATAAAACGTTTTGTCAATAATAGAATTGGGAATTTTTTCAAATATTTCACTGTTACTATATTTCTGTCTTACAGTGGATTTCTTATAGCCATCTTATAGATAAGGTTTGATTTTTAAAATCCAATCTGTCTTTTAATTGATATTTCAGACCATTTATATTTAATGTAGTATTAATATTGCTGATTTTATACCCACTGTCTTTTCACTTCAAAAAAATTATCCTATCCAGTCTTTGTTTCTTTTTCTCTCTGTTTTCTGTCTTCTCTTGAATAGATTGTATTTTATAGTTCCTTTTAATGTATTTTGTTGATATGTTTTATATATTTCCATCTTGTGTTATTTTAGTTGTTCCTTTAGGATTTATGCTATACATCTTTAACTTCTCACTGTACTTCAAATGAGAATATAGCTTTTCATGTATCATAGAAGAACTGTTTAACAGTGTACTTTTATTTTTGTCATCAGGGTTTATGTTACTGTTTTCACACATTTCACTTTTACATATAAGTTTCACAATGGAATGTTGTTATTTTTGTTTTTAAATAATTAATTATCTTTTTGGGATACTGAAGTAATAAAAAGTCTTTTAAATTTAGCTACATAGTCACAACTTTGGGTGCACTCCATTTCATCTGGTTTCATTTTCTATGTAAAGAAATAAAAAAATCATTTCATGTAATGCAGATGAGTGCAGTGATGAGTTCTTTCAGCCTTTGCACATCTGAAAAGTTTTTATTTTGCCTTTGTTTTTGGAAGATATTTTCACTGATTTTAGAATTTTATATTGAAATTTCTGTTTTTCAATATTTTAAAGATCTTGCTCCACTGTTTTCTGGCTTTTGTTGTTTCTTTTTCATTTTATTTTATTTTTTTTATTCATAGTTTATTGTCAAGTTGGTTTCCATATAACACCCAGTGCTCTTACCTACAAGTGCCCTCCTCCATGTCCATCACCCCCCCCTTCCCGCTCCCCTTTCAGCCCTCAGTTTGTTCTCAGTATTAAAGAGTCTCTCATGATTTGCATTTGCTGTTTCTAATAACATGTGGGCTATTGTTTCTTTATTCCTTTATCTATACTGTGTCCTTTCATTCTGTGGATGTTTCTAAGATTTTGTTTTCACTAGTTTTAGTCAATCTGTTAAGACGTGTCTTAGGTTACTTTACTTTATGTTTATTTGATTTAGGACTCCTCCTCCCCCTCTTTCTTCCTCTTCCTCTTTTTTTCCCTTTCCCTTTTCCCCTTCCCCTGTTCCTCTTGCTCCTCCTCCTACTTCGTTTTAATATATCTTCGACATCACTGCTTGATATGTTTAATCTATCCCCTGCCTAACTTCTGGAACATATGGCATACCATTATAAAAACTCTCCCAGCATCTGTTGTCTGATGCTCAGTGTCTTAAAAATCGTTGCTTCATATATTTTTGTTGTCTCAGGAAGGAGGATAAGTTCAGTTTTTATTACTCTATCTTTTCATGGGAAGTTCCTGCTTATTATGCTTCTTCAGAGGAGAACTTTGTTATTAGTACCTGGGGGCTTTTATAAGGTCACTTTTGAGAAAATGTTGCAGGCAGAAGGAATAGTTAGTGACAGACCCTGGGGCAAGCCCATTCAGGAAGCCAGGTTGGCTGCAGTGGAGTGAACACGAGGAGCAAAGTAGATGATGAATTCAGAGGAGAGTGAGGGATTACGCTGTGCATAACTTGGTAGACATTTGAAAGACTTCAGGACTTCAGGACTTTGAAGATGGGTTTGGAGGCTTTGAGCAGAGGAGTGACATGATAAGACATGCTATCTGACATCATGCTCTAAAACAGTTACTCTGACTGTTGCATGGAGAATTGCACATGGAGTTAGGACAAGTGTGGAAACCAGGAGAAGGGTAAGGTGACCATTTCGATCATCTATCTGTCATCTATCCATCCATCCAATCCATCTATCCATCCATCTATGAATTACTTATAGGATTTCCACCGTTTTCTAGACATTTTAAGTTTTATTTATTTACCCACTTATCAAATAACCTTTGAGTGCCTACTGGCTAATGGCATTCCAACAGTGAAGAAACAGTGAAAATACAGCTCTGGCCCTTTAGAATTTTATTCTCATGGAGTAGGCTCCCAATTAGTTACTTAATCACAGTTGTGGAGAGGGCTCCAGAGCTTGCAGGTGCTCTGAGAACCTACAACAGGAGATCTGATCCAGCTGGTGGAGGGTTAAAGTTCAAGGACAGAAAAGAAATTCTGGGTGGGACGCACCTCACTCCAGCTCGGAGGGTGAACTGCAGTTATCTTTCAAACACATTTCAAACACATTATGTTTTTTAGAAGGACCTGAAGCCAGTGCAGCATAAAAACAAGGGAATAGAATGGTCACTGAGTCTGAGATTACGCAGGACTGTCCAATATATCCTGTGTTCTTGTGCCACAAGGGGAATGAAAAACCACTGAAGGGATTTTTAAGCTGCACAGCTGTGATCGTGTGTAATTTTAAGAAGACACTGTGGTGTGGACAGTGGTTTAGAGGAAGCAAGAAAATAAGTGGAGTGTTCTCTGAAGAGAGGACTGCACAGTTCGGCTTGGGCCAGCCCAGGGCATGTGTTGGGAACACAGAGGCTGCAGAAGGGGAAGGTGCTGCTCTTAAGGAGCGTCCAGTCTAGTGGAGGGAACAGGCACATACGGCAGCAGTCCCTCTACAGCAGGGCTAGGATGACATGAAAACAAAGAAGAAAAGCACGCAACTCAGCCAGGAGTTCAGAGAAGGCTTTCTGGAGAAGGGGACACAAGAGGCCAGAGGATGAACAAGTCAGCTGAAGACGTGGCCAGAAGTATCGAAGGGAAAAGAATCTTCATTCTCTTGGTGACTAAATTAGCACTGCCTCCCTTTTAGTCACAGATGGTAAGGCACACATCCCCCCTGGTATGTTGGACTTTGTCTAATGGGAATGAAATAAGTGAGGTTTTAGTTTTCATACCAAGTCTGAAATGAGGTTGGACATACAGTATGATGAAAGTCACAGAGGAGGGTGTTGGCATTCAAGGAGGTTAACTGACCTGCGCAGCCTCACACACGCTGTAGGGTGCTGTGACCCTCCACACCTTCTGCCTCTTTTCTCAGTGTCCCAAGGTTCTCTGCATTGTCTTGTGCCACCTGGGCCAGATCTAACACTGCTCTTTCTAGGCTTGTCGATGATTGGCTTTGGTGTCTCTAAAGTTGTTCCCTCTGCTCAGCTTAGGATAAACCATGACAGTCCTCATTTCAATGGTAATGCGTCTGAAATTTTGTCGGATTAGGAGAAGATGTTGGTCAAAGAGTATAAAGATGAATTGGCTCTGAGGATCTAACGCACAGCTTTGTGATTATAGACAACAATACTGTATTATACACTCAGGAGATGCCAAGAGAGTGGAGCTTAAATGTTCTCACTACAAAAAGGAAATGGTAATTATGTGACATATTGTAATGCGTAAGTGTATCAAATAAAAACATCTTAAACCTTATACTTACACAATGTCAATCAGGTCTCAGGAAAGCTGGGAAAAAAAGGAAAAATCCAAGAGTCACTTACTATCTTGCAGGTCACTCAGTCTTGCTGGAGACAACATAAATGAAAATATGTTTTTCACGAATTACAGATGATCACACCCACATCACCACTTTACTTTTCTTGAGTGTAATTAACAAAGTCTATTATGGCATTTAATTTTATCAACTCTCTATTATTTGCGTGCACTGTTTTCTTTCTGAGAACTCTCCATGGTGAACATGTAGTTCAAATTGTCTTCCTTGCCTCCAGCCAGCGTGCACGAGGTTCATTTCAACCTGTTGATAGTGTCACGGGGCCAGCTCCAGGAAAAACTGTAAAGTGATTTCCCATCCCACGTTTTCCTTTTCTGATGAGGCTATCCCCCCTGGCTCCTCGTATTCTAAAGTGACCCAGGTTCTTCCAATCAGGAGGAAAATATCTGGAAAAATAACTGTGATCTTGGTGTGAGTTACTTAACGTATTTAGCCCCACGGGAGTGTTTTAAAAGGGAACCAGAGAGAGCGAGGAACCCAGAGAAAGGTGCCGTGTGGCACGCGGAGGGAGAGGGGTTTTCAGTGGTGTTGGCCAGGCCTCGGCTCACACACAGGCATTCGTGGAGTTGGCCCTGGGTGCCCGTTCAGGAATGCAAACTCATTTTGAAATGAGCATTAGCAAGGCAAAGTGGAAGCAGCTGCCAACCGTTCATTTACTACATCATAAGGTGAAGTAGAAATAAATGGTTTTCCTCTTAACTCACTTTTTCTTTGTTTAAGCCATAGTGTCACACCAACAGAACCGCTTCTATTGCTGCAAAGACGTGTCTCAGTGACAGTGAGATCCAATCACTGAGGTCACGGTTAGGTGTCTCTGTCACCAGTGCATTTGTGTGAAGATCAACTCTCACTTTCCTTTTCAGACTTGGATTTGTTCTTTGTGAGTGAGGGGAGGGGGGCTCTTTGGTGCAGTGTGGGGGCAGCCCCTGGGGTGAGTGTCATTTAACCACTTAATGACATTCCTTAGTCTTAGCTCCTTTGGGTTTCTGAAACAATGAGCTGAATAAAGAGATTGCGAAGAATTCCTTTATCCCAATGTCCTTCCATTCTGCGGAGGAAACGCCCCCTTTCACTGACCTGCTGAACACTACCAGCTCAGACCTGGTGGTGTGAGGTGGCCTCCAACCTCTCCTAAACTGGACAAGAGGCTGAGAACACGGGTGGGAGCCAGGTGTCCCCTGATGGAGATGCACAGCGCCTGGTCCCAGAGCCCCTTGGTCATCATGTCCGTGTGTCCTGATCTAAGCTGGCTGACAGTAGTTCTGAAGAGCATGTTGTAACTGGTTATTAGTAGGGCCGAAGTTCTCCTATAAAAAATGTTTTAGGTTTAAAAATGACACCAGTTAACTCATGCCAGATTTAAAGTGTTTTTTTTTTAATTAAAAATGTTTTTTAATGTTTATTTGTGAGACATAGTGTGTGCAGAAGGGGCAGAGAGAGAGGGAGACAAACTACCCCAAGCAGGCTCAAGGCTTTGAGTTCCTCCTGGAGCTCAAACTAGTAACCCAGAGATCATGACCTGAGCCGAAGTTGAGGGCTTACCCGACTGCGCCACCCAGGTGCCCCTAAAGTGTTTTTTTAAAAAAAAGAATAGTGGGGGTGCCTGGGTGGCTCAGTCAGTTGAGCATCCGACTTCGGCTCAGGTCATGATCTCACAGTTTGTGGGTTCGAGCCCCATGTCAGGCTCTGTGCTGACAGCTTGACAGCTAGCTCAGAGCCTGGAGCCTGCTTCGGATTCTGTGTCTCCCTCTCTCTCTGACCCTCCCCTGCTCACCCTGTCTCTCTGTCTCACTCAAAAATAAATAAAAAACATTTAAAAAAAAAGAATAGTGAACTGTCAAAGCAGGTGTTCCTGTAACTCTTTTTCTACCCAAGTAACTGCATGCATTTATGAGTGATGTTAGTTTTCTACCAGGGCTGTGGGTCCTGCCTCTGTCCCTGACTTCCTCACTGCCACACATTTGGATGGGTCTCCTTGTGATTACTCTACTTTATCCACTTACTGAAGCTGAAACCCTCTCAGTGGATGCCTGTGATTACTCAGGAAAACGGGTTGACACAGCCAGTGCTGGACCTCACAGTGATATCATCATTTGGTGTCAGAGAGTGGACCCTGCTGTCCTTCTCTTTGTCTTCCTTCTTCTGCAGAGATGCCACCTCCCACCCTTACGCAAAGCACCTCCAGATAGGCTCGTGACGGAGAGTTTCTGGTAATACATGACTTTGCTACACTCGGTTCCACCTCAAATTGTGGAGTAAGGCTTTTCCCTGCAAATGACTTCCGGACTGAGTAAATGGGGTGAAAGAGAGTGAAGTGACAAAGTCTTTCATACTGACATTCCTAAAATGGTGTAAATGAGGTTATAGGAGTACAGGCAGTTCTCATTTTATAAGGGTTTGACTTAAAATTTTGTATCTTTTTTAATTTTAATTTTTAAAATTTATTTTTGAGAGACAGAGAGAGACAGCATGAGCAGCGGAGGGTCAGAGAGAGAGGGAGACACAGAATCTGAAGACAGTATCCAGGCTCTGAGCTAGCTGTCAGCACAGAGCCTGACGTGGGGCTCAAACCCACGAATGTGAGATCATGACCTGAGCCAAAGCCGGCCTCTCAACCAACTGAGCCACCCAGACGCCCCAAAATTTTGTGTCTTTATGATGGTGTGAAAGCGACACCATTCAATAGCAGCTGAAATTCAGATTTTGAATTCATATATGGCAAGAGCCCTTCCTGCCTCCCAGGCAGCCACGTGATCAGAAGGGTGGACCACGTGGCACACCTAACGGCCATTCTGTCACTCTCAGGGTTGTATTCAACCAGTTACCTGGGATAGTCAGCACTTTACTCTGAAATAGGCTTTGTATTTGATGACTTTGCCTAACTGTAGGCTCACGTAAGTGTTGTGAAAGCATGTTAGGCAGGCTACGGTAAGCGGTGATGTTCGGTCGGTTAGGCGTGTTCAGTGCATTTTCAACTTAAGGTGCTCTAGGTTTATGATGAGTTTATGCAGATGTAAGCCCAGGAAGGTCTGTACCTATGTCAGGGTTGTTGTGCGGATTGAAAATGTCGAGGTCTGCCCAGCAACTGTGGGTCCGGGCAGGTGCACACTGAGCAGGGGTTAACTACCATTGCCACTGCTGAGACTTCTGCTTTCCTATTTCAGGTTCTTTAGAGAAGGGCTCCTGATAACTTTCAACCAGATGGATTGGCTCACGGTGTAGCTCTGAGAACCAGAGAAGCCTGGGTAAAGACTTCTCATTTTCTCATCTCTTAATGTTGCTAATAATGCCTAATTCATACGTGAAAATTAGATACTTTGTAAACCACTTAGCAAGGCAAGATATGACTATTTAACCAGTACAGAACTAGTTAGTAAAAGTGACAGCCAGATCAAAAAGCTAGGATTTCTTGGTTTTTATTTTTTTTATTTTCCTCTCTCTTGTTCCTAAAGACCTTGGAAGCCCAGCTTTCTGGACTGTATGCATTGTTTCCAGTTAACCCAGAGGCAGAAATTCCACTGTTTGTAGACTTGAGGTCTGGATCATAAAATTGCAAGCAGATGATCTTTTATCACTGCATAGACTTTCTGTGCAAAGAAAACATTATTTTGAAAACTGGTCTTGTGCCTGGAAAGGGCAAGTTGAGACCCCCTCTCCCACCCTTCATGCCCATCTTCTTTTTTGCATGCCTGGATTGTAACCATCCATTCAGGCAGATGGGTTCACCTAACAGCCCCTGATTAACATCAATCCAATAAACAGTCTGTATCTTCTTGCTAATGGGCTTCATTCTGAAGTGCTTTCTGCATTTCTAAAGTCTCAGTTATGGTACTTAGTACTGCTGAAATTACTGTTAGTTAACAGATGGACTATTCTGGAAAAAGATGAGATATCAGCCACTGAGGAGCAAAGGGTTAGGTGGTACCAGCACAGATGGATTGGAATTTCTAATAATTTGGGAAATACTCCATCAAGGATTGATTTGAGGGATGCCTGGGTGGCTGTCAGTTATACATCTGGCCCTTGATTTTGGCTCAGGTCACGATCTCATGATTCGTGAAAGCCAGCTCCCTATTTGGGGTCTGCACCGATTGCACAGAGCCTGCTTAGGATTCCCTCTCTCTCTCTCTCTCTCTCTCTCTCTCTCTCTCACTGCTCCTCCCCCACTCACTTTCACTCTCTGTGTCTCTCAAAAATAATAAATACACATTTAAAGAGAAAAAGAGTTGTTTCGACATGATTCCTAGTTGGTGGACCAGTGAATCAAATTTGCTGTGATGTATAGTTTCAGCAAGCCTCGGACGCTGCTGGGAGATGGGGGCGTGTGGTGTCTCCAGTTCCGGGGTTTTGGACATGTGGGCACTGCTCAGCCCCACGCCTGCCTGCGGTATGCTTTGTGCATTGTGGTTCTCAGGCAAGCAACCAGGAGGTATCACTTACCAGTCTCCATGATCTTCCTGATAGCATCCTTCCCTAGGGAGCATCTACATTTTGGCCAAACATTAGGAACTTAATATTTAATGTTAAAAGAGAAACTGTTTAGAAAGTCTAGGACCGTCTCGTGCGCCTCGTGGCAATTATGAGATCTCTGGGCCCCCCTTAAACAGAGAGCTTTGTTCTTTTAAAGCAATTACCAGAAGTAAAAAGCAATAATGCCAGTAAAACTTTTAAAAGGCACGTCTGCAGGAAGATTTGAGCTCAGGCTGTCCGTGGCTAGCTGGAGAGCTAGCTGTGACCCCGGAAGAGCCTGTCATCAAGAGTGTCTGAAAAGTCTGCGTCCCCACAGCCATCATTCCTTGAGAGCCCACCTGTGGTTGGTGAGATCTCAGCAATTAGCACGCTGACACCCCCTGGGTGGAATGGAAGACACTGTACCAGCGATATGGTCCAGCAAGGGAATAACTGCATCTTGAAGTTATTTGTTGACCACTTTGTCAGCATCTTTGGTAGCAAGTCATAATTAGATTAGATGAGATTAGTGATTAGATTAGATTCGTGGTTGAGTCGACTAAAAATGGCTAAGCATTATGAGATAATTTTGCTCACGAACTGCCCTTTGTTTATTGGGAAAAAAGCTCAGGTCCTGGCATTCACAGGCTCTGTGTCATCTGGTCTCTCACTGCCTTTTTAGCTTCCACTACACCAGGTACTTCCAGTGAGCCACACCTGCTGGAAACTCCATCACTCCTCGCCTCGCTCTGTGGGTCCTGCAGGCGGGAGCAGCCGTCTCACCACGTGCCACTGTTTCCCGGCCAAACTTCCACTTCCGTGTAAAGTCCACTGGGGCAGCGAAGGTCTGCAAAGACGGCAGGGGAGGACCACGGAAGGCCGCTGCTCCTTGTCTCCAGAGACTGCCCCTCCGACTTTTTTATCTACCAGAGAAGTCTGCTTCCCAGGACCTGGTCCCCTTGCGGGTTCTGTTCTCTCTGCAGAAGGCTTACCCCGCTTCCCTCCTCCCCTCCTCCCCCTCGCCTTCCTCCCCCTCCTCCTCCTCCTCCATGCTTCTTCAACGTAGTTTCCCCCTCCCTTCTTTTCCTTTCACCTAAGACAGGTTCAAGCTTAGATGCATAGTCTTTGCCAAGAATCTCTTTTGGATAAGAGCAGGAAGTCTCTCCTGTCTTAATTTGTATTGACATAATCAGATCTATGTATGTATGTGGGAGGGAGCTGTTTTAAAAAGTATGAAAGTTGTCCAAGTCCTCTGCACATGTCTTTTTATACATCTGAACACACGACTCATTTACCTTAGTTAGGAAGTGAGATAATAAATACCCTGTTTATATTTTTGTGTTTTGCTGTCTTCAGTTAATATCACAAAGATATCTCCATGTTAGTACCTATAGTTAACTTAATGTTTTTCTTTTTTTTAAAGTTAGAATTATATTATCATCACTGTTATTTTTAAAAATTTTTTAGTGGTTTTTATTTATTTTTGAGAGACAGAGACAGTGCGAGCAGAGGCGGGTCAGAGAGAGAGGGAGACACAGAATCTGAAGCAGCCTCCAGGCTCTGAGCTAGCTGTCAGCACAGAGCCTGATGCGGGGCTCGAACCCATGAACTGTGAGATCATGACCTGAGCTGAAGCCAGATGCTTAACCAGCTGAGCCACCCAGGCGTCCCATCTTATTGTTTTTCAAATTTTGTACATATGGGTATAATGTGAATTTATTGGAATGTATTACCATTTCCCTACTGATGAAAGGATTGGGGCTGATGGGTATATTCTATCAAAATACTTTAATCATTTAAAAACACTTCCACAGTTAGATAAAAAAATACTTTTTGTAGAAAGTCAAAATCTTATTTTTTTTTTAAAGACTCTACCATCTGAAGGCGACCAGCCCAAGGAAGACAGGGGGTAACTTCGTCTTGTTAAATAATCAAGTTCATTTCCAGCATGCTTTTATTCAGTTTCAGCTGAATACAAACCATGTACCAAGCACAGGTTCTGAGACACAGAGATGAATGAGTCTCTGCCCTGGGGACACCGTGAAACCTAGACTGCCAGTTAACACCAGGCAAGGGCGAACAGTACTACTGTTTTCTGAAAAGGGACTGATTACTTTTGGCTAGTGGACCAGTCCCAGGGCCAGACCTCAGACTGAGGAGTGACACTGGGACCTGAGGAGATCCAGCCCAGTGCCAGAGCCCTGCCTTGGCTGGAAGAGGCTTTCTCTTCCTGAAGCAACATTCTCTCTTCTGTGGAGGCATGTTCAAAGAGGAGAGAGAGAAAGAGAGAGAGAGAGAGAGAGAGAGAGAGAGAGGTAGGTTCTCACTACTGCCAAAGACTTTGACAAAAGTGTTAGACAATTAAAATTGCCTTTAAAAGGTATGAAAAGGGGCACCTGGGTGACTCAGTGGGCTAAGCGGCTGACTTTGGCTCAGATCATGGTCTCACAGTCCATGGGTTGGAGCCCTACATCAGGCTGTGTGCTGACAGCTCAGAGTCTGGAGCCTGCTTCTCATTCTGTGTCTCCCTCTCTCTCTGTCCTTCCCCCTCTTCTGCTGTCTTTCTGTCTCTCCCTCTCTCTCTCAAAAATAAATAAACATTAAAAATTTTACAAAAATTCCTTCACTTTATACATCAATTATGTATTTCTATATTTCTGCAGTCTCTTCTTTATTGAATTTTAAAATTAAATTCTCTTTTAAAAACTTCAAGAATAACATATGCCTAAAAAGAGAGAATCTGTTCGTAAGATCAGCTGACAACCCCTCATGTCCGCACCCACATCAAGATAACCATCGTGCATATGTTCTTCTGATCTTTCTGTCTAGCTCAGGGTAATTTTAAATTGTTTTTACAAAAATGGGACACACACACACACACACACACACACACATTTAGTTAACCTTAAAAACAAAGCAGTCTGTTATTTTACCAGTAAAAAATTGGCTTTTTGGGGAATAACAAAGAATTGCAATTTAAGACAAGCAAACTACAGCAAAAACCATAGGCTAGTCCAGCAAAGGAGAGGAACGTTACTTTATGGAGAAGAAGGACGAAGTTAGTGGGGATTGTTCTAAATGAAAGTCCACTGGAAAAAGCAGGAGTTCAGGGTGATGAGGTTTTCTCATTGACTGAGCTGCAGGGATCATAGATTTCTTGTAGGAAATGCAATGTCCATCTTTCCCTGCTGGTGCCTGAACTTGATGATTCTTTCCTGTTTATGGTTCTTCTGTTGGGGCCTGTAACTGATCATTCCTTCTGTAATTGACATTAAGGGTGGAGTTCCCTCCTCCATGCTTTTCTAGCCTCTGGGTCCACTTTAGCGAGGTTTCCCGTTATTGGTTTTCATTATGTATATATTTCAGATTTTTCTTTGTAACTTGCCATCACAATACTGTAATAAACATTTCTGATTTATCTGTACATAGCGGTGCTTTTGTTTCCATTGGTCATATTTCCAAAAATTGACGGAAGGACGCACACATACACACACACACACACACACACACATTTTTGTTGTTTGTTGTTGTTGTTGCAAATCATGCTCTGGCAAGTGGCTTAGCAGAACAAGTTATGGTCTTTTATGATAGTAATTGTGCAGCTACATGGTTTTAAACATTGTTTTTGTTAATGACTGTATCCATTTTCCTATTCCACTATTTCTTACTTCACATTACCTTGTGTACCCTTGCTTACATCTTCCTAACCTTCATATTTATGACTTTTAAAAAAATCTTAAGCTTATTTATTTTGAGAAAGAGTGAGAGAGAGAGAGAGTATAGGGAAGGGACAGAGAGAGAGGGAGAGAGAGAATCCCAAGCAGGCTCTGCACTGTCAGCAAGGAGCCTTATTTGGGGCTCAGACTCATGAACCATGAAATCATGAGCTGAGCTGAAATCAAGATGCTTAACCATCAAGAGTCAGTTGTTTAACTGAATGAGCCACACAGACACCCCCATATTTATGACTTTTTAATGAATTCATATCCTTTCTTTTGGGAAATGGTGCAGTAAAGGCTGATGATTCCTCAGCTGTTAGGCAGAATGGGTAAAGAGGGTAATAGACTCTTTATGAAGAATAGAGAATAGAACAGAATGGTTGGATTTGCTGAAGAGATAGAGAAAATAAACTCCACAATGCTATTTTGATAACACAATGTACTTGAACATCTTCTGTCTTTTTTGAGCAAGACTCTGTGAACACTTTGGGGTATGTTTTATTGACAGAAAAGAGTACTGGTCTTCCAATACATAGACAGAACTGAAATTAGCAAAAAGATTAATCAATTTTGATTTTTGGCTGTCAGATCTGCAGCATATTAGAGAGTTGGTTCTTATTCTGACATCTTCCAACTGTTTCTATGTCTTCAGATTAAACCACCGAAGGCTTCAAAAGGCCCATTCAAAGTGAATATCTGACTCACAACTTGGACCAATGCTATTTTCTTCTTCTGTTGTCAGATCACTTAGTCATTAAAAAAAACTGTACACAAATCCTGCAAAAAATGTTTGTTTGCTTGATAAACAAAGTTTTTGTTTGCTTCTTAGAACGTCCACATTACACTGAATTCAGCATTTCTGAGGGCAACTAACACCCGACCAAACATGATTTCACTGCCCAGATTTCAGAAGGCAATGTGGGATTGAAATGTTGAGTGTTTGCCTTTGGTTTCTGAGTTCCATTTTCCAAAAACAATATGGTGAAAATAAAGTTATACACTTTATTTTTCCAGAAAGCGCTGGGTATGTATTATATAAAATATAGTCTAAGATCCTCATGTTTCAGGAGGTGGCATGGTCATCTCTTTGTAATGACATCAGCGAATGTCACAAGCCAGCTGTTTGACATGTGAGGCTTACAGCTGTTTCCCAGGGTTCTCGAGCCTTCTTTAGCTGCATGGGAAACAGGGTTCTAGGCTAGAGAGGATAAGGGTCAAGTCCTTGATACACATGAATGAAGGTCTTGATGACCTAATCATGAAGGGGTCCATGAGACATTGAAAGTTAAGATCCGCATTGTGACTTAGGAGAGCTGTCTATAAGGCAAAAAAGTGAAATTCTCTTAACTCAGTGTAGATGAAACATAACAATTAGGAAGGTGTTAGATTGAAGTAACACATGGGGAGCTGAAGAATTTCTTCCTGGTGCAGCCACAAGGACCTTGGAATTAGGCGTATCTGGCTGCACTAACAGTGATTCTCTAAATCACCTGCAGTACTTGTGAACGTGCAGATTTCTGGGTTCTCACCCAGACCTAATGAATCAGGATCTCTGGAGGAGGATCGCAGACAATTTAATTTTTAACAGGCTGTCCAGGTGACTTTTGAACATAGACAAATCTTTGAAAACGCACTATGTGGCAGATACTGTTTTAAAGGCTTTGCATTCATGATCTCATTCATTAGAATGTAACAGCACTCTACAAGCTTTGGATTATTGTCCCTACTTTTTAGCCAAGGAGCTGAGGCTTAGAGGGAACATAGATTAAATTTGGCCATGGCCACACAGTGAGGGAGGGAGTAGAGACATGACACATGCAGTCTAACTTTCGAATCTGTTCTCCTAAGCACCACTCAGCTCTTATGTCCTTTATACTTTGAAAATCATGAAACAAACAAATTCTCTGCATGTCAGTTTCCTCGTCTGTAAAGAGAAAATGAACATATCTGAAGAGTAAAGTCTATCATATTAAATCCTGATGATAAAGAGAAGTCCAGCAGCACTGCTTTCTTAGGCTATGAAGACCACATACATTCATTCAATATTCTAAATTTGTTGTTTGCATTTATAGACAAACCTCAAACATGGGAATGAATGATAGTGGTGATGAAGACAATTATGTATTGTATTTTACATTTTTGCACAGGGTTCTCTCTTTTCTTGTACTTTATTGAGGCAAAAGAGATAAAAATTTTAGAAATTTGAGGTGTACAACACGATGACTTGACATGGGTATAGACTGAAATGATGGCCACAATGAAGTTAGTTCATATACTCATCATCTCACATAGGTACCACTTTGTGTGTGTGTGTGTATGCACACGCGTGTGTGGTGAGAACATTTAGGGTCTACTCTCTTAGCAAAATTTCAAGTATGCAGCAATATATTGTTAACTATAGTCACTGTGCTGCCCATTGGGTTCCCAGAACTTATTCATCTTGCACAGCTGAAAGTATGTACCCTTTGACCAACATGTTCCTCCCCCCTCCCCTGTAGACTCCGCTCCTCAGCCCCTGGCAACCACCACTCTACTCTCTATGAGTCTGACTTTGATTAATTGAGTACTTCTTTTCCTCTGTCTGACTTATTTCATTCAACATAATGCCCTCCTGTGTTACCCGTGTCGTTGCAGGGTTTTCCATTCATTGCAGCCTTACAACAGCTAAGATGTGGAAACAACCTAAGCGTCCATTGATGTATGAATAGACAAAGAAGATGTGGTATATATACTCAACGGAGTATTACTCAGCCATAAAAAGAAGGAAATGCTGCCATTCGCAACATGGTAGATGGAACTTCAGGGCATTAAGCTAAGTGAATAAGTCAGAGAAGACACTGGATACCATGCTTACTGAGCTTGCTCCTGGGCTGAGTGACTTCACTGTGGCTAAAAGATCTGAATCCCTTCCAATCTGTAAATCTCTGTTCTCTTTTCCTCTTATAATTTTTTTCCCTCCTGTAGAAATTTTTTAGCCTGTTAAAGATGAAATGTTCTTTTTCTTGAGGTCAAATGTTTAAAGGTCATCCAGCCCCAACACAAGCGCCTGCATAACCAATGATAGATGATTCATCCCTGTCTGTATGAGGAACTTTGACTAGTGACCTACTCCCCTTTGGAAAATACATGTTGCTTATGGGCTTCTCCTTGTTGCCCTGGCAAAGATAACTTGCTGGGAGACTGGTGTCCTGACTTTTCCCTTTTCAGAGGATAAAAAGAATTATTCGGTTTTACAATTAAAATCTTTTTTAAAGGTGACTAAGCATCTTTTAAAATTTAAGAGCAGAAACTTAACTCAAAAATAAACTTACAAATTTATTGCCTGTTGCTGAGGCTAAATATGACAATGTGACCTTTTAATTAGTTATTTGGCTGAGGAATTTGAATCCCTGTCATGACTGTTCTTTCCAGCACCACGGGGTGACTCATGTGAGGTTGAGTGTGGGTAGCTGTGGGTCTGACTACCCTGGGCAAGGCTGTGACCTATACTTTTAGGTTAGTTGTCTTTGCAGCTTACTTTCACTAATATGTCCTCATGAAGCATTAGGATGATCTGAAATTTTTAATCCACAAATTTTTAAGGGTTTCCATATCTTCTAGAAAAATGTTTCTCCTATGACCATTATATAGGCAGAATAAATAGCCCCTCCTGTCCATCTTTGGAAGATGAGTTGTCTGTGCCAGAAGAGATGGCAATATTTTGTGACATTGGTGAAGTCAGGATGATTGAAGGAGGGGGAAGGTGCAGGAGAGAAAATGAGCTAGACTGGTAACTCAAGAACAAACCATCCACTCCCAAAGAATCCAGTTCACATCATGGAAATCTGCCAGAAAAGGGTAAAAACATGGGTTGATATTTATTCAACAAATATTCATGAAACATCTGCTATGTGCCTGGCCCTGGGCTAGGCGTTGTGGATTCGGTACAGAAAACAGTAACACCAGGCATGGTTCCTACTTCCCTGGAGCTCAAGGGCAAGGGACAAAGAACAGCTGTAGCAAGTGCTGCCAATGAAAGGCAAGGGGAGCCACGAAGGCAGAGTGAATAGACCTGAGCTGGAAGAGGGTTCAGGAAAGATTTTTTTTGTAAGAGTGTTGTTTTAGCTGAGAACTAAAGGAGAAACAGGACTTAACTTGTCAAAAGTTGGGGAATGCCTTGTAGGTAGAGGAAAACTATATTCAGAGGCTTAGTGGCAGCCGTGGCAGGAATGGGGAAAAGAATAGTATGTTTGGAGCACTGAATGCAGTTGGACATCCTGGGTGTGTAGCTCGTGCTTGGGGATGTGGCTGAGTATGTAGCTGGCCCTTAGGCATCCTGGGGGTATCGTTGGTGCTTGGGCCTCTTCGGGAGCATGGTATGAATGAACCTAATGGCTTTGGTAGGGGCAGACCATGAAGAGCACTTGCAGCTTTGAAAAGGGGGCAGAGGCTCTGGCAGAAGGCAGTATAATCAGGTTTGTATTTGGCAAAGAACTTTCTATCCACCACGTGAAGAAAAAATGTAGGAAGTCAGGTGAGGTGTGTGGGTGTGGAGACAGGCTAGGAGGTGGTGATGTGGGCAGCTGGAAGGCACGGTTCCTGGGCTGAGAGTGGCGGGAGGGCAGAGACTGAGAGCTGGAAGGAAACCCCTCCCCCCTTGTCTTGGAGATGATCACCCACAGCGAGTGAGAGAGAGGAAGGCTCCAGGTTGACTCTTAGATTTTGAACTTCTCCAGTGGTTAGATGGTGGTTTTATTCGTTCATGTAGAAACCACTGGAGGAGGATGAGGGTTTTTTTTTCTGGAAAAATTATGAGTTTAGATGCATATAATGTTAAATTTGAAATATAGTTTTGGTATTATAACATAGATATCTGAAGGCAATTGTCTAATAGATTTGAATCTCATAAAGGCCCTTGAAATTGGATTTAAGAATTTGGGAGTCAATGTATATCCGTGGTGTCTGAGACAGTGTGAAATGAATGAACTATAGATGAACTTTGAGAAATTGCAGCATTTATGACTGGGTGGAGGAGGATGAGCCAGCAAAGAAGATTGAGAGGAAAATGTAAGAGGAAAACCAAGAGAATATAGTTTTCCTGGAAACCAAAAGAAGGTGGTGTTTCAAGAAGGAGAGAATAATACTCAATTGTGCCAAATGCTACAGATGGTCAAATAAGAGGATCAGATTCCACTGGATTTGGCAACATGAAGCTTCTTGGTAACCCCAGGAAGATTAACTTCAGACACTGAAGTGAGATCCAAGTGCAGGGACACTTTGTGCCCAAAACAAAATACAGCAATAGCTTGAGAGCCCAAAGTGTAAGTTTAAATCACAAATACTGACCTGTGGTCTGGCAGGTTTCACAGAGAGATATACCATATGAGTATTTTTGGAAAGCCTTGTAGCATTTTGGACAAACAGTAGTGTAGGGAAGAAAGGTAACCTGTGTAAGTGGTGAGAAAAAGAGTAAACTGAAGACCTGCGTGCTAATCTTTGGTCTTGCGGGCTGACTTTCTCAGCTCCACTTACCTCTCTGAGTGGCAGCTCTTGCATATCAGAGGCTTAAGGTTAGGAACTAATTCCTAGAGGGCCTTATGTGCAGTTTTCTCCCATGAGGACAGACAGGCAGTGAGCAAAAGTTCCATTCTACTGCTGGCTCTACGCTATACTGGGGTAGTTTACCCAACTGGGTTTCAGTTTTTCACTTGAAAAATATTTGCTTTAGGTTGTTTTCTCCTCACTCCTCTCAAAGCCATTTGTAGTTTTGAAATTGCAATAATTAGGTTCATCAAGGTCAACATCTAATTTTGTCTGCTTGATTAAGCAAATTAGGCATTTGCTATAATACCTTCATCACCAGACAAGCACATTCCTTGTACAGTCTTCTAAAATAATGTTTGGTCTTCCTGCCTGGCTGTTAATTCTCTGCGCATGTGCACATGAGCTTAGCTCTTGCTGCCTGGTGGGTGAGGTCATGTTTACTCTCAAGACCATGTGTAATCATGGTCTCTTTGTAACACCAAGGCCCAGATTTTCAGGAATAAACACAATGGGGAATGTATAATTCCCTGGTTTCATAAAACCTCTAAGGAACATTAGATAATGTTCATGATAGAAGTAAAATGCAATTATCTTCTATGCCAGTAGTTTTTATGTCTCATAAGAGATTCCACTAGAGGGATCACTGGGTATTTAGAAGATGTTTGGAAACAAATGCATTGATGGAATTGTTTTCAACGGAAAGTCATTAATGCTTATGACTTTTGGTGGGTCTATCAAAACCACTTAGTCCTGCCATTGTTGCATTTTGGACTCAATTAAAAAAAGGTATTAGAGGGAATTAACTTTGAAATGATGAGAAAGATACTCTCTGTACTGAAAGCTCCCTGAATTCTGGAAGACTGGGAACTTGGAGAATTATGCATCATTAGAAGAAATAATTAGAAAGGAAGTTTGGGTCACTTTGTATTCTATAGTGCCAGTGGAATAATTAAAAACATGTTGATTTAAACTGACTGTGAACATGATGGACAAATATTAAATTTAGTTTGAATGGAGTGTTTAAAATTTTTCAAAATTTATATTGAAATCTTGGGAAACAATGAAACTGTTAAAAGTTGGTTCACTAATAGCTTCTGCACAGCAAAGGAGATTATCATCAAAGTGAAAAGCCAACCCAATATCTGATAAAGGATTAATATTCGAGATATATAAAGAACTCATATAACATGATAAAAAAACCAATCTGATTAAAAAATGGACGATCATCTAAATATGTACTTTTTCAAAGAAGACATGAAGATTGCCCACAGGTACATGAAAAAATGCTCAACATCACTGATCATCAGAGAAATGTAAATAGAAACCAGATGGAGATATTGTCCCACACCTGTTAGACTGGCTATTATTAACAAGATAAGAAATAGTAAGTATTGGTGAGAATGTAAAGAAAAGGCAGTCATTGTGTGCCACTGGTGGGTATGTAATTGGCGCAGCTATCATGGAAAACGGTATGGAGGTTTCTCAAACAAATTAGAAGGAGAAATACCATACGATCCAGAAATTCCACTTCTGAGTAGTTGTTTAAAGAAAACAGAAACACGAATTCAAAAAGGCATATGAACCTCCATGGTCATTGCTACATTATTTACAATAGTCAACATATGGAAAAAACTGAAGGGTCCATCAACTGACACACAAACAGACACACTGACACATAGACACACACAGAGAAATATTTTTCAGCCATAAAAAAGAAAGAAATCCTGCCATTTGCCACAATATGGATGGACTCATTGAGGGTGCAATGCTCAGTGAAATAAGTCAGACTAAGAAAGACCAGCAAGGTGGGAACTAAAAACAAGCAACAAACCACCTCATAAATATAGAGAACAAATTGATGGCTGTCAGAGATCAGGGGTGGGGGTGTGTGTGAAATGAATGGAGTCAAAAGGTACAAACTTCCAGTTATACAACAAATACGTCCTGGGGCTGTAAGGTAAAGTACGGTGACTCTAAGTAATAACACCGCATTGCACATTTGAAAATTGCTGAGAGAGTAAATCTTAAAAGTTGTCATCACGAAAAAAGGTTTAAGTACGTATGGTGACAGAGGTTAACTGAACTTATTGTGGTGATTACTTCACAACATATATAAATATTGGATCATTATGTTGCACATCAGAAACTAACATAATTTTATATTTCAATTATACCTCAATTAGAAAAATAGTTGATCCACTGGAATATAATTAATACATGGCCTATCCACACCAAAAAAAATAGTTAGGGCAGCACTGGTTACCTTTCTGCATGTCACGGGTACTTTGAGAATCTGAGACAAGGTAAGTGTCTTCTGTCTTCTCTCGAGACAAAGGCACACACCCCCGCAAAAGCCAGGTATGCTGCCCCGAAATGGATGGGGCAACGTTGAACATTAGCTAAGCATGAGGTGCAGTTCTGGCGTATGAGGGGTTTCGGCACAAGACCTCGCCTGTTGGTGTTCAGCACAATAAGACGTTCCTCTTGGGCAGCCACCAGCCAACACAATCTTGTATGTTTGAAATGTGAAACAGAAAGACCAGTAAAGACAAAGGGTAAGCATAGTAACGAGGCAGAAGTGGAAGCCTTAGACGAGGACAAGAGCTGAGCCAGAGAAGCTGTGTCCCGGGAAGGAAGGAGCCCGTCAAGAGGAGGTCATGGGCATCTGCTCCTAAATGGTGTGCAGGGTGACTTTGTTTAGCCGTGTGCACATGATGAGGGGCACTTTCCATTTCCCCACAAGGCCTGGCTATGTTGCTTCTGAGATGTTTGCCTTTCATCGTGATCATGAGCCCCTACCTGAGGCAGTGCTCCTCAAAATTTCGAATCAAAGCACCCGACAGTCTGAGAGCAGTGACAGGAGCCCTGGAGGTCTGAGACCTGTCCAAAGCTGCAGGCAGCAAGCTAGAGAGTCCTTCAGTTTTCTGTCATCTCAAACGTTTATCTGATTTTCATATTTCAATCTATTATAGACACGTATATGAGTTATGTGTATGTAATATATGTATATATATGTAAGTGGTGACTATAGTTAGCAAATTTCAAATGCACAATACACTATTGTTAAGATGAGAAATCGTTTTTCTTTTTATTGAAGCATCATTAACACACAGTGTTAGGTTCGTTTCAGGTGTACAGTATAGTGATTTGACAAGTCTTCAATATATTTATTTTAACATAGGAAGACTCTTGTCCAGAGAACTGATCCAATAAGAAAATGCACTGCCGTTTGTACACCACATTTGGAGAATTGATTTAAGCATCTTGGCACATCTCTGTTCTTTACAAACTAAGTGGCTGGGAATAGGATGACCTCACTTTTTCCCAGAAAGCAGAGATGGTCATTTGCAGTCTCTTGTAGATTGCAAGTGGGTCTGGAAGCCAAGCTACAGTCTCCACTGCTGCAGCTGCCCTGGGATCCTAGTTAATATTCCTGATTTCCTCTCTTTCCTGACCATTCAAGATTTGCTTACCATTAACAGGCACTTCAGCTGGTCTGGGTGGTTTGACTGATTGGGTAGCCCAGATCTGAAATCTTAGTTGCCTCTTACAGGTGTGTGGTTGAAGACATTACTATTTACAGGTGTCATAGGGGCCTGGAAACACCTAGAAGGGCCTGTAGGACCTCCTGATACTATAGAAGGCAACGGTGGAGATATGGAGAGATGCATACATACATTAAACCTGACATAATAACCTTCCGGGGACAGGGGCTCCTCATACTCCTTAACATTTTGCCTTTTTTCATGTAATGTTTCACAGATGCATTTCCAAGTAGCAATAGGTTTCACATTTGAAACAGATCATCTTTGGCTTCTTTATAGTGTTTAAGTATACTGATAGGTCACGATTTCTTTGGTCGGTATTCAACTACAAGATATTTGTCTCCATAGTATATTTTGGCTCGTAGGTTTCAGAATATCCATCTTACTTGGGTGAAACTCCTACATGATCTTTCCAGCTGGATGTTTGAAAGTACAGGGGAAATGATTACATCTTAGGCTCAAAAATCCACTCAATGTTATGTCCATCAGCTTCTAAAATAGAGAACATGGGATTATAAAATTTAAAAATCAGAGATCTCAATAATCATCTAAACTTATTTTATAGATTAAAAAATTCCAAAGATTGAAAATGACATACATAGTTTACATCATAATACATAATTACATCATAATGATTTGGGCTAGCATACACATATAAGTTTTATATATACATATACATATATAGTACTGTGATAAGCATTTTATCTGTATGCACTCTTATAATACTATCTGTTGCTCTACACAATTTAAAATGAGAAGGATGCCTATCTAACCGGTAGTGGAGCTGGGACTCAAAACAGGTTGTGTGACTACAAAATTCACACTCACAGTACCACACACACCTGTTCCCAGCGCCGGTGCCAGCAGAAGAATTTAGAGGTGAAGCATTCACAGGTATGCAAGTGCACCCTGAGATCACAGCGTGAAAGAGCCATTGAAATCTGTATTTATGCAGAGCCGGTTGGAATGTCAAATGTCAAAATGTCTTCAAAACTGTTGCGAGCTGAGTCTAAGAACAAGAACGAGAAAACCCAGCACAACACCCATGCGGTCACTGTCCTCCAAGGTTTATGGAAGCATTATGAAAGCACTTTCTCTGCAAAACAATTATAAAAGATTACTCTAACCAGCAAATGAACAATTTAAACTTCATGTTGGCTTAGTTAAAATATTTAGATCACAGTCAGATATTCAGATATTGTTTCTCTATTGAAAAATTTCCAAGAGGGTATTATTTGTTGTCAAATAGATTGGCTAATAGATAATGGTAAAATATTTGATCCATGGGTTTATTCATTGGTTACAAATTTTTTGTATTCCCTCTGGGTAGGCAGAGTTCTTGTAGGACAATGTCCAGAAATGGAAATATCCATTCATGTAAAGATCACTTACCCATTTATCAAGAATTTGAGGTCCCATTATGTGCCAGACTTGCTATTTGTTGCTGTGGATACAAGTAGCATAGAGCAGAATTTTGCTATGCTGCACACTACAGAGTGTTTACCAAGATTATTGAGGAAGAAGCTCTACCATGCCCTACAGAAGTAGTGTCTTTAGAAATTTCCCATTCTTTGCTTATTGTTCTTTAATAGCCCTGAGAGCTTGAAACAATTACATCGAAGGCCTAGGGTGACACCCTACGATTATAGAGTTCTAGAGTTGGAAGCACATCATCTATGCTTTCTTCATTCTACAGATAAAGAAACTGAGGCCAGGGAGTGAAGTGAGCTAATTAGAGCAGCAGTGGAAACCAAGCCGTCTAATTTCTATTTTGTCCTTATTTTACCACATGACTGAAAAGTTCACTTTCAGGTGATAAACCCATTTGACCCAGTCCAGATATATAAGTAATTATTAATATTTCCTACAAGGCTCAAGATCCTTCAAATAATATCAAAGGCTTGAACATGTTTTGTCCAGAAATTCTTTATTATAGGGGAACCTGGGTAGTTCAGTTGTTTGAGCATCTGACTCCTGATTTCGGCTTAGGTCTTGATCTCGTGGTTCATGAGATGGAGACCTGCAGGCTGGCAGTGCGGAGGCTGCTTGGGATTCTCTTTCTTCCTCTCTTTCTGCCCCTTCCCTGCTTTCTCTGTCTCTGTCTCTGTCTCTCTCTTAAAATAAATCAAAAAACATTAAAACAGAGAATTCTTCATTGTAAATAAATTCTATATCTCATTAGAATATTAAAGTAAGCTAAATATGTAGCTTAATCCCATTATCTGCTTTGTGTTTTTCTGCAATGAAAAAGTGCAACAATTGATGGTTAGATTAACTTCGATAAATTCTTATAATGGTAACAATAAATTGCTTCAACTTTTGTAAAATTTCCAGGTGTATTTTGAGGCAACTTGAATCAATAACTGTTCAGCTTTAGATTTTATGTGCATCTATAAGGTTGCCTTCACCTTTGATGTATTTCCTTCTCCTATATTACAGACATAGTTATTTGCTTTCCGCAGGAAAAAGGCACTGAGAACCATGTAGATGGGTCTTAAGGGAGCCACACCTGTGGGTGGAAGCAGACTTGGGCAGGAGAATTTGGGCCTTGCTGAGGCTTCACCAGAGTTCAGCCAGTGCCCTGAGGAGCTCTGGGCTAAGTTGGCTCTTCAGAGTTATGTAGCCTTCAGACAAGACGCCCAGGCTTCTCTCTGCCCCACTCTCTGTCTCCTCACTGGAAGGGGGGTGCCCTTGGCAAGGGAGCATGAACCTGGGTGAGGTGGCTCTCTTAGTAGGGGCAATTCTTGGAAAAGTTCTCCATTGCCAACACTTCCCACAGAGGGGAGACTGCAAGCTGCGATGCCAGCAGGCACATTGAACAGTCATAGGAAGGAACGGAATTGGGTTGGAACTTCCGTGCTGTCCTAGAAAGTAATTTCTGAAAGTTGAGTGACTCAACTCACATTAAGAAAATGAGAGTTAAAGCAATTGGCGAGTTGTGGTCATCAGTACATTAGATTGAAAATTGTTAATCAGGCTGATGGTAGAGATACGGGTTATTATTTGGATATGTCTTCTTTTGCAGCTTCACAACAAGGTGATCCAGAGTCTTTGCTGGAAGGGAGGAGTGCAAATGATATAGAACAGCTGCCCTGTCCCTCTTCTTGATGGTCTGGAGCTGCAGCTGGGAAGCCTGGACAGGCAATGATTGCAGATCAATTGCTGCACTGAAGCATTTTTTATTAAGTATTACCTCTTGAGCAGGGTTTAGGAACTGGCCCAGTTCCCCACTGACTTATCAAATGCCTGGAAGATGAGTCTTAAAAACAGTAATATAAATCCAAGGGCTTGGGCACTGACATGTGGATGCCATCAGGATGGACAGAGATAGATTTTTTTGAAATAAAGCATTTGTTGAATCATAATATTGTATACCTGAAGCTAATTAAACACTGTGTTTTAATTGTATGATAATAAACAATTAAAAAAAAAGAGGAAAACAGGGGCACCTCGTGACTCAGTGGGTTAAGCTTCTGACTTCAGCTCAGGTCATGACCTCATAGTTTGTGGGTTGGAGCCCTTCATCGGGCTCTGTGCGGACAGCTCGCAGCCTGGAGTCTCCTTCGGATTCTGTGTCTCTGTCTCTCTCTGTCCCTTCTCTGCTCACATTCTGTCTCTATCTCTCTCTCTCTCTCTCAAAAATAAATAAGCATTAAAACAATTTATAAAAAGAGGAAAACAAGCACAAACATGACTGCTCACTCTAATTTGATAAATCTCAATTTTGCACTAAAAGAAAAAGAGTAAGCATTTTCTGTGCACTTTGGTATCACAGTGTGCTGAGAAATCCTTCTGGGAGATGGACTCAGCCTGAGTCTGGGATATGGAAACTAGGAAAGAAAGTGAGTTTTTTAAAGGGAGTATTTGTAGGTTTAGGAAGTTAGACAAACAATTCAAATATTTTATGGAAATAGTGTTTCTATCCAAATCACAATTATAAGATGTGAATAAAGATCTTTGCAACATATTCAAACAGACTTCTTGGGCCACCCAGGATGTTGAAGGTCAGAAGACTGTGTCATATATGGACTAACTGAAGAAAAAGAGGGTGTTTAGTCTGGACCACTGCTGACAAGAGAGCTGGTGACCTGCAGAGAAGGAGCTAAGCATCGCTGTGTTGCTCCGGGGAGAAGAGGCTGCAATGAGTAGATATAGGCAGACAGACTATGCTCCAACCTAAGAACGGACCTTCTGACCTGAAGATGTGCGAGCACCCTCACCCCCACCCCAACTGGTCTTCCTCAGGCAGAGGCTGAAGGACGTCTTCAGGGATCTGAGGAGACCTTACTGCCACTGCATTGGAGGTCAGGCCACATATCTGCTAGACACCTTCCCTCTCCTAGGGTTTTATGCCTCTGAGTCCTCAGAGATGAATTTTTCTGCTTTCTGCCCTGGTTCCTTTCTTGTCTTCAGTTGTCACCATCATGACCATGACTGGTTCTGAAGTAAAGCTGCCTCTCATTAGGCTTGTTGCATTGCCTCCCGCGCCCCACCCGCCCCTGGCAACCCTAACATACAGCAGCCTAGGGCCCAGGGCAGGTAGTAGACCGTCTGACTTGAATTCCTGTTGTTAAGTTGCCTCTGGCATCCACTTTCCTGAGCATTAGCTTTCTCTGCATAAAATGGCCACAGTAGGCAGACACCTTAAAATGTCTGTGTTATCTCAGTGTCTTGTTTGGCACCTAGCCCAAAGTAGGCACGCCGAAATGTTCCTTGCTCTTTCTCTTGGCCCCCTTGAATTCTTTTCTAATTATATAGTCACTAAAGGCTCACTCACACATCATGCTCAGTAACTTCAGCTCCACTCTGGTGCTGCCTTTGCCAAAATTAGGTATCAGAGATTTGCTGCCCAAAAAAGTCAGGAGGAAAAAGAGAGAGCAAAGTGCTCCATGGCCTGATATTTTTCGTCATATTCAAATCCAAACGCATTATCCTTCTCATTAAGTTGCATCCTCTGTTCCTGACTTCTCTTGTGACACGGTCATGTGCACATCACCCGTCAATGGTCCCATCCCTGGACCAAGTCCTCTAGGTGGCTGGAGAAGAGAGCCCATGTCCCTGGAGGTACTGCCAGGCTTCTCAGAGGAGGGGCTGCCAGCAGGGTGGGATACGGGTGCAGGAATGGGTGCAGACAGGGGAGAAGGGGCCCAGTGTGGCACCATTAGACTGCAGGGTCCTCCAGAGACGGGCCTCAAGCCCTGTAGTCCCCCTCATGCCCTGCACATGCCTGGCATATTGGCCAGGAAGAAGGACTTGGAGAGCTGTAATTTCAGCATAATGCAGGAAATGCTCTTCTAAAAATTCAAGAGATCATGAGAGCCCAGCATGACAATTTAAATGAGAGAGAGGATATCAATATTTGCAGAAAACTCAGTACAACTCTTCCCTGATGGTTTTGTTGCTAATGCCAGTGACTTTTGTCACAGTTTGCTCAGTTTTTCATTGCATAAATCTGAATATATGTAAGGTGAGGGAGGATCCCTTTAATTGTACCCTGGGCTTGTCCCCCCAGATGGCAGGTGCCTGTCACCAACAGCTCACCTGCCATGTCTCTGGACAGTCAGCCTTGAATGCTTGGAGCTGCCTCCTTTTGGAGGGACCTGGGAATTACTTGTACCCTTTCTTACAGTCCTTAGCTGATAATGGACTGCCATGTGGGTATAAAGGCCTCAGGTTCTTGCCTCAAGACTCAGCAAACTCCGTGGTGCAATTCATTCTCCAGAACACCCTTAAGGGATCAGACTGAACCACATCCTTCTTTACCTCGCTTCTCCCTTGCCTGCATGCTCCCCTCATGCCCCTACAGCTTTCTCACCAGAACCCTCTGCTAATACAAATCTTGTGCAAATTGATGGCGCACATCTCAGTGCTCCCAGGGAACTTACCCCAAGATGCTTCCACAATTTGTTCCTTGAGTGTCCCGTGCACCCCTCATCCCATACATTTAAAGGAACACCTGGTGTGATGCATGCACAACTGCAAACCTACTTACGGCCCCCCAAAGAGAAAACAAATGCAATTCAATCCCACTACTCATCTGGAGGTGATGTTCTGGAGTCACTGTTCTTAGAGCTCCTTATTGCTGGGTGATATCTTCCCTTTATTTCTCTCTTGATCAACTTTTCATGATCCCAAGAGGAAAAGGGAACAAACCACCAACACAGTGCCATACATTGGTTAGGAGACTAGAGGCTTCGACAGGGATGATAAAGGAAATCCAAGGACCAACAGCTCTCAGAAACAGTAACTTGTTGGTTGACTCATTTGATAAATAGAGGAAATTTCTAGGTCAGCCAAAAAAGACTGCCACAGATTCTGTTCTCTGGGAGAATTTTACTTGCTCCAAAATCCTCCAGAGCTTTAGAAAGGGAAGGATTTCTCTGTGGTGGAGGGACACAGAGACCTTAGTCTATTTTCACCTTTTATCCACATTGTTTGTACTTCAAGAATGCTTGAAGGTTTCAGGTAGATGTTAGTTTGAGGGATCTTAGAGTACCACTCTTGTAAAACCTTAGTCAGCTGTCTGCCAGTTTCATTTTTGAGGACTATATTTGCTAAAGACTATTGTCAGGAATATTGCTGAGACATGCTTTGTGAACCTCCTGCCCTTATAAACTCCCAGGGCCAAGTCATACCTGTGGGACTTCTGACTTTTAGTGGGAATTCTGGGACTCCATCTATTTCCATGTTTTCTCATAACAACCTCAGGGCAGGAGTGGGATATGATGGATTGGAGCACTGGCATGGGCTGCAGGGAGCATTTCTTCTCAAATTTGCTTTGGAGTATGACCAAAATATTTCACTATAGGCAAACAAATATTGCAAAGGGAGACATTATTTTTGCTTGGTGAGGGAGAAGGTACATTATGAAGGTTTTGTTAAAATTTCTGGCTCTCCCTGTGTATTCTCATTCCAATTCCTAGTAATTCTCAGTTTCTCAATCAGTACATGATCTCACACGCACACGCACACACACACACATACATACGCATGAATCTGGCCATTGTAGTTTGGCCCAGCTAATAATGGATGTCGTACTATGGAGCCCTGGAGTCTCCTGGGCACCCTCTATTTTCTCTCTTTCATTGGTTTCCACCAAGAAACTATAGGCTAGAATTTACATTTCCTCTTGCTTTGCTGAAGGCCATGAGGAATTGTTCACACAATCTGATATTCTAGCATTTCAACAATGAATTCCTCTAAAGCCATACTGTCTGATGAAGTAGAGCATCTGAATTCCAAGAGACAAGACATATTGCAACGTTCATACATGCATTTCCAGCTCCCCATCCCAAAGCAACAGATTTCTTGCTTCATCTCATCTATCTTGACTCAGTTCATCCCACATTTTCTCTGCAACCCCATTTCCAGTATCAGTTTTCTTATTAATTTCAGTGGGTTTCAGCAAGTGATAGAAATCCTTGAAACCTACTGAAGGCAAAAACAAGATTCAGTAGAATCTCCTGGAAGTGGAGTGTAGGAATAAAGCCAGGTCTCTGTTCCACTTATTGTTGCTGGTAAATCAACACCCACCTAACTTGTGACCTAAAACAATCATTTCATAGGCTCATGGGTTCTGTGGGTGAAGAATCCACACAGGACACGGCAAGGATGCCTTGTCTCTACTTCATGATGTCAGAGGCTTCAGCTGGACCATTCAGAGGCTGAGAATGCTTTAGCATCCTGGGCTTGGAGTTCTGCAGCTGTCCCATGGTTGGAACTGATTATCAGTACAGCCTAATTTGGGGCTATTGTGGAACATCTATGTGACTTCTCCATGTGACTTGGGCTTCCTCACAACATGGTGGCCTCAGGGTAGGCAGCCATCTTATGTCATGGCTCAGGACTCCAAGGGAGTGATGCAACCTGGAAGGTAGGAGTTGTACCACCTTTTGTGGTCCAATTTCAGAAGCTACATGCCACTGATGCTGCTATTGGTCACCAGTGAGTAAAAAACCCTACACTCCATGTCTTGATGAGGAAGTAAATGGCAAGCTTTCAGAAGAGCACGTGGAATGGAAGACACCATTTTGGTTGTCTTTGGAAGACACAGCCTGTGACTTCTCAGGGGTATTTGCAAAACCATTAGGTACTCGAGCAGATTTTTTTTTAACATCTATTTCATTCTTCTCTCTATTTTTTTGCACTTGGATTCTGCTTTTCAGTCTACAGGTGGGACAGGGAAAAGAAGGATAAGTTTTCTTTTCTTCTTCTTTTTTTGAGAATTAGTGAGATACTCTACATAAAAGAGGCTAGCACAGATTAAGTGAGTTGTGTAGCTCCACTTGCAAAGTGATTTTCCAAACTTGGGTCTAATGTCTTCCCTGGTTCAGTCAGCTGTGGCTGGGACCAGGGTTAGGGGGCTGACCATAAACTCACAGGCTTTCCTTTAAACTAGGCAGACATTTTGAAAGGGCCTGCTATATTTATTACACTATTCCCTCCCCTGCAATTTATTTTAAAACTGTATTGTCAGACTCAGAATTTTCTATTCACCCATTAAAAGTATACTCTCTCTTAGAATTCCCCAAGTGCCCTTTGCAATTAGCATAGCCTATGTAAATAGTTAATGAAACTCATCAGACTTACTATAGAGATGGCAATGTAGCTTTAGCAAAGTACTTTGTGGGCATCAATTTATTTTTGTTTCTCATATCATTTTTATTTGAGCCAGGCCTAGGATGAATCTTGAGGTTGGCATACTTGCCTCAATTTTGTTTGCATGAATGCTTTCAATATCCATTCCAAACATGATGCACATGCATGAGTGTGTGTGCGCACACACACACACACACACACACACACTCCCATACATACACACCATGGGTTCAGTGCCCAGGATCTTCACATTTTGTTCTTTCCAAGACCCTGTATTGGTCTGTTCTTCCTGGGCAATCTTATTATCTGCTGGATGTTTTTTAACAAGTTGTTATTCCAACCCAGCTCTGTCTAAGTGGGTTATAACATCAAGACTAACATCAGAGACTTTTTAGTTGTTCATAATCACAATAGAATTCAAAGTCTACTGGGGCATGAATTTCTGTTTGCCTTATTTATTGCTGTAATGCCAGCATCTAGTACAGTGCCTAGCATATATAGTTAGTGGACATTGAATGAATATTTCTTTTTTTTTAATTTAAAAAATTTTATTTATTTATTTTTTTTTACTTTATAAAGTTTCATATTTTTTTAACATATGCAATTATTTTCCATCCTTTACAATACAGTAGTTGCAATGACACTCAAAACAGAAAAGCAAAGTAAAAAATCAAAACACCAACTTCTGTTTCATGTAATGAGACTTAGACAGAAATTAGAAGGTTAAGTAACAACTAGTTAATCACCTAATTTCACAGCTATCTGAAGTGGCAATCGTTATATAGCAGCTTATTGAATGAATATTTCTTAACTGTAGGCATATAGACAGTTTAATGTATGAATACTCCAAGGAATACTGGCATTTCTGTGTTCAGTAATTAAAAACTTAAAAATATGTTGAAATAGACTCCAAATCATAAACTTTAAGGTGGTGGGGCACCTGGGAGGTTGAGTGTCTGACTCTTGATTTTGGCTCAGGTCATGATCCCACAGTCCTGGGATCGAGCCCTGCCTTGGGCTCTGTGCTGAGTGTAGTGTCTGTTTAGAATTCTCTCTCTCTTTCCCTTTGCCCCTGCCCCCTATTTGTGCATTCTCTCTCTCTCTCTCTCTCTCTCTCTCTCTTTAAAATAAAAAAATAAACTTTAAGGTGAAGATACTGTTTATCTATGTCCCCTTCAGTATTCCGTAAGTAATGGGAAGTCAGTTTTGCCCTGAATCCCACCTTTGCACGTATCTATCTTTTCCTGTTTATATTCTTGGATACTGTCGGTAAAAATTCAGCAAGGGGAAGTGGGATTCAGGGCTTGGCAGTTTGTGCACTTGAGAGCCAGTGACTCACCTGGACACTTGTTTGCATGACTTGGTAGCCTTGGGTTTACCTCGAACTATGACACGGGATAGAAGAATTTTATAATTGGTAACCTGATATTCAGTCCCCATTCGGTCTCTTTGACCTATTATTATTATTATTTTTTATTTTCCTCGAATGGAGCCATGAGTTAGGAACAGATATGAAAGGATATGGTTTCATAAGACTTGTTAGAGCTTTGGATATGCACAATGTTCATTTGGGGTTTAGGTGACAAAATTCGGAACAGAACTCAGAGAATTTTGCTTATTTCTGCCCAGACCCAACACTGCTCTGGCCCACACAAATGGCCTTTCTGGAGGTTGGATCCCTTCTTTTGTGGCTGGATTGATGAACTGCTGAATTGACGTCACTGAGTGACTGGGCTCTGGGAGTCATGGTTTCTGAGACAAGGACTGGCATAACCTATGGCTCCCTTAGGACTGTGAATGTTTGATTTTTTATGCATATACTTAGATTACACAAATAAAAGCCAGAATTTGCAGAATTGCTGATGTTATTAATAAAACTATCAAAGAATTCTATTTCATTTCATGCTAACATTCATTGAATTATTCTCCATCGATATTGTCAAATTGATTTTTTGTGATCATTTGTATCTTTAGAGCAGCAATCTCCAAATTTTTTCCCATAAATCACTAGTCCTATATGATGCTCCCTCAGAAATGAAATGATTCTGCTAGTGAATAAGTTTTGGAGGTGCACTTTATATATTACCCTCTTCTAACATTTTAATGTGCTTTAGCATCTTAAATCTCAAAGAAATCTTGGTAAAGAAACAGTATTCTTTGTTAACCTACAATATCCAAAACTTATGTGACTAGATGAATCCGCCAACCATGTTTTGTCCTTCTTAAAACCATTTACTACCTGGAGGTAACTAATAGACAGAGAATACTTTTGGGGCAAATCTTGTCCTAGAGAAGTTGGATGTTTGTATCCTTCAAAGGCAAGTCCTGGATCTCCTCTACTTTCGTGGCTAGAAGAACTTCTAAAGGAAGCGTTGCTATTCCTACAGCCACTGCTCCTGTTGCTGTTCGTTTACTGCGTCCCTGCTGTGGATTAAGTGCAGAGCCAGGTCTTTCTGAGTATTTTCTGGAATCCTTACAATATTCCAACCAAGAGAGTATGATATATCTATTTTACCAATGAGGAAACTGAAATTCATGGGGGTTAAATAATTTTCACAAAGTCCAAGTGAACCTAAGTCTGTCTGCCCATACACACTTTGACTATGCAATTGTCTTTCGAATACTGCTGCCTTTTCTCAGCCCAAGGTCACCCTCAGGCAGTAAACCAGCAAAAACCCAAAGTCCTTTCTCATTGCTTCAAATGATGGACTTTTCCCTCTCTTTGTCCCTTACTCTAATTCCTGTTTAGTACTGCTTGCATGTGTAGTAGTAATATGAGCAAGAAGGTACCTACAACTCATGGATTATGCATAGCCTCCTTAATAATGGATTAGAGACAGGACACTGAGAGGTTATGTGTTTGGTTGCTGAGGTAGCATGAGAAAAGTGGATAATGTTGGATCAGGAAAGGAAAGGAGAGAACAGATGCTTCTATCTGTGAACTTGCTGAATACCAGCCCTGCCAAAATTGCCTCTCGTTCTCTTGACTGTTTCCTTCCCACCTTTCCTGATTCTGGCTCCAAACCTGCCTTTCCAGCCATCTGAGGGTGCCTGAAAGCCCTTTCGAGGGTTCCTGTCCCTTTCCTTTGGGAAAGCTACTTCTTAAGGCTTCAGTTAAAGCAATGGTTGGACTGCCAGAGGCAATGAATGGCCTCCGATTAGTTTTCCAGGTGCCAGTGGATTGGAAAAACCAATTTAAACTAGACTGTAAAAACTAAGTGTGAAACGTTCTATACATTTATTTTAAAAACAAAATAAAGTTTTCTATGTGTTAATAGCTAATAAAAAAGTTATTATGCTGTCTTTAGAATAATTCTTTATAATGCAATTATACTTTTATCTGAAGAATAATTTGGTATCATTATAAATGATATTCTTATATATCTTATATACCTTATATATTTTTGCCTTATTATATAGTAATATAATATTGTATTGTTACTTGAGGAATAATTTTATTTTATCTGAAGAAAATCGGGCCCTGATCGCTTCTGGGGCTTAGCTGGATGATGTTTAGCATTTCTTATTGTTTAAAAAGCCCCATGATTCTATGATTTTGTTGATAGTTTATGATTGATGAGGGAATGCTGATGAGTGTATAGAGACATTCTTCTCTTCTTTAACATGTTACTATGGGTTCCCATTGTAATTATTATGTAGGTCTGTGGGTAAGGCTCAATAGAATGTCCACATAGAATGTGGTTTTCATGGCCATCATAATGTATTAAGTATTGTCAGATATAGTTTTCTGACAAAGATGCTGAGGTTAAAAAAATACTCCCAAAAATGTATTCCAAAATACACCACTAGAGAAATTTGAAGTGCTCTCTCTGGAGTTTACAAAGTTACAAAATGCCAAGTAATGCTGTGATTTCTCATGTGCTTCAAAGATATTCAACTTTGATAAAAAACAATAACAAACTGAGAGTTGAGAACAGAACTAAAAATCAGTATATTTCAATTTTAATGCATTTGCTTGGTTTGCCTTTAATCCCACCTTAAAATTACCTAAGTCCTGACTAGAGTATATCACAAATTTTAATCTTGGAAAAAGTAACAAGTCAAGAGATAAAAAAGGTCTGCATTTATGAAAGACTTCCAGAGGTCTGAGGCAATTCTCAACTTAAATAATAAGGAATTCAGTAAAGCTATGGGCTTATTTGTATTATTTAGTATTATTTAGTATTATTACTATATTTTTAATTACCTGCTGAACCCGTTCTCTAAAGTCTTCACATTACTGTCTACTCATAAGGTGTACTTTTAAAAATTCATTTTTTTAATATTTTATTTTTAAATAATCTCTACACCCAAAGAAGGCTCAAACCAACAATTCCGAGATCAAGAGTCCTTTGCTCTTCAGACTGAGCAGCCGGGCACCCCAATCATAAGGTCTACTTTAGAAAAAAAAACCCCTCAGGGTACCTGGGTGGCTCAGTTGGTTAAGCGTTGGACGTGGACTCAGCTCATAATCTCATGGCTTATGAGTTCAACCACCACGTGCGGCTTTGTGCTGGCAGCTCAGAGCCTGGGGCCTGCTTTGGATCCTGTGCCTCCCTCTTTCTCTGTCCCTCTTCCACTTGTGCTCTGTTTCTCTCTCTCTTAAAAATAAAGACACATTAAAAACAGTTTTTTAGAAAGAAAAAAATTCTCCTACAGCAGCATATGGTGTTCTATGAAATCCATATTGGATTCATAACTTCTCCAATTAGCTTAACTACTTTTTCTTAGAAGGAAAGAATCTTCTGGAGGCCATGACTGACTAAAAAGCAGCCTCTTTTGGGGCTCTTTGGACACAAGGTTACCATTCAGGAAGTGGAATGATATGACGTTAGGCCTTGAGGTAATTCTATCCCCTGATGTGAATAGAATCAAATGTGCTAACCCATTTGAGTCACCCAACAAGAAATTAAACAAAAAATAGATATAGGAAAATTTACTTTAAACATATTACCTTTTTTTCTATCCCTAAAACACAAAGCTATGCAAATCCTGTAAGCATTTGCTTGAAAACGAGGAGGCAGATAACAGACAATAGCTTCCAGTTTGGGAGGAGTGGGGTCATATAAAAATCTCTAATTTCCTAGGAACTATAGTTACCTGGCCATTCAGTCTCTACATGTAGAAGAGCCTCTTGAATAAGTAAGGTTGTATAAAACTAGAATAAATGCATCTACAGATTGCACTACGTGTAAACAAAGTCAAGTTTCCTGTAAGAGATGGTTAATTCCTTAAAAATTTCTTAAACTCTTATGCTTTTCTAATATGTGTTTTAAGTCAACCATAGCAATTATTCCAGAGAATATATGTTTATCAATATCACTGCATTTGTTTCCAAACCTGTGTATGTCTGTTGAAATTCTCATCATGCGAACGTACATTTTTACATATTATGTAACTTAATAAAATGCATGTAGAGAGTTGCTACTTTTCTAAAATTAATTTGGATGTTTTGGAAGAGTGTAACAAAGTGGTGGGTGACATTTTTATGTTGAATTAGCTGTGGGATTATAGTTTTAAAATTGGAACAAATAGTGTAAGATAATTTAAGAATCCAGAGACAACAGCATTTGTTTAAGCTAATTTCCAGAGTGTTTTTAAAATCTTTCTCCTCTTCAAAACAAAACAACAAAAAAAGAACTCTTCATTGATGCATTATGGGTAGTTTATACAAGAAAGACATTATAAAACTCCAAAATGCAGATCCATACACAAAGAAAATGCTTATTCTTCCATCAATGAGTGGCAGCAATTTTGATTTTCATTTCTTTTGAAGTATAATGGTTTGACTATAACGTTGTTTTATGATTCCTGACTTAATCTGTTTTTTTTTTCTCAGAGTTCTACCACCAGCCTGAATTATAATAGACAGGTAGGAGTCCATTGTAGCATTTACCTCTAAGGTAGCAATTCTCAACATTCTTGGTCTCAGGACCTGTTGGCACCTATACAAATTATTGAGTAACCCCCAATCCCCCAATTAACCCATGTTGATATGCCATATTAGAAAATTAAAATGAGAAACTCTATAAAATCTCTCTATGTAATTTTAATTTTTGTTAATGTTTATTTTTGAAGGAGAGAGACAGAAGATTCTTCTTCTTAATGAACAATAATGATATTTTCCAATCTAAATATCCAATGATATTTAGATTCTTTTAAATACAAAGAAAGTATTTAGAACAGGAGCATTGTATTACACTTTTGAAATCTCTTTCCTATCTTTTATGTCTTTTTAATAAAAAGGAATAGCTGATTCATATCTGCTTCTGCATTCAATCCAGTGCTATTTTGTTTTGTTTGCAGTATATGAGGGAAATCTGGCCTCACACTGATATATAATTGAAAAAGGAAGAAGTATTTTAATAGTCTTTTCCAATAGGTAAGCTGCTCTGATGCCATACTAAGACTGAACAAGTGACAGTTTCTTTCTTTCTTTTTTAAAATGTTATTTGTTTATTTGTTAAAAAATTTTTTAAATGTTTTTCTTTATTTTTGAAAGACAGAGAGAGACAGTGCAAGAAAGGGAGGGTCAGAGAGAGAGGAAGACACAGAATCCGAAGCAAGCTTCAGGCTCTGAGCTAGCTGTCAGCACAGAGCCCAACACGGGGCTCGAACCCACGAACTGTGAGATCATGACTTGAGCCGAAGCCAGACGCTTAACCGACTGAGCCACCCAGGTGCCCAAATTTTATTTATTTTTGAGAGAGAAAGAGACAGAGTATGAGCAGGGAAGGTGCAGAGAGAGAGAGGAAGACACAGAATCCAAAGCAGGCTTCCAACTCTGAGCTGTCAGCACAGAGCCCTGCCTGGGGCTCCAACCCACGGACTCTGAGATCAAGACCAGAGCCAAAGTCAGATGCCCAACTGACTGAGCCACCCAGGCACCCCAATGGTGGCAGTTTCTTAAAGGCCAGTTGCACTGTATAATCTGACAGAATATCAGTAAACTTCTAATTCTTATTACATTACAATCCATTGTTCTAGCTTGCACTTTGAAAGGATCTTTTACCCTGAATGATTTGTAACATTATGCATGGCCTCACTGAGCTATGTAGGTCTTCTAAATGTTGACATGTTTTTTTCCAAGATAACACAGAAACTCCACATTTGTTAATATTACTACTGATTTTTATCTAAAAAGCCTTTCAATGTCAGTAAGATTCACTATGGTGAATTCACTATGGTAAATACAGTTTTCCAATTTTCTAAGTTTTGCTTGATACCCCCAATTTTTCTTTGGAAACAAACACTCAGTTGTTTTCCTTGAAGTGACATGCTTACTTTGTTTCCTTTCAAGAAAATGTCTGCTAGCTATCCATTGGAATAATCATAGTCGATCCATCAGTCATTCTTTCAAGTACTATAAAAAGTGTCATTCCACGAAAATCACAGCTGGGTCAGCTTGGAACTCAGACAACAGTTATGTATCCTTTTCCTTGAAAGGGCTATCATTTTCCACACACAGCACAAGTGCCTTAAGAGAATTTGCCTCAAAGAACATTAAAAAGATGAGTACTCAAGGGTTGAGACTTCATAGAATTAAATTTTTTTTTACTCCTTTATTAAAAAAACACTCTTGAGTGAAACTGGCTTTTCAAACACTTTCGCATGTTTGGTGATGAAGAGTAAAATGATGGCCCATAAGGTTGGGCGCCCCTGGGCTGATTTGTGCTCTGATGCCTGCGGTTTCACCCCCCGCCCCCCACATTGCTTTTGTGCCATCAATGGAACATGTGGGAAAGGCAAATAATGTCTCCATAGTACTATGAAATTATTATGAAGATTATACAAATAATATAAATACAATAAAGTTATTACACAACGTTAAAATAAAGTGGATGTGCCTTGGAAAACACCTAGGGAGGCATCCATGGACCACACTTTTAGAACCTCTGTTGTAAGGGTCACTGAAAGGGTTAGATCAGTTAATACACACAATGCGTGTAGCACAATGTACATGAAGGGCTCAGGAGCCCTTGATCACCATTACAAACTTCCCCGATGCTGATGCAGCACCCAAAATCCCTCAAGCTCACAGATGTGTCTGGGATCCATTTAAGGGAGTTTGTCAGTTTAGATTTCCCTGGGGAGAACACAGAGTAAGAATGAGCTTCAGAAGGAGAAGATATAATCATTTATATCTGAGCTCAGGGTCTTACGTATCCAATTTACTTCATTCTAGTAGTTATTATCACAATGGAAACTTGTCAGGCCAGAGCGCATATTAAGAGCGTCTCGGCCGTTGCTTAATGCTCACCGGTCCCGGTTGTTACCATTGCTTTGTCCGCTCGTCCAAGGGGTGGTCAGAACCTGAGAAACCAGTCACACATACTCAAAACACTGATATGAAGCAAAAAGGCAATTTTCCTTTTATGATAAGGTAGTCACTTCTTCCTGGGAAGACCAAGAATGATCGCATTCTTCCTAAGGGCACTGAAGGTTTGCTTTCTTCTGAGATGTATTTGCAAGGAGAGTAAATTATGTACAGAATGTCAGCTCCTCACTAGGGGCCTTATTTTAAATGTTTCTTGATTTGGATAGCTCGTATGAGACATGGGGTTATGCATGTGCTTGTGTGCATGTAGTGTGCCAGGAACTCCACTATTTCTCTTGATGAATTTGGGAAGACATGAAAAGAATGGACTATATTCTATTTCCCTTATATTTTGTTAAAAAGAGAATATGCATAAAGGAGAACAAGCCCAGCCTGCGTCTTCGGTAATGTGTACTTAGCCTGTTTCTTCTCCAGGATGTCAGCACTTTCTTTCCTTTCCTCAGGGAGCTAAGGAGCACTCGCAAATAATTGGGTCTGGAGGAGATTTATGCTTTTAAAGTTACATTCCTTTATCTTGCTAGTCATCTGTCTAATTTCAGATATACAAGCAATATTAGATCATCTCTTAAAAGTTTGACTATTGCAGGTTTGGGAAAACACTGAAATATTGCATAATCTTAAACATGCTGACACAATATGTATCTTAGAAATATGAATTAGCATTAGAATATAGTTTAATAAAGTTATTTGTGAATAATACATGGATGTATGAAAAATACAACTTAAATTATAACTCCCAATGTAAATGCCATTTTCAAACATGGCTGAGTGTTTCACTGCAAAATGTGAATGTCTTAATTTGATGACTGCTGATTCCTTATAGCTCGCAAATTCTAAGGCTTCTTTGGTTTTGCTCACAGTTTATAGATGATTTGGGGACAATGATGTAACTTGCAAGTTTCTTCTCTCTGCACTTTTCTCTGTGCTCAGTGTTCATGTGATTTTGAAGCTGAGCTGGCTTTGGTATCTGTCATCCCAGTAGAGACCCTGGGGACATTGGATGTGGCTTTTCTGTGGGTTCTCTCAGTGCTCATGTCCTAACTACAGCCATAACAAGGTTGTCCACATGGTCTTCATGGTGACAGAAAGAACTGAAGAGAAGGAATGAACCCACTTAGCTACTTCTTATATTCAGCTGTGTTGGTGATTCATGGACTAAATTGTGTAATTACCACAGTTTACCCAACTCTTATTCATTCCTTTACGGGTACCATGGAAAAATGCTTCTAATACATTGTGGTTTGTTTTTCAATTCCATGCTTTGTGGGAAGTACATGAGAATACTTTTAATTTTAAATTAATTAACTAGAGAGAGTGCCTGCATGAGTGGCAGAGGGGTAGACAGAGAGGGAAAGACTTTTTTATTTTTTGTAGATATATTTGTTTAATTTTTTTAACAGAAGAAAATCTTTTATTTTTTATTTTTTAATACTTTATTGCCAATTTAGTTTCCATATACACACACACACACACACACACACACACACACACACACCACATCTTCTTGATCCATTCATCATTTGATGGATATTTAGGCTCTTTCCATGATTTGGCTATTGTTGAAGGTGCTGCTATGAACATTGGGGTACATGTGCTCCTATGCATCAGCACTTCTGTATCCCTTGGGTAGATCCCAGCAGTGCTATTGCTGGGTCATAGGGGAGTTCTATGGATAATTTTTTGAGGAACCTCCACACTGTTTTTCAGAGTGGTCTGCGCCAGTTTACATTCCCACCAACAGTGTAGGAGGGTGCCCGTCTCTCCACATCCTCGCCAGCATCTACAGTCTCTTAATTTGTTCATTATAGCCACTCTGACTGGCGTGAGGTGGTATCTCAGTTTGGTTTTGATTTGTATTTCCCTGATAATGAGAGATGCTGAGTATCATCTCATGTGTCTGTTGGCCATCTGGATGTCCTCTTTGGAGAGGTGTTTATTCATATCTTCTGCCCATTTCTTCAATGGATTATTCGTTTTTCAGGTGTGGAGTTTGGTGAGTTCCTTGTAGATTTTGGATACTGGCCCTTTATCCGATATGCCATTTGCCACTATTTTTTCCCATTCTGTTGGTTGCCTATTAGTTTTTTTTTTTATTGTTTCCTTTGCATTGCAGAAGCTTTTTATCTTGATGAGGTCCCAATAGTTCATTTTTGTTCTTGATTCCCTTGCCTTTGGGGATGTGTCCAGGAGGAAATTGTTGCGATTGAGGTCAAGGAGGCTGTTTCCTGCTTTCTCTTTGAGAGTTTTGATGGTTTCCTGTCTCACATTCAAGTCCTTCATCCATTTTGAGTTTATTTTTGTGTATGGTGTAAAAAAGTGGTCTACTTTCATTCTTTTGCATGTTGCTGTCCAGTTCTCCCAGCACTACCTGTTAAAGAGGCTGTTTCCCCCCCCCCCCATTGGATACTTTTTCCTGCTTTGTCAAATTGGCCATACTTTTAGGATTCAGTTCTGGGCTCTCTATTCTATTCCATTGGTCTATGTGTCTGTTTTTGTGCCAATACAATACTGTCTTGATGATGACAGCTTTGTAGTAGAGGCTAAAGTCTGGAATTGTGATTTTCTTTTTCTTCTTCAATATTACTTTGGCTATTCGGGGTCTTTTGTGATTCCATACAAATTTTAGAATAGTTTGTTCTAGCTTTGAGAAGAATGCTGATATAATTTTGATTGGGATTGCATTGAATGTGTACATTGCTTTGGGTAATAATGACATTTTCACGTTTATTCTTCCCATCCATGAGCATGGAATGTTTTTCCATATCTTGGTGTCTTCTTCAATTTCTTTCATAAGTTTTCTATAGTTTTCATTGTATAGGTTTTTTACAACCTTGGTTAGGTTATTCCTAAATATTTTATGGTTTTTGGTGCAATTGTGAATGGGATCATTTTCTTGATTTCTCTTTCTGTTGCTTCATTATTAGTGTATAGAAATGTAACAGATTTCTGTACGTTGATTTTGTACCCTGCAACTTTACTGAATTCATTGATCAGTTCTAGAAGGGTTCTCGTGGAGTTGATTGGGTTTTCCATGTAGAGTATCATGTCATCTGGGAAAAGTGAAAGTTTGACTTCTTCTTTGCTGATTCTGACGCCTTTTATTTCTTTGTGTTGTCTGATTGCTGATGCTAGGACTTCCAGCACTATGTTAAATAATAGTGGTGAGAGTGGACACCCCTGTCCTGTTCCTGATCTCAGGGGGAAAGCTCTCAGTTTTCCCCATTGAGACTGATATTAGCTGTGGGCTTTTCATAAATGGCTTTTATCATGTTTAAGTAAGTTCCTTCTATCCTGACTTTCTCAAGGGTTTTTATTAAGAAAGGGTGTTGTATTTTGTCAAATGCTTTTTTTGCATCTATCGACAGGATCTTATGGTTTTTATCTTTTCTATTGTTAACATGATGTATCACATTGATGGATTTGCATCTATTGAACCAGCCCAGTAACCCAGGAATGAATCCCACTTGATTATGATGGATAATTCTTCTTATATGCTGTTGAATTTGATTTGCTAGTATCTTGTTGAGTATTTTTGCATATATATTCATTAAGGATACTGGCCTGTAGTTCTCTTTTTTTGTTGGGTCTCTTTCTGGCTTGAATTAAAGTGATGCTGGCTTCATAGAATGAGTTCAGAAGTTTTCCTTCTATTTCTATTTTTTGGAATAGCTTGAGAAGGATGGGTGTTGACTCTACTTTAAGTGTCTGGTAGAATTCCCCTGGGAAGCCATCTGGTCCTGTGCTTTTATTCTTTGGGAGATTTTTGTAATTGATTTGATTTCTTCACTGGTAATGGGTCTGTTCAGATTTTCTATCTCTTCCCATTTGAATTTTCGTAGTGATGTGTGTTTAGGAATTTGTCCATTTCTTCTAGATTGTCCAGTTTTTTGGCATATAATTTTTCATAGTAATCTCTGGTGATTGCTTGTATTTCTAAGGGATTGGTTATAATAGATTCATTTTCACTCATGATTTTGTCTATTTGGGTGTTCTCTCTTTTCTTTCTGAGGAGTCTAACTAGAGGTTTATCGATTTTATTTTTTTCAAAAAGCCAACTCTTGGTTTCATTGATCTGTTCAATTGTTTTTTTGGATTATATATTTTTTTATTCCTGCCCTGATCTTTATTATTTTTCTTCTGCTGGGTTGGGGTGCTCTTGCTGCTCCCCTTCTAGTTTCCTTAGGTGCTCTGTTAGATTTTGAATTTGCCCTTTTTCTAGTTTGTTGAAATAGGCCTGGATTGCAATATACTTTCCTCTCAGGACTGCCTTTGCTGCATCCCAGAGAGTTTGGATTGTTGTATTTTCATTTTCATTTGTTTCCATGTATTTTTAAATTTCTTCTCTAATTGCCTGATTGGCCCAATCATTCTTATCATTCTTCAGTAAGGTGGGTTTTAACCTCCACATTTTGGGAGGTTTTCCAGACTTTTTCCTGTGATTGATTTCAAGTTTCATAGCACTGTGATCTGAAAGTGTGCATGGTATGATCTCAATTGTATTAATGGAGGGCTGTTTTATGACCCAGTATGTGATCTATGTTGGAGAATGTGCCATGCGCACTTGAGAAAAAAGTGAGTTCCCTAGCTTCAGGATGCAAGGTTCTAAATATATCTATTAATTCCATCTGTTCCAATGTGCTGTAGAATTCATGTTTGTATTGATGTCTCTGGTACCTTATATTCCTTGCTACATTTCCCTCATAGAGTCCCTCTTAAGATTTCTTGTATGGTTGGTTTGGTAGTGATGAATTCTCTCAATTTTTGTTTATTTGGGAAAATTTTGTCTTTCCTCCTATTTTGAATGGCAGGCTCGCTGAATAAAGGATTCTTGGTTGCATATTTTTCCTGTTCATCACATTGAAGATTTCCTGCCATTCCTTCCTGGCCTGCCAAGTTTCAGTAGATAGGTCTGTAACCACTCTGATAGATTTCCCTTTGTATGTTAGGGTCCTTTTATCTCTAGCTGCTTTCAGAATTTTCTCTTTAAATTTTTATTTTGCCAGTTTCACTATGATATGTCATGCCGAAGATCAATTCAACTTATGTCTTAGGGGAGTTCTATGTGCCTCTTGAATTTCAATGTCTTTTTATTTCCCCAGTTTGGGAACGTTCTTGGCTATAATTTGACCAAGCGCCCCTTCAGGATCTTTTTCTCTTTCTTCTTCTTCAGGAACTCCTATGATACAGATATTGTTGCATTTGATTGTTTCGCTCAGGTCTCAAATTCTCCTTCCCTTCTCCTGTATCAATTTTTCTCTTTTTTCTTGGCTTCCTCTTTTGCTATAACTGTGTTTTCTAATTTACCTATTCTCCTCTCTGCCTCTTCAATCCATGCAGTGTCCACCTCCATTTTATTATGCATCTCATTTATATCCTTTCTTAACTAGTCACAGCTATTTTGAAGGTCCCTAGTCTTTGTATTGATAGCTTCTCTATGACTTCCATGCTTTTTTCAATATCAGCGATTAATTTTATGACAATTGTTCTAATTTCTTTTTTCAGTTATGTTGCTTATGTCTGTTTTGAGCAGTTCTGTGGCTATGATATCTTCCTGGAATTTCTTTAGAGGAGAGTTCTTTTGTTTTGTCATTTGGGCTTTCTGTCTCTGGTCAGTTTTAACAGCTCATTCTGCACCATGTGCCTGTTAGTATTGCTCTATTAACAGAGGCTCATTGACTGTCCAGGGCCTGTCGTTTCAGGAAGTGTTATTTTAATGGTGTTCCTTGGTTTCTCTTGTTCTGCCTCTGATTACTTTATTTCCCTAGTCAGTGATATTTGGGACTCTCCACCATGTGTGCTTTGGGTTGTTTCCCGAGGTAGCCCTGAAAAGGAAAACAGACAGGCAAACACACAGACAAATCAAATAAACAAGGAAACCAAAAGGGAAAAGAGAAAAAGAACAGAAAAGAAGAGAAAATAAAGAAAAAGAACAAAAAGAAGGCAGAGGGACAGAGCTAGCCAAAGACAAAGGACAGTCTTCGAGCATAAAACCTGTGGAGGGGAGAGATAAGAATGAGATAAGGGAAAAGATACCTGGATGGCACCAACTGACCTAATTATGGCAGTGCATAAATGTTGGTCTTTCCCAGACTCCAGAGAGGAAAAGGAGAAAAGAAAAAAAAAAAAAAGGAAAAGAGAAAAGAGAAAACAAGGGAAAAAATTAAAGAAAAAAAAGCAGCTCTCCAGCTCAGATGGGCATGGTTTGGTGCAGGTAGGTCAGGTCTCAGGGGTTGCTCTCCAAGGCCCTGCCTTAGTGGTTGTGGGGAGAAGAATGGCGACACCCCAAGTCCTCCTCAGACCATGCGTTGAAAGCCACTCTCTTGAGTGTCCGAAGTCCTTGTGTCATGCGCAGGCCAAATTGCTTTTTTTCCCCTAAGTTCCACCATGTTTCCAAATCATAGTCCATGCACTTTAATGCTGCCACCCCAGGTAAAATGTCTTCCTGAAGGCGAGCGGTTTTCTGGCCAGTATTGGGTAAGGGGACTGGGAAGCCAGCTTTTCCCTGGCTCTGCCTGGAGTCAGCAAGCTGCCAAGCCCAAGAGAGAACAAACCTGCTGAAGGGCACGAATTTCTCTCTCTGAGCCCAGTGGCTATATATGGGATGTTTGTGTCTCTCCGTCCCTGGCCGAGGTCTCTCCCCTCTCCAGAGGGGTGCTCTATGAGCTTCTCAGTCTCTCTTTCTCTTCCCCTCGGCTCTCCACTGCTCTGCACGGCCAATCCCTGTGAGGCCCTCCACTGCCCTGTGCCACCTCTGCACACACAGCCCTCTGTGGCCCTGTGCCACTTTTCTGGGCATTCTCTCTCCCAGCTCCACTTTGGACCAGCAATCCGTCCCCTCAGAGCCTCCGGTTCCAGTTCACAGTTCACACTCACTCAGACATCCATGATGCTGTCACCTATAAGGACTCTGTATGTACACCTTCCATTCTTGCAGATCAGAGTATGGTTGCTTTAGTCCTTCTCAGTTTGGTAGTTGTGGGCGGGTGGAGATTACAGAGCTCCCTACTTCTTGTCACTCTCCCAGGGAGAAACTCTTAAGCAGTCTCCATGCCCAGCAGAGCCCCACGTGGGGCTCAATCTCATGAGTTCTGGGTCTCATAACCTGAGCCAATATCAAGAGTCTGACATTCAAATTATTGAGCCACCTAAAAGCCCTAAAAATACTTTTTAAATACAATTTCCTGGTTTATTAATTTTCTGAATTCTCCTGTAATCTTTATTTTGGACTAGTAAGCATAGAGGAACTGAAATGTTATTTTTCATATAAATAGGTCATTTTAATTGTTCTTTAGAAATTCTTTCCTGTTATTCTATGTTACAGTATGTGGGTTTTGGACTGTATCAAACTATCGTTATTAAAATTAATTTGGTCTTATATTTTACATAGAATGGATTATCTAGGGGTGTCTGGGTGGCTCAGTCAGTTGAGCACCCAACTCCTGATTTCAGCTCAGGTCATGATCCCAGGGTCATGGGGTTCAGCTCTATTTGGGACTCCACACTGAGTGTGGAGTCTGCTTAAAATTGCCTTTCTCTCTCTCTCTCTCTCTCTCTCTCTCTCTCTCTCTCTCTCTCTCTCCTCCTCCTCTGCTCCTCCCTTGGTCGCACTCTAACCCTCTCTGTCTCTCAAAAAGAATAAAAGAATGGGCTATCTAAAGATTTCTGACAAATAGCCATGATATTCATTTAAATTAAAAAACCCAACAAAACAAACAACTATTTTTCCATTTTTTTATACTATAACCTAGAAGACAGCACTACTACCATTTTGTCCTGTGACAAATACACTGTGAGCAACAAAGCCAATTAATTGACTCAAATATGAGCTAGTATTGCTTATAATTAGTTCAGATAAAAATATTATTCTTGTAATTCAAAGATATTTTGTTTATTGTGCAAGAATCTGAGAAAACTGGAGATGAAAACATCTCGATGCAGAATTTGTGTGAAAAGTTATGAGAACATGATCATTACAGAAGGTAACATGGCTTCTCACTCCAGCTCTTTTATACCTTACCAAGTCTTGCCAAAGCTTTATTGCCACACCTTGTCTTATTGTGTTTGTCCAATTACAGATAGCATGCTCATTTCATAAACTTTCTAATTTGTACCCACCCTAAGGAAATGCTTAATAATGGGCATTTGGTAGTGCTCATCTGACTGAAAATGTAGGCATCATGTCCACGAAAGCTACAAATTTCCAAACTCGAAAAAGTTTTTTAAAGCTAAATTTAAAAGCTTTAAAAGAGTTCCAGAAAAGTTTTTCTTTCACAGAACCTGGTCTATCCCTTTATTTGTCTTTGATCATCTATGTACCTGAAGTGATCACTGCACTTTGTTGGGTCTCAGTTTCTTCTTCTGTCAGATTAAGGGTTGGGACCGGATTTACTTTTGTGTCTCTTTGTCTCTAAAATTCCATCTTAAAAGGGACTGTGGAATCCATACAAAATAGAGATAAAAAGAATTAAAAGACCCTCCTGATCATAGCTCCCCAGTGTGACCCCTGTGCACTCCCATCTGGTGAACATGAGTAGGACTGTGGCTTGCTTCTCAGAAATAGAATATACTGATGGGATGTCACTCCTTTGATTCAGTTAGATCGAATGGCAAAGTTGATGGCATGTCATTCCTGTGACCCCATCACGCTGTAAACAAATAACCCAGTGAAGAAATGGGAAGAAGACATGAACAGACACTTCTCCAAAAAGGACATCCAGATGGCCTACAGGCACATGAAATGATGCTCAACATCACTCATCATCAGGGAAACACAAATCAAAACCACACTGAGATACCACCTCACACCAGTCAGAGTGGCTAAAAAGAACAAATCAAGAGACTACAGATGCTGGCGAGGATGTGGAGAGATGGACACCCTCCTACACTGTTGGTGGGAATATAAACTGGTGCAGTCACTCTGGAAAACAGTGTGGAAGTTCCTCAAAAAACTATCCATAGAACTCCCCTATGACCCAGCAATAGCCCTGCTAGGGATTTACCCAAGAGATACAGAAATGCTGAGGCATAGGAGCACATGTACCTCAATGTTCATAGCAGCATTTTGAACAATAGCCAAATCATGGAAAGAGCCTAAATGTCCATCACCCGATGAGTGGATCAAGATGTGGTATATATACACAATGGAGTACTACATGGCAATGAGAAAGAATGAAATATGGCCATTTGTAGGAAAGTGGATGGACCTTGAGGGTGTCATGCTAAGCGAAATAAGTCAGGCAGAGAAGGATAGATACCATATGTTTGCACTCATAGGTATAACAGGAAATTTTCAGAATGATCTAGCTTCAAGAAAAGCAAGCAGTTAGTAGTGCTTAAGAAAAATTGATTCAGTATCAAATGGATAGTTGATACCTGTCACAACACAGCATTTTATATACTGTTAAGTGAAACTGCAATGCAATCTAAGTTTATTTTGGGAGTGTTTGCTGTATAATTGGATTTAATGAAATGTTT
>NC_043713.1:59002578-59039851 GCF_006229205.1 Suricata suricatta | reverse complement strand
AAAAAATAAATTTTGCTATGGCTTAAAAATATAAATGTGAAAAGTAAAACAATAAAGATTTAAGAAAAATAGAAATTATCTTACAGTCTTGGAGGGGAAAATATTTCTTAAAGAAAGCATAGAGACAGTGAATTTGAAATAAAAGGTAACAAATTGGACTTAAACTAAAATTTAGCACTTCTGTTTATCAAAAACATAATTAAAAAGTAAAAAGGCAACCCATAAGTGGGAGAACATATTTATCATATACTATTTACATATATTTATTACACATTAGATTTTTTTATTGACAAAATTCTTGTATCCAGAATATAAAAAGAGCTATAACCCACTTAGGTAAAGACAGACAAGCTAACAGAAAATGGGCAAAAACTTTGAACAGACACTTCATAGAAGAGAATAATCAAATGGTCTTTAATGTAATTTTCATCTTCATGAGGGGAATGTACATGAAAATCAGTGATGTGGCATGAAATAATGGAAGAATCATCAAGTGTATGTGAGGAAATGGAACACCCTTAAGCACTCCAGGCAGGTGTTAAATATAGATACCACACTGGAAAACTGTATTTACTAAAGCTGAAGATATCTATAGAGTATGACTCAGAAATTCCAGCCCTAGGTCTATACTCAATAGAAATATCCACATTTGTTCACCAAAACACATGGACTAGGATGTATGTAGGGAAAATTGTTATCAATAGTAAAATACATAAAACTGTGGCAAATTGATAAAATGGAAAAAAACACAAGAATGAGAATAAACAATTTTTTACTATACACAAGAGTAGATAAATCTCTATGAAATGTTCAGCAAAAGAAGTTAACACAAAAAGAGGACATAGTCTAAATTCATTTAGCCAACCATAAAGACTGACCAAATTAAATATTCTATTTCAGTAAGAAAAATGATTACGCTTGGCAAAGAACAATAATGGAAATGGAGTGTGAGGAGTATTTGGGGTTCTAGTAATGTTTGTATGTTGATCGGGGTACTGGTGACTGCTTCTGTTCAGTTTATTAAAATTCATTCATTAAAAGCTTTATTTGTATTTGTGGGGAAACAAGACTCCATTTTAGCAGGCTGGAGCAAGATTCTCCTGCTGGCCTCGCAGAAGCGAGCTGCCATGTTGTGACACGGCCACCTGGGAAGGAGCTGTGGGCAGCCTCTAGTAACTGAGAGCAGCCTCCAGCCAATGGCCAGCAGAAAACTTGATTCCTGCAATCGCAAGGAACTGAATTCTTCCCACACTCATGGGAACTTGGAATAAGACTCCTTGTTCTAGAAAGAAATGCTGTTCAAGTAACACCTTGATCCTAGCCTATGACAGCCCCACAGGGGATCAGCTTAGCTGTGCTGGGACTCCTGACCGACTGAAACTGTCAGAGAGTCGATTTGTACAGAGATCTCTCATACATTCCTCGCAGTTTCTTTTGTTAATGTTACCATGTTCGTTTAATAAACATCAACATCAGCCCCTACTTTGAGCCAAACTCCAGCCTTTGTTCAGATTGTACCAGTTTTTCTGTTAATGCCCTTTTATAGCTTCGAAATCCAATACATGACTCTACATTTAGTTGTGATGTTCCTTTACTGTCCAGAGTGGAACAGTTGATCATTTTTCCCTTGTTTTTCATGACTTGACCGTTTTGAGGAGTACTGGTTGGATATTTTGTGCAATGTCCCTCAATCTGGGCTTCTGAGATGTTTTTCTCATCATTGGACTTGGGTTACAGATTTATGGGAAGAACAATCAGGAAACTTTGGAGTGATGGAAATATTCTGTATTTTTTATTGTGGTGATGACTACATGGGTGAATATGTTTGTCAAAACGGATTGAACTATGGCATAAAAATGAGTGCATATGCAAATCATACCTGAAAGAGGGTTTTGAAAACAGATATTTCTGGGGCTCCTAGGTGGCTCAGTTGGTTCAGCGTCAGGCTTCAGCTCAGGTCATGATCTCACAGTTCGTGGGTTGAAGCCCCTCATCGGGCTCTGTGCTGACAGCTCAGAACCTAGAGCTTGCTTCAGATTCTGTGTCTCCCTCTCTCTCTGCCCCTCCCCTGCTCACACTGTTTCTCTCTGTCTCTCAAAAATAAATAAAAAACATAAAAAAAAACCCAGATATTTCATATGTATATGCATATAATTATATGTATATACACATAAACCACTTAAAAATTCTGGTTAAATAATATTTAATTGGTTCTCAATTGTAAGACTGCCCAGGGCTTTCTTTAAAAAATAGATTATATTTTATTATTTTTATTTTATTTTTTTTAATAGTTTATTACCAAGCACCCAGTGCTCTTCCCCACAAGTGACCCTCTCCCCAAGCTTTTAAGATTCCTATGAACTAATGCTGCTTCTGAGTCCCTAAGCATTAGACAACATAAGCAGCATTACCAAACTTTTTGGACTATAAGACCCTTTTTCAGATTGGGAAATTCTGGTTTAAGGAAATTCTGTTTGCGTTTTAAGGAAATTCTGTTTGAGTTTATAAGAAAAAGAACAAAAGCATGGAGAGTTGTTTAGTTTTTCTACCATGGTCAGCCAAAGACTGGGAAAATGTTTTGGTCCATCCAGGAGGAAATACCTCAGGGTGTGGCATGTTACTATATCCGTGAGTGTGAAAAAGGAACAATATTTGCACACTGGAACACATTTTTTCATTTAACCTAATTATCTGCACATACATGTTGCCACATGTTACTGTTGAGCTATTTGGAAACTAGTAGGAAGAAGGACTTCAAATACTCGGCTCTTCTTGCAGCCAGAGTATTACATGTCCACAGCTTTGGAAGGAGCTGGGGGTCCTTTGCTCTTTGTCATTGCTGAGTACTTGAATTCCCCAGATCTGGATGGATTTTATACAGGTGTGAGTGTGCTGTGGCCAGTTGCTGACGGCCTGAGGGGATGGCCCTTCCCTTATAAGTGGGAAGAAGAAAGCGGGGCAATGCTGAGCTCTGGAGGGAGTACTGTTACCCCAGGATGTTCCCCATCATACAGTCATTTTTCAGTGCGGTTCCATTGCTGACCACAAAAAGTGATCTACTCACAAAACAAGGCCACCTGTGCCTCTGTGTACTCCAATGGTTCCCTATTTGGAGGCTGAATTCATGGGTTAAATAGCATTAGTGGTTGTGTTTTGATACCTTGATGAGACCTATAGGCAGATCCTGAGTCGTGACTTGTTTCACGTGATTCATGGGTCATGTTCCTAATTCTTTTGATAAACAGTCCTTGCATATGCAGTTCCATTATGCACTTAAATAGTGAGACAGTATTGAATACTTTCAAATTTTTCTCATAGGCCTCAAGACCCAAAGTCTGCAGTAATGGTGATTTATAACATTTGGAGAGGCTTCACATGCAGTGAATTCATATTCAATTGTGTTTGGTGCTTCTTGGCCAGTACTGTTTCTCAAGACATAGCCAAGCATGATCCGGATAACCGTGATGATGGCCTGAATACCACGGACCGGTGCCTGGAGCTGGAGTTGCTGACCTAGTTGGGGCAGATTTGAAACTCAGATCCAGACTCAGACACTGAGAAAAATCTAGTCTGGCAACTGAATATGGTGTTCTTATTTATTTACTTATTATTTACATTTATTTTTGATGATTTATTTTATTAATTTTTAAATGCTTATTTTTGAGAGAGAGAAAGAGAGAGAGGAGATAGGGGAGGGGCAGAGAGACAGGGAGACACAGAATCTAAAGGAGGCTCCAGGTTCTGAGCCGACAGCACAGAGCCTGATGTGATGCTTGAACTCACAGGCTGTGAGATCGTGACCTGAGCAGAAGTCGAATGCTTAACTGACTGAGCCACCCAGGCACCCCAGGAGGCAGTATTTTAAAAGGATGGCACATCAGGGCGTCTATCCTAATGAAAGGTCAGACTGGGGAGTCTGACCTGAAGGGAGGTGGAGGTTGTATGCTACACTTTGAAGAAAACAAGCAATAAAGCCAGAAGTCATCCCTTGAGGAAGTCTGGCTGTTCACCAAGCAGGTCTCCCCAAGAGTGCAGGAAGCAAGTGAGCCTCCCCTGGGCCTTGACTTTCAGGACTCAGATGTGATTCTCAGTGTCTTCAGAAGTAATCAAGCCGGAGGACTGACTCATGTAGACTGATGATTTGAAATCAAAATATCATTTTATTAGCAACCTATATGTGAACTAACCAGAATTTAAATAAAAACTTGAAATTTAAAAAACAATAAGAATTTGGAGAGTCGATATTCAATCTGCTGCATGGCTTATTTTCTCTTTGTAGGCAAATCTACATGGGAGCCGAATGCTAATCAGAGCACGGGTTCTTAGCAAGAAGAGATGTCTGAGGCGTCAGTCCCATGTCCTCACTCCTGATGACTGGAAAGCAGGCTCCTGCCACCCCGGGGTAGGGCGTCTTCTCCCTGACACAGGGCAGGAGACACAGTGTTGGAACTTCCCTCTCACCTGCCTTTTTCTCTGCCTGTATTACTGATCATCTGCTTTATTTTTTTCTTTCTTTCTTTTTTTAGCATGTGCTCTACCACTGAGCTAAACCGCCCCCCCCCATCTGCTTTCTTTGGGGCACACTCTTCTTTAGAGAGGCGAGTATCTTTTTGGCTCTAGTCAGGTATTGTTGGTCTGCGAATCATTCTGTTTCTTGAAGGTCAGTTGTCAGTAAATGTGTGTTTTAAAGTTTCTCTGATTGCTTTCCAAGTTCCTGGGGTGGAGAAGTTGCAGGAGAGAAGCCCTTTACTGTTGAACCCAAGCATTACTAACAGTGAGTAGTAAAGCAGGGTGTAATGGATACCAGAAATGGCCATATTTAAAGCCCTAAGCAGTAGGAAAGTGTGTAACAGAGATGAAAATACCATCTTGTTCATTGGTACATCACTTTGGGCATTAAATTGACTGAGACACCACCCTCTCTTTGGTACTGTAGATGGCAGAGAGCAAAAACATTCCTTCCTCCCTCCCTCTCAACAATTTAAGACTTAATGGCTTCCAAAGATGGCTGCTAAAAATACAATGGCCACATATTAATTCTTATTAATAGCAATTTGCATTCTGCATCTGGATAGCTTCATGTTTGCCTGAGGTGTCTGTTTTTGCTTATGTGTCCATCCTCTCTCTCACAGACTCATTTTTTCATCTAGACTACCTTTGAGATGGTAGAGGTAGATCTATTTTCCCTTATCCATCAATTCCATCTGGATTTGCTCCTTTAGAGTTTTCTTTGTTATTGTTTACCTACTTTTGATCTTGTTTTTCCCTCCCAATGGGGTGATGCTGCATGAATGCTTCATCTTTACTGATTGCCTCACTGAACCATTTGCTTCAATTAGAGGAATTGGCAAATCTAAGAGGTTCTTAAATATTTCAGAAAAATAAATGGTAGATAGTTTCCTAAATAGTTAATTGTTGGGACTTCTACTTCTGGGAAGATGAAGTAGATTTAGTTTTCCTTATTCCTCTCACTAAGTATAACAAAAAATCCTGTACATTTTATAGACAACAAATAGAAAAAGAATTTGAAAGATAAAGAAAACAAACTGGCTATGGGTGTGGGGACCTAATAAATAGCATGGTGGTGGGCTACCTTGGTTTTCTTTTTGCCTCATGCATTCCAGAGTTGGAGCAGAAGTCAGCAACCTGGAAACCCCAATGGGCACGAACAACAAAAGCCCAACCGAAGCGTGCTGTTTCTTGTCAAAGGCCTAAGAAAGGGGCAGCCTAGGAAGAAGACCAACAACATTTCAATAATAATTGCTCTACGGCAGCCAAATGCCACAGAACAAGAAGCAGCGGCCCCACTCTCACCAGCACTGGTTGAATGGGGGAACTTAGACATCCACTCTGGTCAGGCTGCAGTGAGGACCCCCAGTACCCCCACAGGGGTGGTGTCAGAAGAGGTGAGGTAGAGAGTTTGGACTTCCAGTCTTGCGGGTCAGCCTCAGTGCCAGTGGAGGCCACGAGGAGAGTCTGTACATCCTCTCTAGACGATGGAAGTGAAGGTGGTATCAGGGAAGGTCGAATGGGCAATTTTAGCAGAGGCCTAGTGGGAAGTTGAACTGATATTCAGGACTTTGTCTCTATCCAGGAGTAATGAGACATGATATTTTCACCCAGATTATCTATATCATTACAGTCGAAGTGCGTTTCTTGTAGATGGCATATGTTTGGCCATGTTTTTTAAATCCGTTCTGTCAATTCCTGCCTTTAATTTGTATATGTAAACCATTTATATTAATGCAATTACATTCAACATAATTATTGATATGTTAGAACTTCCATTTTTTGTCTTCCATTTGTCTTCTCTGATTTTCATTTCTCTTCTCTTTTTCTCTCCTTCCTGTGGGTTACTTGAACATTTATCTAGAACTCTATTTTTATTTATCTATAGTGTTTTCAAGTGTATCTCTTTGTATAGTTTTCTGAGTGTAGCTCTAAGATACTATATTGTATATACATAATTTACCACACTCTCCTGGTGTCAATAGTTTACCAATTCAAGAATGGAAAATGTATCTCTTTATTATCATCTATTTATAATTGTCTTAAATAGTTCCTATGTATATTTAGATAAACATCAGATAGTGCTATAAACTTTTCTTTAACTACCAAATATAATTTAGAAAACTCAAGAGGAATGGAAACATATATTGTATTTTCCCACATTTGACTCTTCACATTGTCTTTCCTTCCGGATGTGCAAACATTCCTTCTTTTATCCTTTTTGTACTTTTTAGAGAACTTCTTTAGCTGTTCATTTATAGTAGGACTGCTGGTAACATAGTTTGCTCATTTTATTTTCCCTTCATCTTGATTTCTCCTTCATTCTTGAAGGATATTTTCACTTGATAGAGAATCTGGGTTAACTTCTTTTTTTCAAGTTCTTCAAACATGTCATGTGACTTCCTCTGCTTTCCGTGGTTTGGGATGAGAAGTCCACTGTCATTTGAATTGATTTCCCCCTATAGGTGTCTTTTCCCTCACACTGCTTTCAAGATTTTTGTCTTAAATTTTGGAGGTTTGGCTGTGTGTTGGTGGGGTTTCTTTGGGTTTACCAATTTGGCAATTTTCTCAGCTTCCAGAATCTGTAGGTATAAATATTCTGTTAGAATCAGGAAATTTCCAGCTCTGCCTTCTTTCTCATCCCCTTTGGGAACTGCAATGTCACAAGTATTAGATACAGTCCTACAAGTGCCTCACGTTTTTCTCTTTCTTTTTCCATCTATTTTTTTTCTTTGCTTTCAGATTGGGTAATTTCTTTTTTCTCTTCAAATTTACTGATTTTTTTTCTCCATTATATTCATTTTGTTGTTGAACCCATTAATTGAGTTTTAAAATTTTGGTTATGATATATTTTTTAGTTCTAAAATTTCCATTTGGTTATTCTTTGCTGAGAATTTGTTTGTTTATTTGTTTGTTTAAGCATGTTTGTAACTGCTCATTGAAATATCTTTATGATAGCTGCTTTGAAATCTTTGTCAGATAAGCCTAACATCACTGTCATCCCAATGTTACCACTTTTTTTTTTTCACTCACATTGAGATATTCCTGGTTCTTGGTAAAGAGAGTGATTTTCTTTGGAAACCTGGATATTTTGCGTGTTATCCTATGAAACTCTGGATCTTACTTAAACCTAGCTGGGTTCCTCTGACACCACTCCTACAGAGGAAGGAGAGGTGTACTGCTCTATTACCACCAGATGAGGGTAGAAGTCCAGGTTTCTCACTCAGACTCTGTGGAAAGCCATGGGCGACAGAGGATCCTTAATGTTGTCAGGATGAAGACAAGTCACATAAAAATTATTCAAAAGAAAGCAGAAATGGCTACATTATTATCAGATAAAGTAGAATTTAAAGCAAAGAAAAAGGATCAGAAACTAGAAAGGATGTTATATAATTATAAAATGGTCAAACCATCAGAAATATGTAGAAATTGCCAAACAACAGAGCTGCAAAACATGTAAAACAAAAAATAATTGACCTGAAAGGAGAAATAGGGGAATCCACATTTATAGCTGGAGACTCCAGCACCCCTTTCTCAACAATCAATAGCACAACTAGACAGAGAACCATCAAGGCTACAGAAGGTCTCAAAAGCATGAATAACTAACAGGATCTAATTGACAGTTATAGAACACTCCACCTCAGAACAGAAGAATACATATTATTTACAAACATCCACAAAACACCTACCTACACAGACCATATCTTGTTCCATATAACAAGCTTCAACAACTTTAAAAGAATTGAAATCATGCAGAGTGTGTTTTCTGATTACAGTGGAATCAACCAAGAAATCATTGAGAAAGATAATAGAAAAATTTCCAAATACTGAAAAACTAAGCAATGCCCTTGAAAATAATCCATACATCAAAGAGACAGTATTGAGGGAAATAAAAAGTATATTGATTGCATGAAAATAAAAATACAATACATCAAAAATTTGGGGGCACAGGTAAAGTGGTCCTGAGAGGACAACTTATAGCACTGATGCTTACAATGGAAAAGAGCAACTTTCCCTAATCAATAATTTAAGTTCTTGTCTCAAGAACCTGGAAAAAGAAGAGCAAAAGAAATGCAAAGCAATCAGAAGGGAGAAAATTGTAAAGATGAGAGCAGAAATAAGTGAAATTGAGACAGGAAAGCAATAGAAAAAATCAATAAAACCAAAAGCTGGTTCTTCTAAAAAGATCAATAAAATTGACAACGTTTTAACAAAGTTGCCAAAGAAAAAAAGAGAGAAGACATAATCTGCCAATATCACAATGAGAAAGGTCACTGTAGACCCTGCAGAAATCAAAAGGTTAACAAAAATAAATACTAAAAACAATTCCACATGCGCATCTTTTATAAATTCCAAACTACTGCAGTGCACACATGAAAGCGATACAAAAGGGATATTCCAGAAAAAAAAATAAGGAAACACTTCCTTGTTAATGTTAGTACCAGTGGTACTAAACCAGACGAAGATAGTACCAAAAAGCTTATTCTTAATAATGTAAAACTATAAACAGTCTGTATGTCCTTCCATGGGTAAATGGTGAAATCTGTGCTACATCCATACCATGAAATACTAGTCAGCAATAAAAAATAATAAATTCTTTATACATAGAATGCCCTGGATAAAACTCCAGAGAATTATGTTGAGTGAAAAAAGCCAATTCCAAACAATTACATATTATCTGATTTCACTTACATAGCATTAATAAATGATACATTATAAATTTTAAAAAAGAGGAAAGATTTAGATTGCCAGCACATAAAGGGAGGGGGTGGGTGGGAGGAAGGCCCAAAAGGAAGAAGACATCACTATAAAAGGGCAGTGAGAGGGATCCTTCTGGTCATGGAATTATTCTATATCCTGACAGTATCATTATCAATATCTTTGTTGGGATATTGATACTGTAGTTTAGAAGTAATATTTGGGTGAAACTGGGTAAAGAGTACAAGGGACCTCTCCGTATTATTTCTCAGAACTACATGTGAATCTCCATCTCAAAGTCAAAGATTTAAAAAAGCTAATTATTATGAATGAAGAGTTGATTTTGATACAAATTTAATTATGCACTAGGAATGAATCATCTGGATGTTATTTGTCTCCAATTTGCCTTATTTCTAGTTGTGAATAAGGGTGAATTTCCATTTGGAAGTTTTTGGTTTTCATTTTTATGCTTAATTAATGTGTTGACTTTTCTAGAGTTACCTCTTCACTGTATTGATCATTGGGTAGAAACATTTTAATTAGTAAAAGAAAAGTAATAAAACTTAGTCAACAGTGTATAAATTCAAACTTATGAGGCTTTGAAAACGAATCATACTTGGCATTTAAGATTTTTCCTTCCAAAACGATGTGGACTTTAGCTCCTAATATTTGTTACCTTTCTATTTTGTTTTTAAAGATAACAGCACAGTTTTATTTTACAGATATTCTAACTGGAGTAAAAATTAACTGGCATCATAAGATAGCAGAGGAAACGCAGGGTAGCAACAAGTTATACAACTCCTGGGAGATGGCATGATACAAAAGAGATTTCACTGGAAATTGAGTTTTTGTTTATTTACTAACTGAGCAAATGAATTATTATCTTGGAAGCTATTTCTTAATCCATTATTGGTAATATAATATCTATTTTATTGGTTTGGGAGGAATGCTTCGTGGAAAGGCTTCGTAGATTGTGAAGCGCTCTGCAGATGGAAGCATAGACTGTGTATCTGACACAAGTGGGGTAAGATTAATTGAAAAATTCCAAAAGGATAATGTAATATTTACCTAAAATTTAGAAGACAAACAAGGAGACATCCTAGGGTGAGTAGTAGGATATTTTGACATCATACTGAGGTGTTTTTCCCCCCACTATACATTTGCTCTAATGGTCATAATGTTAAAAAAAAAAATGAGACCTAAAGACATGAAGTAGCCCAAATTCACAGAACATTGTAGAGACAGGACTTGTACTAGGAAGCTATCAGTCATTTCTCTGCTCAGTGCTCTTTTAGTCACATTACAGAGAACTTTAAGATATGTGTTCTTCATAGAGCCTGAGTTCTGAATCCTAGACAAAATCATTTTGCTGATTCAGCTCACTTTCCTGTTGTGTGGGGAAAAGGTGGGATTTTCACAAGAAGTGAGCTTATAAATCTTCTCATATTCATAAAAGAGAAGTAGCCATCATTCTGTTGCTCTCGAATTTATTCTGTTTTGGTGCAGTTTTGAATCACCCTTCAACCTATGATTTCTACAAGTTGACGGATGAAAAGTGGGCTTGTAGTAGGACATCAGGGCAAGTAAATTGAGATCACATTGGAAGGTTCTATTAGTTTTATTCTTTTTTTATTATTATTTAGAAAGAGAGGGTGGGAGGAGCAAAGGGCAGAAAGAGAGGCAGAGAGAGAGAATCCCAAGCAGGCTCTACACTGCCAGCAGAGCCCAACGTGGGGCTCAAACTCAAGATCCATGAGATCATGACCTGAGCCAAAACTAAGGGTGGGATGCTTAGCCAACTGAGTCACCCAGCCATCTTTAGTTTTATTCTTATTTTATTGAATGGCCGTATGTTACTAGCATTCTTGGTAAAAAATGTTTCTATGTCCTGTGAAAGGAACACTCAAATGATTTCATCATCACTTAGGATCAATACTTAACGTTTCTACGATCAGGGTATGGAAAACCAGTGTGAACTGGTGGTTGAAAGTATACTATGAGTGTGGTCAGAAGTGTTGGGGGCATCTGTGTGAGTCAGTTGGTTGAGGATCTGACTCTTGATTTTGGCTCAGGTCATGATTCCATGGTTGTGGGATCAAGCCTCACATTGGGGTCCACACTGAGGGTGGAGCCTGCTTGAGAGTTTTCTCTCTCCTTCTGCCCCTCTCCATCTCTCTCTCTCTCTCTCTCTCTCTCTCTCTCTCTCTCTCTCTCTTTCTCTCTCTCTCTCTCTTTATCTAAAAAAAGTGTTAGAAAGTTACTGGGCAGTATTTTGATTGTCTAGGTAAGGAAATGTAACTAATGACTACATAGCACACATACATGCACACACTTCTCTCTCAGGGTGGAAGAGGGACATAGGAGTGGCAAAGAGAAGAGTAAATAATGTGAATTGTTTATAGGGTATTACTAATTATTTTTAAAGACATTGTATTCTAGAGGTTTCTGATTTGGGTACTGTAGTCATTAAACTAGAAATCAGTAATGAAAATCAAAATTATCTGATGCCTCATTAGCAAGGCATCAGATAATTTTAACTGCTTCTTTTTTCTCAAGTATTTCACTAATCTTGCTGCAGGCACTGATGAATGGTAGGCAGGTTTCAAGCCTTCACAAAGGCATATTAAACAAAATTCTTTGGCACAGAAGAGATTGTTTATGCTTTTCTTTTATTGCTTACTAAAGGCCAACATTCTACTTTACAGAGATCAATATTCCTGAATTGCAAACTTTTTAGAAGACTTAAAGAAATGGAGCCTCCTCAAACTTTAAAATTAACCCTTTCTCTGCTGGGGAGAGCAAAGCTGTATTTCTTCTCCAACTTCAGTTTGTTCTGCTTTGGTAGAAAGATGAGATAACCTCCCAGGAGCCCCTGATTGGTTGGCCTTCACTTCTGTATCCTAACCAGCCCGCTCATCTGCCTGGGACACAAGCAGGCTCTGGGCTTGCTCGCGCTCTGTGCTGGGAATACTTGCTGAGGCCGAGGCTCCATTACCTCTGTATTGCCACTCATTCAAAGATTTTAATGCTTCAACTTAAACAGAGTCCTTCTGGAGCGTTCTCTGACTCCCGATAGCAGTTGGATCTCCCGGTATCCATTCTCAGCACCGTCTGGTTTTCTTCCATCACAGCGCTGTTCTCCCTGTATTGTTAGTGTTTGCTTGATTCTCTGTGTTCTCCACTGCAGTGTGAACCCCATGAGCACAGAGACTGTCTTGTTCTCAAGACCAGTGTTTGGTTCAGGGAGAGGCACCTAATAGATGGATGTATGGCAAGACTGAGTGCGTGTCATTAGCTGGGCCCCCACCATGTCTGATGCCTTTTGGAGCCTGGGACATGAAGAAGCAGAGGTTCAGGGTTGACATGATTTACCCCAAGTTCACAGTGAGAGAAGTTTCAAGTCTGAGTCTGCACGTTGCCCAGGTCTGTGTTCCTTCCACTCTAACATGCTCCTTCCAGTATTTCCTAGGCTCCAGCTCATCCTAGTTCTGGAAGGCAGGCTGGAAGAGTCTCCTTTGCTCCCACCCCCACCCCATCCAGTCATGGCCTCATTGCAAGCACTGCCCAGGGGAGTCCTCTTCACCCCTTCCCCGCTAGAATCATGTCAGCGGCTGGTGGACTGAGGGCAGCACTCCCATCCTCTAGCTGACTCACAACCTTTGGGGTGGGTGTACAGGAACAGCTGGGGCAAGTTAGCTTGAGGTGGCCTGGGTGGCAACTAAATTAAGTCCGAGGCCTCATTCTGACATGCTCTGGGAGGCACTCAGACTGCAGATTGCCAGCATCAACACTTTCCTGGAACAAGCTGGAATTCCAGAGTTTCAGGAGAAAAGCAAGCCAGCTCCAGCGGATCTCACAGTCCACAAAGCATGCAGAAAACTTAACTAGAGAAGTCTGCACCATAGTCCAAAGGGAGCTTTCTCTCAGGAGCCGGTGATCCATGGTCCAGGGCCCAAATCGGCCCCATCACCTGTTTCATATGGCCTGCAGGCTAAGAATGGTTTTTACATTTTCAAATGGTTTTTAAAAAATCAAAAGAAGAATAGTATTTTATGATGCATGAAAACGGTTTGAAATCCAAACTTCTGTGCCTCTAAATAAAGTTTTATTGGAACACAGTAATACTCATCTATTTACATAGTGTCTATGGATTTTGCAGAAATCCGAGAGGTAAGTCACTGCAATAAAGAATGTCTTCCCTGCAAAGTCTAAAATACTTACTTGTTTGGCCTTATAAAGAAAATTTTTGTTAACCTCTGCTCGAGTTGAAGATTATACAGAAGAAATTCATGGCAAGGTTTTCTCCCCCAGTAATCTTTCAAGCTAGAAATGTCCAACTGTTGAAAATTAATAACCTAGAAAACCTTTTAACTGCTTCCAACTATAGCAACAACCATACGTATCCCCCCCCCCTCCATCCTTTAACACCAAGCTGGTTGTGCTGCAGACTTTTTCCTAATACTGTGGGGCTAGGGTCCTAGGTTCCCAGGCACCATGTTGGATGATGTTACTGCCACCATTGTGTGGTCAGCACTTTGACATAGGCCACTCTGATTCTCCAACACACAACATCACATCGTTTCCAAGTTGTGGGTGCAAGGAAGTGACTTGCTTATAATAGTTCTGATCATAAAACTAAATAGAAAACAATGTGGTGGATGGGGTGGAACTATATTTTATTATTTTCCGTGCTAGTTCGATGACTGCTCTTTTATGAAACAGCAAACTTTAATGAAAATACTTGCTATTTATAACCTGTAGAATGATTAATAAGTTAAAAATTATACTCTCTCTTACAACATGACCAATTGTGGAAGTGGTCATTGGTAGCATCATCATATTGCAGATGACAAAATGTTGGTATACAGAAGCATAATGAGATGGTTCATGTCTGGTGAGTGTGTGGGGAATCAGGACTGGCTCCTTCACTCCACAATGTCTTCATGCCTAAGACAAGTTACCCATTGGAAATGATTTCAGAATTCTAATCATTTGTGATTGTGGCCATAGCCAGCGCCCCTGGTATCATGGAGAGCTCACTGACCATGGGAAGTTTTGTCATGGGTGGCATTCACTTTTAAATCAATCATTCATTCAACTTTCTAACAAACATGTATTTAGCAACTATTATTTGTCCAGAAAGTGAAGCTAATAAGTAAAATAAAATATTATGTTTGCCGTGAAGGGTAACCTTATGGAGGACATAGACAATTCAATCAATGATCATGGTCTTTAAATAATGTAATGGGAACACATAACAGAATGTAAATCACACTGAGAGAGTTCTGGAGGAAATGGTGCTTGTGCTGAATTTTGGAGGGTGAATAAGGTCTAACTTAGCTAAAGAAGGAGATGGCAAATGACAGCCCAGAGGTCGTGACTAATGTAGAGAGAATATATACAGATGGATGTACTGTATGTAGAAAAGCATAGAGGCTTCAAAAGCTTGGCTCATTCAGGGAAATTCAGATAGTTTTCTTGGTTCTAGTGGAGAGTGTATTTGGAGAAATTGAGGGAAACAACACTGGTATCAAGTCAAGAATGGTTCTGGGTGCTGGGTTAAGAAGTTTGAACATTTTCTATAGGCTGAAAAAGGCCCCAAAGAGGATTTCAGGCAGAGGAGTGACATAATCTGTGCTTTAAGAAAATTCTGGTAGCAGAGTAGAATACGAAATATAGTGGGGACTAAACTATAGTGAGGGAGACCAGCCAGGAAGCTATTGCAATAACCAGGTGAGAAGAATGAAGACATGAACAACAGGCACAATGGGAAGGGAAGAAGTGAGAGGAACAGATTAAATAGTGTTAAGGAGGAAAAAAATAGAATGTGGTTTCACTGTGTGTGTGTGTGTGTGTGTGTGTGTGTGTGTGCACTCATGCACATGTGCACCACACACAAGAAGGTGGCAGGGCAATATGAATAAGGGGAAATTAAAGTGGGCTCCCAGAACCAACCTGTGGAAAAGACAAGTGGCCATAGCTCATTACTGGCAATCTTGTTCTGCATTCAGAATATACTTACATCTTTTCTTCCTTTTCTCTCCCAATTTTGTTGAACTTTTTTCCAGTAATTTAATTTAATGCAAGCATTGGTGTCTTCAACAGTGTTTATTGCTTATCGGTCTTCCTTTTTGTAGCTTCTGTTAAATACCCATTTTCTCTCCTGAGAATGAGGTATAATTAGTCATTATAACTGCTTTAGTTGTTACTGTGATTGCTGCCCTTCCAGCTAAAGATTCCTCTCTTGAGATTTCCTGTCTCCAGACCCTACGGGGGCTTTATAGGGCACATTCTTCTGCCACCATCTTCTTGCTGAACCTTCACAGAGCAATTGTGTCTGCTCTGTTCATACTTCCTTGTGCTGGTGAGTGAAGATCTTTCTCATAGACACACAGAAGCTATATCTTTTCTCTGTAGAGAACTATGCTCAATTTGCATAGCAATAGACTGTTCTTTAAATCAACACAAGATCATACCTCCTTCAATACCCTTCCGGTCATATCTGATTTTTTTTATTCAACAGGATCACTCTGCTTTGATTGGAAGATTTTCTTGGCTTACATCAAACACATTTGTTGAACCACTTATAGGTTCACTTATAGGTTGTTATAAAAGCAGACACTGTACTAAGATCTGAAAATTTAGTGATAAAACTAGAAGACTTTGACCCTCATTGATTTTATGCTCCAGAAGATTAACAAACAAGTATACAGACTCTTTAAAATACCCTATCAGATAACAGTGGCTGATATAAAGGGAATAGGTAGGATGTTGTGATAGAGGTTAACCATTAGGAGGGAACAAAAGTTAAATGAACTTTTCAGATCTCTTTGGGCTGTTGGCATTTGAGCTAAAACATAGATAATATGTTAAGGAATATTCCAGATGGATGGAAGAATAAATGAAGAGATGTGTGAAGACCACCAGTATGGCTAGTGTGAGATTGGAGAGGTATGTGTGACTGATCATGCTGAACCTTGGGGCCCAGGGTGAAAGTGAATGTTGTGTTAAAATAATTTAATTATATAAATATAATCATTTAATCATATAAAACCATTATACTGGGGCCCTACCTGGCTCAGTCAGTAGAGCATGTCACTATTAATCTTGTGGTGATGAGTTCAAGACCCACATTGGGTGTAAAGATTTAAAAAGGTCCATTATACCATTTTGAGCAGAGAAGTGATATAATGACTTCTTCCTTCCTTTCTTCCTTCTTTCCTTTTCTTTCTTTCTTTCTTTCTTTCTTTCTTTCTTTCTTTCTTTCTTTCTTTCGAACAGAGGAGAGAGAATTTTACACATGTTCCATGCTCAGCACTAGCCCCATGTGGGGATTGATCTCATGACCCTGAGATCATGACCTGAGTTGAAAATCAAGAGTCTTTGCTTAACCAACTGAACACCCTGTGATTTCTATTTAAAAAGCTTAGTTGATGGGGTGCCGGGGTGGCTCAGTCCATTGAGTGTCCAACTCTTGGTTTCAGCTCAGGTCATGATCCCAGGGTTGTGGGATGAAGCCTAGTGTTGAGCTTTCTGCTGAGGGTGGAGTGGAGCCTGCTTAAGACTCTCTCTTTCTCTCCCTTTGCTCTTCTCCCCTGCTCCTGCACATGTGTTATCTCTCTCCCACCAAACAAACAAACACAAGCTTATTTGGGCTGATTGAAAAGGATATATTGGAGATGGGTAGAAGAAGAAGTCTCATTGCAAGCATTGTAATTACCCAAGTGAGCGATAAGAGAGGCTGATGTTAGGGAAATGGTAGCGCAGAGAGACAGGTGGACATACTTAAGATCTATTTTGGATGTAGAATTGAAAGGATTTGAGACACTGGATGAATAATGATGCTATTTAGTGGGATATAGAAGTCTGGAGTAAAGAGAATCGATGGAAAAAAATCAGGAGCTCTATTTTATATATGTTGTTATATAATATAATGTTTGAAGATTCTATTAGATATAAAAATGTTATACGAAGTAAATAGTATGACCTAAAAGTAAACCCCAAAAAACTAGAAAATAAACATGATAAGCTGTCCTTGTGCCTGCCTTAGAAGAAGTTATTGGTATTAAGGACCAAAAGGATTGGGTTTTAATGACCACACAAGGATAGGAATTTGTTATGTCATATGATATAAAGCTGATTACTGGCGCTGATATCCTTACATGAACCTTGGACTTTTGGAACACCATATCATCAGTGAAATTGTGAATAAAAAAATTGCACTTTGACATAGTGAGATGACAAATGAATTTGTTTATTTCAGTCTGAGTTCTGGGCACAAAAAAAAAAAGGATTACATCTGAGAATTTGTAACCACAGGCCTATCCTCATGTGGTTTGTGGTTTGAATGTATATTGCTTAGTTGATCTGATAAACCATAAGCTAAGCAATTAATTTTGCATTTTATTAAGAATTATTTGAACATGTCAACAATATCATTCAAATTGCCATGAAATAGAAAATAATACAAAAAACATTCATCTTACCCTCTAGATCCATCCATACCATCCAATGGCAAAATTTTATCCTTTTTAAAAAAATTTTAATGTTCATTTATTTACCTTTGAGAGACATAAAGAGAGCAAAAGCAGGGAAGGGACAGAGAGAGAGGGAGATACAGAATCCAAAATAGGCTCCAGGCTCTAAGCTGTCAGCACAGAACCTGATGTGGGGCTCGAACCCACAGACTGTGAGATCATGACCAGAGCTAAAGTCGAACACTTAACTGAGCCACCCAGGCTCCCCTGTTGTCTTTTTTTTATTTCCAAAATAACGTGACTTTATGTGTCCACTATATTCAAGATAAAAAAAAAAAAACCTATACAGTCACTTCTCCAAACGCATCCATTTGATGAGAACCCAGTGCCTATCAAGATTAGAGATAAAAGAAAAAGTCCTGCCTTCTCTGAGCTGTCTTTAAATTCCCTTCTCGACAGAGAAAACCAGAAAACTTGTCCTTATTCTGAATCCGTGTAGGGAGGGGCAAAGGATGCTTTATGTGTCACCTGGCTCTTCCTATTTAGTTCAGCTCAACATCCAGGCCAAGGGAAACATTTTTTGTTAAAATTCCAAACTTTCAGTTCTTTCTTCTATGGGGGTTTATCTGTGGGCTGTTTCAAAATTATTTCTTAAACCCAGTTAGCTTGAGCTGTTAACAGTTGTCTTGTTTGACAGGCATCTGTTTTAATATTTTTATGATGAAGTAGACATCTTTTTCTCTCAGTAAGTAAGACATTAGGTGCCAAACATAATTTCAGTATCATTTTTCTTTCTTCCGGGCTTATTCCAATAAATTCCTTGCCTTAGATGAAATGGAGGGTTTCTTGCATAACAACACAGCAAAATTGACATAATAAAAATATGAATAGTTCTATACCTAGCAGGATGTGGTTATTATATATCTGAGGCATTCTATAAAGAGAGCTCCAGACCTGGAGGGTTCATGGGTGAGTTCTCGGAGTATTTGAGTTAGGAGTAATACCTATTTTACCTGAATTCTTGCAGAAATTTTTCATGGAAAAGGAACACTCCTCAACATTTTTATGAGGCTGGCATAACTGCAATGTTAAAACCAGAAAAGAATATAACAAGCAAATTAAGGAGCAATATCCACTATGAACACAGATGCAGAAATCCTTAAAAAAGTTAGCAACATACCCAGTAATATTTAAAAAAGGGTAATACATTAAGGTAAATTGGGGTTAACACCAGAATTAATACATAATTAATTTAACATGAAAATCAATTTAATTCACCATATTAACAGAATGAAGGTGATAAAACAGATGATCAAATCAATAGAAGGCACAAAAATAATTTGATAATATTCCATAGCCACTGCGATAAATTTCTCAGTGGAAGAAAAAAAGCATAAGTTCCATTACATGAAACAACATAGATAAATCTCCAAAGCAATTATGCTGAATAAAATAAGCAAGACACAAAATAATCAACAGAATATGATATTTTTATGACGTTCTATAGTAATCAAAATTAATATAGTCATTGCCTAAATGAGGAAGGAATTGATTGGAAGCTGGACTGAGTGAGATTTCTAGGCTGATAGAAATGGTCTGTATCTTGATTTGAATTAACAGTCACACCAGTTTATACATTATTCAAAACTCATTGAATTGTGCACTTAACTCATGTTCGCTTCACTATGTCAGTTTCATCTCACTGGAAACATAGGTGAATAAAAGGTAGTCCAGATAGATGATATATCTGGGGTTCGTGAAAGAAATTAAAACATTTTGGAGGATATATATCACCAACCACCAAAGAGAAGTCTTGCAAATAAAGTCTCCCTGAGAGTGATAAGTCCAATATTTAGGACAATATACTATGAACAAGTGCTGGCAGGTAATAAATGCTTCTGATTTGGAGCTCCCGTATAATGTCTATCAAGTATGCACATGAAAAACAATCAAGAACAAAACGAAGAAAGAAAAAACATGAGGATAAACAAGTCCATAAAAAATAATAATTTCTATCAAATATGATAGAAATAGATGATATATAAAAGAAAAATATATTTGAAATTAGATCTCAGTTGACATATGCAGTTGAAGGGAAAGCAGGAAATTGGAAGACAGAGAAGAGAAAATTTACCAGAACACAACACAAGAGCTCAAGAAATTAAAAATATGTAACTGAGGTAAAGAGACTGGGTAAATAGAGTAAAAAGGTCCAGAGTACATCACATTGTTTTGCTTAGAGAGAAAGCAGGAGAGGTAATATTTCAAAAAGTGTTTGGTACTTTTCCAAAATCAAAGACATAAATTCTTCAGTTCAAGAAGCATGAGACTTAAGCATTATTTAAGAAAAATGAGGGGCTCCTGAGTTGGTTAAGCGTCTAACTTCAGCTCAGGTCATGATCTCATGGTTTGTGGGCTCAAGCCCTGTTTTGGGTTCTGTGCTGACAGCTAGCTCAGAGCCCGGAGTCTGCTTCCAATTCTGTGTGTCCCTCTCTCTCTGACCCTCCCCTGCTTGCTCTGTATCTCTCTGTCTCTTAAAAATAAATAAAAAACATTTAAAAAATAAAAAAAAATTGTACCCCTAGGAATATCAGAGTGAAACAGAAGAACATCAGAGATAAAGAAAAATATTTTTTAAAACAATGTTTATTTATTTATTTTGAGAGTGAGGGAAGGAGGGAAAGGCAGAAAAGGAGAGAGAGAAAGAGAATCCCAAGCAGGGTCTGGCAGCGGGCAGCCCAAAGTGGAGCTTAAACTCTCAAACCATGAGATCATGAACTGAGCTGAAACCAAGCAGAATGCTTAACCCACTGAGCCACCCGGGGCATCAAGAAAAGATCTTAAAAGTAACCAGGAGAAAATGCAGATACCAAAAGAAAATAACAAACTGGGAGCAGATTTTTCAATAATAGGAATTACAATAGAAGTTTTCAGAGAACATAATTGTAAGCTCTAATTCTATATATTCAAATGATATTTTAAGACTAAAAGTAAAATAAACATATTTTCAGGCAAAGAATAGAAATAGCTGACCATCCAAAGACCCTCACTGAGAGAACTGTTGAAATGCTTACTGTAGGGGAAGAAAACTCCACCAAGGAGGAAATGATGGTAATTAAGAAGGTGGTACTTACAGGGCTTCTGGGTGGCTCAGCTGGTTGAACCTCTGACTCTTGATTTTGGCTCAGGTCATGAACTCATGGTCGTGAATAGAGCCCTGCTTCGATCCCTGCCTTGAGCCCCACATCCAGCCCCTCATGGAGCCCTGGTTCAGACTCCATGCTGGGCGTGGAGCCTGCTTAAGATTCTCTCTCTCTCTCTCTCTCTCTCTCTCTCTCTCTCTCTCTCTCTCTCCCTTTGCCCCTTTCCAACTTGCACTTTTTCTCTTAAAAAAAAAAGATGATGACACTTATATGTGTGTAGATCTGAATATGTATTGACTATGTATTACAGTTGGCCATTCAAAGAAAACTTCCGCAAGGACATACAAGAAACTAGTAGTGGATGTTACTTCTTAGGAATAATTTATAGTAAATAATGAGAGAAAGACTTGTAGTTTTCTCTATTACTGTTATAAAATAAATAAAAATTATGGTAAATAAATTTTAGTTTTAGAGCACTTACTTTGAGTTGAAATATTTTTTCTTAAGAAATGGATTTTTGTCCTTTATTCAAATACAGTTGCTCCTTGAAGGGGCTTAGGGGTCCTGAACACTACACTGTTGAAAATCCACATATAACTTTTGACTTCCCTCAAATTTAACTATTAATAATCTACTGTTAGTGGAATCCTTCCCAATAACACAAAGTTAATTTACATATATTTTGCATGTTACCTGTGTTATACGGACTATATTCTTACAAGAAAGTAAGCTAGAGAAAAGAAAATGTTATGAAGATCATGAGGAAGAGAAAATGCAATACTGCATTGTATTTATTGAAATCATTATCTATATATAAGTGAACCTATACAGTTTGAATCCATGTTGTTCAAGGATGAAATGTGGCTGAATTGCAGTAGAGTCATGGTTTTCAAAAGGTGCTTGAGAAAATATTATTTCTTGTTCCAGAATTTTCTGACTTCTAATTCCTGCTATCAGATACTCACAAAACACTTTGAGAGACACATAGAGCAAAAGTAAATACATAATATGTAATAAAACGAACAAGAAGCAACATAGAACAAGGATAATAATGACAATATGCGTAGGAGTAAAAACCAGACAGGAAGAAGGTAATTAGATATGAATCAAATTAAAATCTTGTACTATTTGGGACTAAGGTAAAGATATTTAATAACTTTATAGCATGTTACTCAACTATGTGTGTATGAAAATTTCAGGATAAACACTAAATAAGTGAGATTTTAAACACAATTCTCTCAGAAATAGTTTAAGTACAAAAGAAATGAGTAAGAATGAAAACCACTTGAAAAACAAGTGTGAGTCAATACATGCATGAACTCAAGATTTAAACCACACTTTTTTCAAGTACTCAAGGACTATTTACCAAAATAGACCATGTAGGAGAGCACAAAGCAAATCTGAAAAGAGAGCACAAGTCTAGTAAAATCTTATTAAAATTTTTTTAAATAGTTTATTTATTTTTGAGACAGAGAGAGACAGAGCACGAGTGGGAGAGGGGCAGAGAGAGAGGGAGACAGAATTGGAAACAGGCTCCAGACTCTGAGTTGTCAGCACAGAATCCGAAGCGGGGCTCGAATCCATGAACTGTGAGACCATGACCTGAGCTGAAGTCGGACGCTTAACTGACTGAGCCACGCAGGTGCCCCTAGTAAAATCTTACTGGATCACAGTGCTGTTAAGCTAGAAATCAATAACAAAATAGAGTGCATTCCCCTATATTTTTGAAAATTAAAAAAAATACTTTAAGTCATGAATCAAAGTAATGAGACTGAAATTTAAGAAATATTTAGAACTCAATGGTTATGTAATGAAGGGAAATGATTCCTCCTATAGACAATACTTATAAAAACTGGAATAAAATGGAAACTGGCCAAAAGCAGGTAGATAATTGAGACAAGTTTACTCATGAATGACTATTACAGCATGGGGTAAAAACAAAAAACAAAAAACTGAGTTAATGTGCCTGAGGCCACTCCACAATGCCCTTCCCTAGCACACACTGGCTTCAGTGACTTGAAGGGCCAAATGATAGTTTAGCAGGGCAGCTGGAAATTTTAAGTGAAAATTTGAAAGTAAGAGAACCACAGAAAATCAAAATAAAGTCTGAATAAAATAAAATCTGAGTAAAGGGGGAACAGAGTTAGGGAGAGGGAAGGAGGCAAATCATAAGGGACTTGAATACTGAAGACAAACTGAAAGCTGAAAGGGGAGGAGGAAAAGGGAAGGGGGGTGATGGTCATGGAGGGCACTTGTGGGGAAGAGCACCGGGTGTTGTATGGAAACCAACTTAATAATAAACTATAAAAAATAAATAAAATAAAATCTGAGCATACTCCTCTGTTCAAACCACTGGCAGCGCATGGAACCTCACATGCACACAACTCCAGATAGCTGCAAGGAAAAGCAGGCAGCGCTCACTGGAGGAGGCCACACTTGCAAGTTGCAACTGCCTCTGGTAAGATTTCTGAGTTTTCATGTCTTTGACCGAGTGCATTTCCCAACATACATAGTTCCTACTGCAGATAGTGGCAATCTACTTGCTTCAGGTGTCATGGTACAGAACATAGCGTTGGCATAGCAACTAGAAATTTAAGAAACAAAAGCTGGAATCAGGGGAAGTACTGAGCAGATAAACCTCAAAATGTGAAAATAGACTCTGCACAAATCTTTGGCTGATTACTAACCTACAGGGGCACAGGGGAGACCCCTCCAGGGGCCAAGCTATAAAAGCAATCGATGGATACCCAACTCCAGCATATGCAAGAGATCAGCTGCATGGTTCCAGGCAAATTAATGGTGTATTAGAACAACAACAACAACTAGAACAAAAGCAAAGAAGCCTCAGAAAAATAGGACCAATACCAGAGTTTGGACAATGTTCAATGTAGTGTCTGTGGTGTGGCGTTTTCAACCAAAACCTAGTCTGATATGCATCGGTCATGGCCCCAGGAGGATTCAAAGAGTGTTGAATGTGACAGACATTTATTTTGGATTTGGGTTTGGTTATGGAAGCAGTTGCTTCTAATATTATCAGATAATTAGAACAGAAAATGTCATTTGAATTTAGATCCTCTGCTTATATGTCTTCACATCAAGGAGCACATTTCACTGAGGGAGGGGCAGAGAGAGAGAGGGAGAGAGAGAATCCCAGACAGGTTCCCAACTGTCAGCATGGAGCCCCACACAAGGCTTGATCTCATGAATCATGCAATCATGGCCTGAGCCAAAATCAAGTGTCAGAGGCTTAACTGAGCTATCCAGGTATCCATTAGCCTCCTTCCTATCTAGTATATAAGGCAATGCTATATGCCCACATTTATCCAATTCTACCTGGAACAATTGGGAATGGATAAAGGGGGAAGCATAGGCTTGACTCTTTGTGCCCCCAACTTTCTGGTTCAACCTTTTTGCTGAGCTCCATAGTTTTACTATATTGAGGAAGGTATAAGTAAGGAGTAATACTAGATGGGAAGAAGATGCAATGATAACTGAGAGAAAGAGGATTAGTGAGTGTAAAAGACAACATTGCTTTGGTGTCTATGAGAAGTTCAGGACAAAAAAATAATATTGTTCTTTAGTTATATACTCAGATGCCAAACTCAAAACAAAGGCAAAGTGATTTGACTGGATAACAAACAGTATCCAGCCAGATATTTTTTTTAAAGGAATGTACTTTGAATACAAAAGGACAAGTAGGTTGAAAATAAAAATTATGGAAAAAGATATATTATAAAAATAGTAAGAATAAAAAATCTGAATGGTCTATATCAATATCAGAAAAAACGGGCTTTAATATAGGGAGTATTGCTAGAGAGTGATAGTTTATAATGATAAAACTGTCAATTCAGAAGAATAAAATAACATATATATGTGTGTATATATGTTATATACACACACACACACATATATATATATATATATATATATATATATATATGCATCTTTATATGTCTTTTTAACAGGGCCAAAAATATATGAAGCAAAACTGTCAAAACTAAAGGAAGAAATGGAAAAAGTTCTATGTGGAGATTTCAACATTTCCCCCCTCCCCTTCTATAATAGATAAAAATAAACAATCAGTAATAATAAAGACTTGAACAGCACAACCAAACATTTGAATGACATTTTTAGGGGTGCCTAGGTGGCTCTGTCACTTAAGCTTCTGACTCTTGATCTTGGTCATTATTCCACGGTCATGGGATCGACTGTCAGCACAGAGTCTGCTTGGGATTCTCTCTCTCCTTCTCTCTCTGTCCCTTCTCTGCTCACATGGTCTCTCTCTCAAAATAAATAAATAAACATTAAAAAAATGACATTTTTAGAACACCCTACCCAACAATGGACAAAATTTCAAGTGCACATGACTACTGACCAAAATAAGTCATTGCTGAGACATAAAACCAATCTCAACTAAAGTAAAAGGATTGAAATCTATAGTCATCAAAGAATAAAATTACAAATCAGTAACCAAAACGTATTGGGAAAATCTTAATATTTGAAAATTAAGCAACAGATTTGTAAGTAATTCACTGGCCAAAGAAAAAATATCAAGGGAAACTAGAAAATATTTTAAGTTCGATAGCAATAAAAGTAAACATATCAAGCATTGCTAAATGTAGCTAAAACAGGGTTTAGAGAGTTCATTTATTCCCTTGGTATTTATATTAAATAGAGAGGTAAGACCTAAAAGCAGTTATCTAAATTTTCATCTGAAGCAGGTGGAAAAGGAGATCATATTAAGCCACAAGAAATTTCTAATATCAAGAGTAAAAGATGAGAGGGACATCAATTCAGTTTTTAAGACGCAAAAAGTAAACTAGGGGCTATTATAACAAGCCTCAATGAAATGATCATATTTCTTGAAACATCAATACTAAATGAAGAAGAAACAGATACCTGAATTGTCCTTTGTCAATGAAAGAAATTGAATTCACAATTAAACATCTTCCCAAATTGAAATCTCCAGACTCAAATGATTTCACTGGTGAATTCTGGGTGGCTCAGTTGGTTAAGTGTCTGACTCTTGATCTCAGTTCAGTTCTTGATCTCGGGGTCAGGAGTTGAAGACCAACAAGGGGCTCCACGTTGGGCATGAAGCCTACTGAAAACAAAATTTAGGAAGAAGGAATGCTAAAGCTCCAAGTGTCCTTACATGCCATTGAGGCAAGTAAATCCTTCTTGACTCATTGTATAAGGTGAGCATACTCTCATACCTGAGACAGAACAAAAAATTATAAGAATAGGAAATGGAGAAAAATATACTTTGTGAACATGTATGAAAAAATCCTTAATAAAACATGATCAAATCAAATGATTAAATATATAAAAAATAATAAGTTATGAAAAATGTTTTATTTCAGTAATGCAAGATTGTTTTAACTCTGAATATTAGTTCAGATGGATTTTATTATATTCTCTTTTATATCTTATTTTCTTTTATATTAGAATAAAAGAGACAAAATATGATTTTTCTCAAAAGGCATCAAAAGCATGTGGTAGAATTCAACACAAGCAATAAAAGCTCTCAGCAAACTAGTAAAAAAAATAACTTCCTCAACTTGATGAAAAATAGGTATGATAAATTTACAAGTAACATCATGTTTAATGGTGAAAGACTAAACACTTTGTATGTAAGATCAAGAAGAAGACTTAGCGTTCTTTTGACATTGCCCTGAAAGTCCTATAGGGAAAGAAAAAAAAAAGTAAAAGGAATGCAGATTGGAAATGAATAACATTAACTTCGCAACAGGATTGTGTGGGCAGCAAAGCTAAAGAACTATAAGAAAAGAAAAACAGTGGTCTGGGGCAAGTAGCAAAGTACAATGCTGAGGTTAAAAATTCAGTCACATTTTGGGGTGCCTGGGTGGCCTCTGACTTTCAGCTCAGGTCATGATCTCATGGTTGGTGGGGCTGAGCCCTGCACTGGGCTCTGTGCTGACAGCTCGGAGCCTGGAGTCTGCTTCAAATACTGTGTCTCCCTCTTTCTCTGCCCCTCCCCTACTCACATTCTGTCTCTTTATTTCCTTCTCAAAAGTAAGTAAAACATTAAAAACATTTTTTAATTTGGTCACATTTCTATATAAAAAAAACTGCCAACAACTCTGTTTACCAAACAGCTTTATTACAAAAGCTAAATAAAATTTCTTTAACTAAATTAACAAACAATGTATAAAAACCATACATCTTGCTCACTGAAAACTGAGAAAAATCAAAGATCTAAATAAATGGAAAAGTATACCAGTTTATATACTGGAAGACATGATAGTTAAGATGGCACTTTTTCCCAAATTGATTTATAGATTGAATGCAATCCCAGTCAAAGCCACAGGAAGCTTTGTAGAAAGTACCAAGAGGTGATATTGAAATTTATATGGAAGCAAAAAATCTAGAACGGCCAAAAGTATTTTAAAAAGAAGAATGGGGTGGCGAATTTTTACGATCTGATCTCAAGACTTCTTATGAAGGTACAGCAGCTAAGACAGTGTGGTGTTGGGTAAAGATTAAACACAAAGATGAATGTAACAAAATATAGTTTGGAAATAGGCCCACATATACATGCTAATTCATTTTTGACAAGTGTTTCCAAGGTAACTCAATGTCATGTGAAAGCATAGTCCTTTCAGGGAACGGTGTTATGGTTACCCTATATATGTTCGAAAAAGAAAAAAAGAAAACAAAACCCAAACTAAAGCCAACAGCACACCTAGACCATATCTCACAACCCTGACTCGACCATTGACCCACATATAGAGCTGCCAAACTTTCAGAAGAAAATGTTTCTGGGACACTTGGGTGGCTCAGTTGGTTAAGCATTCGACTTTGGCTTAGGTAATGATCTCGGGGCTTGGGAGTTTGAGCCCCTCATTGGGCTCCAAGATGTCAGCACAGAGCCTGCTTCTGTGTCTCCCTCGCTTTCCGCCCCGCCCTCCCCCGCCCCCCAGTGATCTGTCTCTCTTTCCCAAAAATAGTCCTTTGGACTTTATAGAAATTTACACCATTTTTTTTCTTTAAAATAAGAAAATGTAAAGGCAATTCTCAGGCTAAAATAAATACTTACCAAACATATATCTGAAGAAGGAGTTTTATCCAGAATATATGTTTTTAAATACTTTCTATTCAAGAATAAGAAGCTACAAGCTTTTTAAAAAGTTAGCAAAGGGATACAGAAATGCTGATGCATAGGAGCACATGTACCCCAATGTTCATAGCAGCAATGTCAACAATAGCCAAACAAGAGACTAAATGTCCTTCACCTGATGAATGGATCAAGAAGATGTAGTATATATATATACAATGGAGTACTACATGGCAATGAGAAAGAATGAAATATGGCCAATTGTAGGAAAGTGGATGGACCTCGAGGGTGTCATGCTAAGCGAAATAAGCCAGGCAGAGAAGGACAGAAACCATATGTTTGCACTCATAGGTCTAACAGGAAAACAGGAGAAACCTAATGGAGGACCAGGGGGAGGGGAAGAGGGAGAGAGAGTTGGGGAGAGAGAGGGCCGCAAAACTTGAGAGACTATTGAATGCTGAGAATGAACTGAGGGTTGAGGGGGAAGGGGGAGGGGGGTAAAGAGGTGATGGTGACGGAAGAGGGCACTTGTGGGGAAGAGCACTGGGTGTTGTATGGAAACCAATTTGACAATAAACTATTAAAAAAATAAAAAAATAAAATTCTATATTTGTGACTGAAAAAAAATAAATAAAAAGTTAGCAAAGGACTTAAACAGGCATTTCACAAAAGAAGGGCCAACAACACATGATAAGTTGGTCACTTTGACTAGTGGTCAAGAAAATAAATATTAAAATTACTAGACATTCTCCCTAACAGCTAAAATTAAAAAAGAAAACACTAATTTATAGTACCAAGTGTTACCAGGGATTTGAAACAACAGTAACTCTCATAAATTATTTGTGGGGAAATGGTACAGACACTTGTTCTTATTTTTTTCTTTTTCTTTTTTCTTTTTTTTTTTTTTTGAGAGAGAATGACAGCGTAAGCAGGGGTGGGGGGAAAGAGAGAGGGAGAGAGAGAATCTTAAGCAGGCTCTTGTGGGGCTCCCTCTCATGACTGTGAGATCATGACCTGAGTCGTAATCAAGAGTCCTACACCTAACCGACTGAGTTTCCTGCACATCACACCCGCAATAAAGTTTAATTTATAAATTAGGCACAGTGAGAGATGTCCAACAATGACTAATAATAACATAGAACAATTATAATGATGTGCTGTAATAAAAGTTCTGTGAATGTGGTCTCTCTTATTGTACTGTACTCACTCTTGCTGTGAGATAAGAGAAGGCCTACGTGAGGGATGAGGTGGGGGCAATGAGGTGGGTGCATGACATAACCTTAGGCGGCTATTGACCTTCTGACTATACATCAGAAGAAAGACTATCTGCTTCCAGAGGTTGACTGGGGGTAACGGAAACATAGAAAACAAAACCCTGATAAAGGGGCCTGTACCTGTTGTCCTTTGGGAAGCTTTTATATTTAAATATAAAATAGAGTTACACTTATGGCTGAATAATATTCCATTGTGTATGTATGATATCACAAGTGTAATCTAAAAAAGCCAAACTCAGAAAAACTGAGTAAAATGGTGTTTAGCAGGGGATGGTCGTGGGAGGATAAGACTGATGGTGTTTGAGGGTGAAACTTGGGGGCGCCTGGGTGGCCGGGTCAGTCGAGTGTCGGCCTCTTGATTTTGGCTCAGATCATGATCCTGGGGTCCTGGGATCAAGCTCCGCATCTGGCTCTGTGCTGAGTGTAGAGTCTGCTTAAGATTCTCTCTTGCTCTTGCTCTTTCTCTCTGCCCCCTCCCCCACTCCACACGCTTTCTCTCTCAATAAAAGAAAAAGATACAAACTTGTAATGAGCAATAAATAAGCCAAAGCTCAAACGCACAGCATAATGAATATGGACAATGTTGTACTATAATTATGTCATGTGACAAATATTGCTACAATGGCAATCACGTTACAACATATAAATGTATCAAAGTAACATGCTGTACACCTTAAGTTTATGCAATATCAGATATGTTCAATAAAAATTTTTGGTACAGGAAAAAAGCTACATTGTTACATTCAGCTCTTATCTCACTGATTAATGGGTTCAACCCTGCATCTAGTGGGCGGGCTGCTGAAATGTGTTCGCATCATAAATTTATGGTATGATCGCTTTCAGCAAAACATCCAGTGGAAATTGAGAAATTTGAAGGGGATTTTCTTTTTCCTTAGGAATACTCATCCTCCTACACATTGCCTCACTTCTTTTAACTTGTTTTGATTATTAATGAATAATTTTCCAGAGGTATTCCCACATTTTCCTATCAATTGATAATATAATGATCATCATAATAATATAATAATCATGTTTTTCTAAGGTCAAGTGATGATTGTAGACCTGCCTGGTGATTATGTTGTCTCAAAGAGAATATGTCAGCAGACTATGAGTCTGTGAACTGCCTGTTTTAGGCACACCATGTGGTCTTCAATAATTTTTTTGAAATGGTGTGAACTTGAAGATTCCTGACCTTTCTTACTGCTGTGGCCACACCCACCAAGCAAGTCTGGTTTGTTTTCTGAGCCTCCAGGTCTCCTTTGTTAAATTCATAAATAAATAAAAAATAATTAAAATAAATAAATAATAAACAAAACATAATTATTTAATAAATAAATAAAAAATAATTAAAATAATAATTACAAAATGGAGTGCCTGGGTGGCTCAGTTCATTAAGCATCCAACTTTGGCTCAGGTCATGATCTTGCAGTTCGTGAGTTCAAGCTCCATGTCGGGCTCTGTGCTGACAGCTCAGCCTGGAGCCTGCTTCGGATTCTGTGTCTCCCTCTCCCTCTGCCCCTGCCCCACTTGTGCTCTGTCTCTCTGTTTCTCAAAAATAAAAACATTTAAAAAATAATAATAAAGAAAACCTCCCCAAGGACTCTAAGTAATAGGTGAAACTTGAAGAAGCTTTTGAGTAACTAGATAATTTAGAAATAAAAGTCTGTGTTACGTGTAACTGCAGAGTATTGTGAGGAGCAAATAAAAAACAAGCATTATGTGGATAAGAAGACCTGGTCTACTGAGTTTTAATCTTACTCTGCTATTTTTCTGTGGTCATATTGAACAAGTTATGTAATATATTTTTTCATCAAATCCCTCTGGTAAAATAAAAGGAAGTATTAATGCTCTATTTTTTGTGCAATATGAACATAAGTAACATTATTTATGACTGTCAGGAAAGGTGAAAGTATGAAGTCTATAAACATCTAAAAGAAATAACAGGATGTAGTCCTGGGTCACTCCAGGCTCTATTCTTATTTTTACTAGACAGTTTTAATATAACATAGTGAGCATGTGGAAAGTAAAAGATAATCCAAAATGTGAAATTTGATTGTTCATCTGTTATGGACTGAGTTGTGTCTTCCCCAAATTCATATGTTGAAACCCTAACCCCAATGTGACTGTACTTACAAATGAGGTCTTCAACGAGTTAATTAAGGTTAAATGAGGGAATGAGTGGGGAGGCCTTAATCTGACAGGACAGGTGTCCTGGGCAGAAGAGGAAGAGACCCCAGAGAGCTCTCTCTGCCTGTGGGCACACCACGGTAAGGTCATGTAAGGACGCGGAGGGTTGTATCTGTGAGCCAGGAAGGGAGGCTTCACCCAAAACCAACCCTGCTTGGGTTTCTAGCCTTGAGAACTGTGAGAAAACAAATAAGTTAAATTTATGTTTTTTTAAGCTGCCCAGTCTGTGATATTTTGTTACGGTAGCCCTAACAAACTAACACACCGTCTACATTGTTCCTAAATATAGCTCTTCCCCAGTGTGTATAGGGGTACAAAGAAAAGTTTCTCTTTAGGCTTCTGACAGAAATTTAGAATTCTGGTTTAATTCCAGAGTTCTCTTTCCTTTGATATGCAAAAGGGAGCTGAGAACATTTCACATATTATGATGGTAAAAGTGCATTGATGATGCCCTCAGATTAACCTTTCTGAGGCTGGCCTAGTATCATCCCAATGCTTCCTTTTTTGCATCTTGAATCACTGAGCTATTACATCTATACTGACAAGGCTTTAATGACATTGACATTTCAATATAGAAGCTATTTTATTTCTTTTATCACTAATTTTCCATGGAAATTTTCTTTAAAATTTGTTTTTAATGTTTATTTATTTTTGAGAGAGAGACAGAGCACGGGTGGGGGAGGGGCAGAGAGAGGGAGACACAGAATCCGAAGTGGGCTCCAGGCTCTGAGGTGTCAGCACAGAGCCTAATACGGAGCTTGAGCCCATGAACCATGAGATCATGACCTGAGCTGAAGTTGAACACTCAACCAACTGAGCCACCCAGGTGCCCCTTCTTGGAGATTTTCTTTAAAAACATTTTTTTAATGCCTTTTTTTTTTTGAGAGACCGAGAGAGACATCATGAGCAGGGGAGGGTCAGAGAGAGAGGGAGACACAGAAACTGAAGCAGGCTCCAGGCTCTGAGCTAGCTGTCAGCACAGAGCTGAACGTGGGGCTCGAACCCACCAACTGTGAGATCATAACCTGAGCCGAAGCCAGACGCTTAACTGACTGAGCCACTCAGGTGCCCCTTGGAGATATTCTTAAGAAAGTATATTTAGGGGGCCTGCATGGCTCAGTTGGTAAAGCATTGGACATTTGATTGCAGCTCAGGTCATGATCTCATAGTTCTTGAGACTGAGTGCCATGCTTGGGATTCTCTGTCTCTCTCTACCCTTTCTCCACTCACCTTCTCATTCTCTCACTCTCTCTTTCAAAATAAATAAATAAACTTAGAAAAAAGAAAGCATATACATTCAAATAGTGCTTCACAAGCAATGTTAGGTTGGCCCGGTGGTTTGTGACATAAAGGGTCCATACTGTACTCTTTGGAAGGAAGTCACTCTGTATGTTTTGGAAGAAGCCCACATTGGGGGTTATGCTCCTTAAGGGCACAGTGTTTACTCAGAGTATTTAGAATTCTACAGCATGAGAGATTTATCTATTCTCTTTTATTTATTTTTTGAGTCATTTATTTATATCAGCATTGACTCTGGATATTTATTTTATTCGTGGGTTATAAGCCAGAGCTTCTTTATTTTTCTGCTCAAATTGTTCCTGTTTTGGACATTGGAGACTCGTTCAGTTGGCTCCAGTGTGTTCCTCTGACATAGTTGCATCATGATGCACTTCTACACTTTCTGCATGAGGAACCTGAAGTCCCCAAGTGCACAATGTCCTCCCCTGGCTCACTTAGTCAGTTTGCACAGAGACTGTAGGCCAGAATTGGGCCTTCTGCCTCTACCTAAGAGCTCCAAGAGCTCTGGGACTCTGCTGCTCACATTCAGTTTGAAGTGCTTGAAACAGCATTTGGCACATGATAAACACTTAATAAATACTTTGTTGAGTGGGTGAATGAATTTTTTCTCTGGGTTCTCCATGAATAAATTATCCTGACCTGGCTGAAGTGAACTGAGAACACTTTTTATCTGCTAGTGTCTGGTTTGGGCTTACAAGAAAATAAGCCGAGGTGTCTTCAAGGAAAAATAAAATCTTTCTGAGAGACTTAGAGAAACATATTTCTGCCTATAAATATAAAAGTCTATTCTATCTGTGATTTGTCTAATGACAATGACAGGATTGTAGGAATACTGAATATATGACTTTTCCCTAAAACATCTTTAGATTCTCCAGCTTTTAAATATTCAAACATTGAATGCATGTTGTTTTTGCAATATTGAAACATTGGGAAGTTTTTTATCTTTTATTTTGTTGAATTCACCTCTACATTATACTTCCATGCTTTTATAGGAACTAATGCATGACTGGGCATTTCTAACTTGAATTGACTTGCATATCTGAATAGAATCTCTATTTTTTTTTTTATAAAAAAACCAGGTAGGGTACTCTATCTGCTATGTTTGCAAATATGCTGTGGAATGAAAAAAGGGAAAAAAGATTTCCGCTGTATGCATCTCTTCTTCAATGGAATATCTTCTTAAAAATTGCCTGAAGTAAATTCTTGCATACGCTGTACGCCATGTAAAGGATTTGGGTTTTATCATAAGAACAATGGGGAGCCACGGAAGGTTATGGAGTCACAAAATCTAACAAAATGAGATGACAACATTCTGGGAAGTCTTCTTTATTTTGATTTCTGTGAGGGTAATTCTGATGCTGTATGTGCAGTAAGTCATAAAAAGTAGAGACTGTCTGCTTTGCTCACCATTGATTACCTAACATTTCGTACAGGGTTTAGTATTCAAAAGTAGGTGGGTCAATAGTTGTTGAATGAATTAAGAGCAAACTAGAAAAATATACACATTACAAATCTTGCCTAAACTTACATAAAAATAAGACAATTTGGTTTATTTACTATATCTTTTTGGAGAGTTTCTGTGTTTGTCTCTGTGGACCAAGCAGGGTTTCTGGAACCCAAGATACTTAACCTTGCAGAGATCCCTGATACAGACATAGGTAGAATTTGGAGAATTTATTTTCTTTCAGAATTTCAGTAAGTTGTAGTTCTGAAAACAGCATGTTTTTCAGAAATCCCAAGACTATATGGAAACTATTACTCTTTTAGATAGGTAAGTCAGGCTTCATTGTTTCTGTAAGAGCACAGAAAAGAAAACTTTAAGTGATGATACTATTGGCCTAGTTATAAGAAATATGAATAGGAGGGTCATTTTTTCTGCTGACATTTTAGTAATGCAGCTGTAGGTCTGACAGTGTTATTTGTCATGCGCTTGATGCTTTGGGAAGCTGGCTGGGTGCACTGTGGTCAGACAGAGGCTGCTGATGGCTGCTTAACATTAGTGGAGAAGTTTTCCCTTTAAATCTCTAGACAGTCAACAGAAAGCCGTTAAGAGGCTTCAGATATATTAATTTATTTTAGAACCCCTTAGAACTATCAGCAAATTTTCCAACCTTGTTGGCATAAACTTTAACATTTTTCTTAAAGTATTTAAGTCAAGTAAGGTCTGAGTTGGGTGCCTGCTTGATCTTGGCAGAGTGTGGCAGGAGCAGTATTGTTTTCTTTCTGTAGTTAGGGACTCTGCTACCAGAAAACCCTTGCAAGTCAGAGTTCACTTCTCTGATGGCTTCTCTGAGACAGAATTGGTTTTAGTTTTGGCTGTAGGATTTGTTTGTGTGTTTTTCTCCTAGCTTGAGAAGAAAAGGAAGCAGATAAGTAGAGTAGAAGAGTAAGATTACTCCCAACACTGTCACAGAAGATGGCATCACTAAGGGTGACGTTATGGAGATGCTTTCTCCGTTGTCTCTGAGACCTCAGTTATGACAGCTTTTAAGATGTTTACCAAGGCCAAGGCGTGAATTCTATGAGTAGCAGATGCGGCCATACCCACACATGCCACCTTGCTTGTACACTTCAGTGCAGTGTCTGACTTATTACCCACCTCTGCATTTCTCAGCTGAAGGCTTTCTTTGGCCACCAAAGCCTTGGATGTCCCACGCAGCAAAGCAGCAAAGAAATTACCTGGGGAAATTCACACCATCTTGGAGGGGTCTTCAATGACAAGAGTTGGTAGATAGATACTGCAGAGATTCCATTCCTTGACTGAGATGTGTGGCTCCCAGAATCCCTCGGGGTGCTCCATGGCAGCTGTTTTGACAATGCACCATTTGCTGGCTACCTTCACTGCCTTGTCTCCATTCTTACTCCCACGGTGATGTTTTATTCGTCTCCCCAGTAAATTAGAAGTGCTCAAATCTTTGTCTCAAGGTCCACCTCCAAAAGAACTCAAACTAAGACTAAATAACTTTTAGTGCAAATCTGTATCTGGGTTGAGGAGCTAGAGAGTGGACACTCAGGAAAAATCCAGTTAGTCCCACAGACTTTTGTTTGGTGCTGTCAATATTTTCAGCCTGTAATACTCTCTGTGTAGTTGCAAGTAAAGTTATCAGAATGAAAGCAATCTTCCTCAATCCAATTTGGTGACTTAATCTATGTTCACACTCTCCATATATTATTTTTTCAAAACTTAAAGAGATTCAGTGACATGCAATTGAGATGTTTACTTTTACACGAATTAAAATTCTGCTGTCAAAGAGTAAGAATATTCTAAGATCAGCTGTAAAAGGTTTTGATTATTCTTAATCTATCCTCATATGAAAACCTGACCATCTCCAGGTTGGGTTGCTCTTTTCTGGATCTCAGGATCACACTATTTCAGGTGAAGATGCACATTTAGCAGAATGCCTTCCATTTTATTTCAAACGTTTTCTTCATGGATTCATGGAACAAAGATTTATTTGGTAAGTACTATGTGTGTGGTCTGTAACAGACCCCGATGATTCACTACATTTCTTGGAATTTCAATATGTTACAATTCATTAAATTAATGTATCTAGGGAAGATATGACTCCAATGTTTAAAAATTTTTTGTTAACAATTGAAACCCATCCTGTCATCAAGAAGCATATTTTCTCTGCTCTACACATCCAAGACACCTTATCTGTACCTGTCCAATGTCACTGATGCTTTAGCTTGCAAAATTTTTTTGGGCAAATATTTTCTGTACATAACCTCTGCCTCATTATAAACTCCCACTCTGTCTACAATATGTTATAGATAAAATAGAAGCCAAGTGCATGTCTCTTGTATAGTCCTTTCAGGGAATTTTACTCTTAAAACTTAACCTTGCTCATGATGAAACTTATTTGCCACTTTATACCCACTCACAGTTTATTGAGATAATCTTGATTACTTTTTATCATTGAGGCACTTCATTATCTAGAGAAACAAAACAAGATGACAAATATATTTTTTCTTAGAAATTGGACAAGTGCTAAGGAAAATTTCTGCTTTGAACTGGGAGATGACTTCTGGGTTTTTTCCCTATGTTAAGATTCTATAAATTAGTTAGCGGGGGAAACACATGCTTTCTGATAGCCTAACAAGGCCACACTGAAAGAGAAGGTTCTTCTTTTGCTATTAAGTGCCTATCCCATTTTGTTTATGATGTCTTAGTGGTTATAAAAAGCATTTCCATATGCTGGGTACATCTAGATAATTCCACTAAAAGCCTAATGTCATTGTCTGTGTGGAATTTAACTATTTGAGTTCCAAGAAATATGGTAGAAGCTAGCTGGATTACCTCTTATATCTCAGTTTATGAGTCTTTTTAGCTGAATGTGCAAGATAACATGAATTTTTTTTATTCATCTTGCTTTCGAAGACTTAATCATCCATTTCCTACATAAAAGGTAGCTACTTTTTTGCATGGACCTCAAGCATATTGTAGTATAGAGGTGGAATTTAAGGAAAGGCATTAAGCAGGCTGTGTTGTAGCCTATGAACAAGTAATATATTGTATCATTTATCTTGAATGTATCATAGATAAGCTGCTATATAACGATTGCCACTTCAGATAGCTGTGAAATTAGGTGATTAACTAGTTGTTAC
>NC_043713.1:58995449-59002478 GCF_006229205.1 Suricata suricatta | reverse complement strand
ACACATATACACAATGGAATATTACTTGGTGATGAAAAAGAACAAAATCTAGCCATTTGTGACATCATGGATGGAACTAGTGTGTATTATACTAAGCAAAATAAGTTAGTCAGAGAAAGACAAATATATTATTTCACTCATATGTGGAGCTTAATAAATAAAGTAGATGAACATAGGGGAAGAGAAGAAAACAGAGAAAGAGGCAAACCATGAGACTCTTAAATATAGAGAACACACTGAGGGATACTGGAGGGGAGGTGGGGGGATGGGAATAATGGGTGATAAGCATTAAGGAGGGCACTTGTTGGTATGAGTACTGGGTGTTTTATGTAAGTGATGAATCACTAAATTCTACTCCTGAAACCAGTGCTACACTATATGTTATCTAACCTGAATTTAAATAAAGAAGGAGGGGGAGGAGGAGGGAAGGAGGGAGGAAAGGAAGCCAGGAAGGTAAGAAGGAAGAGAGAAAGGGAGGAAGGAAGACAAAGGGTAATGTACAGGATAAAGGTGATAGTGAATAAAGAGCCACCAGAACTGCAAGGATAGAGAAGAGGGGAGGAATAAAGCAAGAAGGTGCTCTGGCGGGTTCTGTGAAAGGTGGGGGTCTTCATATTTGACAAGAGCAGGAGGTGCAGATATATACAGGACACTGGTTCTCTTTTCCTAAAACTACCTCAGTTGAGCCTACACAGTAGAATGTTTTTAAAAATCACTTATTGTGGGGGAAATGATTAGGATTGTCTTGAAATAGTAAGAATACTCTGTGGGAAAAGCTTTGCTTCAGTTGTTATGAATACTTAAACTTTTGGTAAATGTCTAGGGTGTTTTACTTGTCAGCCTTGACTTTCCTTGGCTACAATACAATCAATCAAATTTTAAAAAATAATTATTAAAATAATTATCCCTTCTTTGAAAGAAGCTAATTGATTAGATACAAAGTTTGGGTCCCAGTGGAGCAGACAGGGAAACTGGGTAATGCTGGGCACCATTGCCCACGGTGGGAAGGGATGGGCAGGTGTTAAGCCAAGGCTGGGGATGCTCCACCTCCCTCTGACGGCTTTAAGAGGGCACTGGGCCCTGTGGAGGCCTCAATGGTTAATGTGAAGTTTGTAAATGCAGTTGCATTTATGAACAACACATCAGGATACATTATTAATGCCTGACTGAGAAGGATAACAAGAGGCTTTTGTGGTTTATGCAGTAAACTGTGTTTTCACTTTAGAGTGGAATATAGTAAATACAAATTGATGATACAGGCAATAGTAATCATAAAACCACAGCACAGGCAGGCTGACAACAGAGGCCTGATGCCAATTTGCAGCTACTTCACTGGTAGACGTTTACCTTTCAAATGTTTCTATCCACAGTAGGTGGGGAGTAGTAAATACTCTGCCATTTCACGTAAAGATCTCTGAATTTCCATAGTCAGAAAAGCTGATGTTATGAATGTATTTAGTAGTTACTATTTTGAGAACACAACTGTTTTTTAACATTTAGGTAGTGTAATTAAAAATATAATGAATTGTAACCATCCTTAAATAATATTTCCAGGGGTGCCTGGGTGGCTCAGTCGGTTAAGCATCTAACTTCAGCTCAGGTCATGATCTCACAGTTTGTGGGTTCAAGCCCTGCATCAGGCTCTGTGCTGACCGCTGACTCAGAGCCTGGAACCTGTCTTCAGATCCTGTGACTCCTTCTCTCTCTGACCCTCCCCTGCTCATGCTGTCTCTCTCTCTCTCTCTCTCAAAAATAAATAAAAACATAAAAAAAATTTAAAAAATAATAAAAAATATTTCCAATAACAGAAAGATACTGGTCCTTCTTGAAATAATATTTTCCTACTCATCTCTTTGTTTTGAGAGAACTTGACATTTATTTTAAACTTTGAGGCTTTCGGCAACTGAAGAATATGCTTGTCAACAAAGAGAGAGTTTGGCATCCTCAGCTCACAAATCCTTCATTTAAAAGCCACCAGGCAGCACGAATAGAATTTTTCTGCTGAAGCCACAGCCGCAGGAGCCCTTGCCCTGGCCAGAACTATGTCAATGGCACCTTGGGTGATGTAGATTTCAAGCAAGGTAGTTTACCCACTGTGTGGGTACCTGGAGAAGAAATCTTAATGGCAAATAATCATGTTAGGGCAGATCAAATGGGAGTGCAACCATTCATAGGTTGGAAGCTACCCTTAGTGCAATGCATTTCTGCAATCAAGCCATGTATATGTCGCTTCCTTATAAATATGCATTTCAGACTATTTCCTCAACAAACCCTAAAAAGAATACTTAAGGTCATGCTACAGAAATCTCAGCAACACATTCCACATGGTTCTTCTTCAAAAACAGCAGGTTATTCTTCCTGTGTATTCTAACAGGCCAGTTATGTGTCCATGAGCTGCAACACTGTGAATGTTAGGTTTATAAATTATTTTATCCTTCATACTCATCATAGTCATCTGTGTCCTTGAGGGGAAGGAAGGAAAGACAGAAGGAAGGAAGGAAAGAAGGAAGGAAAGAAGGAAGGAAGAAAGGAAGAAAACTCACATCCAGATAGAAGAGTTCATTGTCATAGCACTCAGAATTAACAACCAATTTACAAACAAAGAAAATACCCCATGTATATGAAAGGGAAAAAGATTGATTTTCCCTGTGTTTATCTCAAGAAAAATGTGCTATATTTAAAGTATAGTTCTACTCTCAGAGAGAACAAAGAGCTTTAGAGATTTTCGTCTCTTTTGTTTATTGCTTGTTTTTAAATTATACATTGCTTTTATTTCCTTCAAAACGGAAGATGGTCTAAATGATCATAAAAAGAAGTGGGCAATATCCACGGGGAGATTTCTTTGTAAATAGTATAAAATACTTTTTACACACAACTTAAAGGTTCAACAACAGGACCAGCTGGCTCCATACTGGTCTTTCTGATTTCTTTCAAGTCTCTCCAATGTATTCACCTTTCTGTGTTTCTGCCTCTGTCTCTCTCACCTTCTCTCTCTTCCTCTCATTCAGGATGTTTTAATATGTCTTCTGTAAATATTGTGATGTCTTCTTCTTTCCACAGACCAGAGAAAAGTGTAGGAAGGATTGATATTCTGAATCTCCTTGCTCAGAATACATGGAGGGAAGTTGGGTTCAGTGGCTGCATTACTGATCTCTGAGGATAAGTGGCTAAACTATTTAGCAGTGAAAAATATATGCTTTAATGTTAGATTATGGTTTTGCACTCTCTAGCTTGTCATAAAATGTAGTGCCTTGCAGAATTATTACATGATGTTTTCAGATTAGGCCCAGATGGAGATCCAGAATGTAAAGTTGCAGAGAGAAATGTAGAACATATGGTCTGAAATTCTTGTTGAAGTTAATGAAACCTTAGGGTCTCAAGGGCTATTATGAAGCTAGATGTTAGTAAAACAGAGTAATCTATTAAAAACTTTTAAAAAATGTTTTATTTATTTTTGAGAGAGAGAGAGAGAGACAGCATGAGCAGGAAAGAGTCAGAAAGAGAGGGAGACACAGAATTGGAAGACAGGCTCCAGGCTCTGAGCTGGCTGTCAGCACAGAGCCTGATGTGGGGCCTGAACCCATGAACCGCGAGATCATGACTTGAGCTGAAGCCGGAAGCTCAACCGACTGAATCACCCAGGTGTTCCACATAAAACAAAGTAATCTAAAAGATATTTGTACTTGTTCATTGTGTTTGTGGGTAAAAAAAATCTGGTGACATAAGCTTTTGACCTGTAAAGTGTTGATCTTATCCCCACCTGAGTGCCAGGGAGCCTGCACACCATCTTCATTCTGCAAAGAAAGTTCTCTGCTCTTCATTGAGCTAGTTCCCCCTTTGGTGGAGCTCGCCCTCAGGGACCCTAGAATGATTCTGTGGTCCTGGATTCTTTTCCTTCTTGGAAATTGTAGATGTGCCTTTTTAGCCCAAGTCAGACGCTATGGACTGAAAGTTTGTGTCCCTCCATGTCTCTAAATCTCACGTTGAAGCCCTAACCCCCATCATGATGGTATTTAAATATGGAGTCTTCCAGATGTACTTAGGATTAAGTAAGATCTTGAGGAGGTGGCCTTGGGGCTAGTGGCCTTGTAAAAAGAGACACACCAGAAACCTTGTTTTTCTACTCAAGTTAAATTAAAGAGGCCATGCATGGACACAGCAAGAAGAGGGCCAGCTATAAGCCAGGAAAACAGACTTCACCAGAACCCAGCTATGCCGGCATCTTCATTTTGAACTACCAGCCTCCAGAACTGTGAGAAAATAAATTTTTGTTGCCTAAACCACCCAACCCAAGGTGTTTTGTTATGGCAACCTGAACAAACTAAGACATCAAATATAATAATAGAAGATTGAATTAAATAAAGAAGACTCTCTTCTTACCCTCTACAATAGGCAGAGTAATGGCCACACAAAGATGTCATTTCCTAATTCTGCAACCGGGAAACCATATTATCAAACAGGAAACTGTTTCAAGTTAAAGGTCTTTTTTAAAAAATATAATTTATTATCAAATTGGTTTCCATATAACACCCACTGCTCATCCCAACAAGTGCCCTCCTCAATGCCCATCACCCATTTTCCCATCTCTCCCAACCCCCATCAACCCTCAGTTTGTTCTCTGTATTTAAGAGTCTCTTATGGTTTGCCTCCCTCCCTTTCTGTTTGTAATTTTTACCCTTCCCCTCTCCATGGTCTTCTGTTACGTTTCTCTTGATCTAAAGAGATTATTCTGCATCATCTAAGGGCCCCAATTTAATCACAAGTGTCCTTGTAAATGAGAGATGGAGACTGCAGGCACACCAAAGAGGAGGAAGCAAGGTGACTGTGGACATGGAGACGAGGCTGATGCAACCACAAGCCAAGGAAGGCTGGCAGCGCCCAGAAGCTGGATGAGGAGAGCAGTGAAATCTCCCCTTGAGTCTCTGGAAGGATCACTGCTCTGGCAACACCTTGATATTGTACATTCTTACCTCCAGAACTGTGAGAGAATACATTTATGTTGTTCTAAGCACACCAATTGTGGTGAATTGTTCAACCTGCATTAGGAAATGAACACTCTTCAACTTCTTCCTCTTCTTCCATAAAGTGTTTCTAACTGGATATGCAAGGCCAGGCCTGACCTTGAATTTGGGGCCTGTGGTCATCCCCGTGGCTAAACAGCATCTGCAAAACAGAAGTCGAGGGAGTGTGAACTCAGGCCTTAAGCCTGGCAGGTTGTCCTACAGAATGGGAGGCAGTCTGAAAGAAGGTCTTCTGGCCTCTGCATCTTTGCTGACAAGAAAAGCCTGCTCCTGGGCCTAGGAGGCAAACTCAAGCAGAGCAGTGAGTTTGGCCAGTTAGCCCTGTGGTATTTCTCAACAGTAGCCTAACAACAGTGCAGAGAGCATGGGGCACTGCTGCCAAATCAGACCTGCATTCTTTGAAAGGAATACATGAATTTTCATTCTAACATTTCTACTCTGCTTTATTTTGATGACAAAGATCACTTGGATGATGCTTCTGGAGGATGGACACTTTTATATGCCACCAGCAAGCTGAGAAGGGGTGGAAGCCCTTACCACTCCCTCCATGGGCCTTTCTTTCTTCCTTTCGTTCATTCGTTCTTTCTTTCTTTTTAATAATTGGTTTCCATATAACACCCAGTGCTTCTCCCCACAAGTGCCCCCCTCCATGACCATCACCCTTTTCCCCTCCTCGCCCTTCCCCTGCTTCAGCCCTCAGTTTGTTTTCAATATTCAATAGTCTCTCATGATTTGTGTTCCTCTCTCTCCCCAGCTCTCTTTCCCCCTTCCCCTCCCTATGGTCCTCTGTTAGGTTTCTCTTGTTAGACCTATGAGTACAAACATATGGTATCTGTCCTTCTCCACCTGACTTATTTCACTTAGTATGACACTCTCGAGGTCCATCCACTTTGCTACAAATGGCCATATTTCATTCTTTTGCATTGCCATGTAGTACTCCATTGTGTATATAAATCCCATCTTGATCCATTCATCAGGTGATGGACATTTAGGCTCTTTCCATGTTTTGGCTATTGTTGACAGTGCTGCTATGAACATTGGGGTGCATGTGCTCCTATGCATCAGCACTTCTGTATCCCCTGGGTAAATCCCTAGCAGTGCTATTGCTGGGTCATAGGGGAGTTCTATGGATAGTTTTTTGAGGAACCTCCACACTGTTTTCCAGAGCTGCATGGGCCTTGCTCTAAAGCTTGGCTGAGGGGAAAGCCATTTGGTGGCTGGAAAGGCCTGCTGTTCTGAAGGGACAAGGAGAAGGGGGTGCTCCGAGAACTCTTTCACTTGAAAAGGCTGACAATAAAAAACCAGGCCATCATTATTTGGTTAAAAGTTTAATTTTTCATCTCTGTTGGGGATGTGGCAGAGGCTCAGCCCAACAATGGATAACACATGAAGAACGTCTGTTGCTACCTTCACCTTCTCCTCCAGATTTCTTTTCCCTTTTTAGTTCTGCCTCTAATGTTTTGTGAGGTTCTTTGCTTGTCGTTTGTATTTGCCAGGAAAAAAGAGTGTTGGCCTCATTCTCTTGTTAGTTGACTTGTTCTTGTGAATGGTATGGATGGCTGGGCCAACTGCCCAGTCCCTATTTTTCTGCTTTAAATAATCAAAACTTAGAGCATAAATACTAACAAATACCATCTGTGCATCTTTCTAAAATCTTTCTAGTAATCTGAAAAGCTTTGAGTAATTACTCACAAAGAAAATAAAGCATAGAGAAAAGCTCTGCAAATCTCTGCCTTCCTGTTTATGATGAAAACCTTTGAACAAACAAATATTTTGCAGAGTAAATGCCTGAGAACTTATGCCAATAAGGCCAAGAGATTGCATAAAAAATAACATACTGCACACAAGGGATTCAACTACATATTAGAAAGTCTATTTGTTGAGTTACTTCCTTTCCCTCCTCTTTGACCTTTCTGGAGGTCACCCACAACCTGGTTAAAAAATCACTTATATTTTTAATTCATTCAATGTCTGAAACATTCAGGCCTCTTATGTGCTGAACTTAATG
>NC_043713.1:58869891-58995349 GCF_006229205.1 Suricata suricatta | reverse complement strand
GGGCAGATTGCCATCTCCAGCTAAGAGAAGGTTAAGGATTGGACTAAGGTGGTCAAGAAGGAGAGAAAACAATAAAAGTAATTTCTTTTTTTAAAGAAAGAATTTGTTTACAAATTTGTGCATAATGTATATGACCTGATGACTTTAGGGACAAGTACACATCTGTAAAATCATCACCACAATTTATGCATAAACGTATCCGTCACTTCCAAAAGTTTCCTCCCATCTTGTTATTCATGATTATTTTTTGCGATTTTTTATCACAAAATGGTTGACAAAAGATTTACCCTTTTAGCAAATTGCTAAAGTATATAGTACAGGATTGCTAACTACAAGCTGTCTATGCTGTACAGTAGATCTTTAAGACTTTCATCTTGTATGATTGAAACTTTGTACTCTGTGACTAACACCTTTTCATTTTTCCCTTTGCCCAGCCTCTGGCAATCACCAATTCACTCTCTGTATCTGTATCTTTGACTATTTTATTCATAATATATGTGATATCATATACTATTTTGCCTTTTGTGTCTGACTTATTTCAGTTGTCATAAATATCCTCCAGGTTCATCCATGTTGTTTCAAATAGTAGGATTTTCCTCTCTTTTTTAAGGCTGAATAATGCTCCATTTTTTCAATACATCAATTTTCTTGCTCCATCCAAACCTTAATGAACATTTAGATTGTGTCCAGGTCTTGGCTATTGAATAACATTTCAATAAATGCAGGGGTGGAGATATCTCTTCAAGATCCTGATTTCAATTCCTTTGGCTAATATTGAGACGTAGTGTTGCCAGATTGTATGATAGTTTCATTTTTATCTTTTAAGGTGCGCCAATTTACATTCCCCAAAACAGTGCCCAAGGGTCCCCTTTTCTCCACATCCTTGCCAACATTTGTTATTTTTTGTTTCATTTTGTTTTTGAAAATGACCATATGCTGAGGTGTGAGGTGATACCTCATTGTGGTTTTGCTTTGTATTTCCCTAACTATCAGTGATGTTGAGCAGTTTTTCATAGATCTGTTAGCTTTTTGTACATCTTTTTTGGAGAAATGGTTATCTAGTTTCTTTGTTCATTTTTAAATTGGGTGGGTTTTTTTTGCTATCAAGTTGTAGGAGTTCTTTTTATACTTGAATATTAACTATCAGATATATAGTCTGAAAATATTTTCTTCAATTACATAAGTTTTCTTTTCATTGCTGATGGTTTCCATTGCTGTGAAGAAACTTTTTATTTTGATGTAATTCCACTTATTTATTATTATTATTTTTTTTTGCTTTTGTCTCGTGCTTTGGTGTCATGTCTAAGAAATCATGAAGGTCAATATCCAACAGTTTTCCCCGTGATTTTATTCCAAAGTGAGGGTCATATATTTACTAGGAATTCAGGTCTTACATTTAAGTCTCGAATTCATTTTGAGTTGAGTTTTATGTATGATGTGAAAAAAGGGTCCAGGTTCCTTTCTCCTTCTTTCTTTCCACTCTTTCTTCCTGCCCTCCTTTCTTCCTTCCTTGCTCCCCTCCTTCCTTCCTCCCTCTCTCCCTCCCCCTCTCCCTCCCCCTCTTTCTTCCTTCCTTCCTTCCTTCCTTCCTTCCTTCCTTCCTTCCTTCCTTCCTTCCTTTCTTCCTTTCTTTTGGATTTCCTGTTTTCTCAACACCCTTTATTGAAAAGATTATTCTTTTCCCATTGTTTATTCCCACAGCCTTTTCAAAGATCAGTTGAGCATATACATGTGGGTTGTTTCTGGGCTCTCTATTGTGTTACATCAATCAATATGTCTGTTTTTAATTTTTTTAATGTTTATTAATTTTTGAAAGAGACAAAGACAGAGTGTGAGTAGGGGAGAGGCAGATAGACAGGGAGACGTAGGATCTGAAACAGGCTCTAGGCTCTGAGCTGTCGGCACAGAGCCCAATGTGGGGCTGATGTTGAGATCATGACCTGAGCCAAAGTTGAATGCCTAACCGACTGCGCCACCCAGGAGCCTCAATATGTCTGTTTTTGTGTGAGTATCATACTGTCTTATTTACTGTGGCTTTGCAATATATTTGAAATCAGAAAATGTGATGCCTCCTGCTTTGTTCTTCTTGCTTAAAGTTGTTTGGCTATTTGAGGTCTTTTATGGCTTCATATGAATTTTAGGATTGTCTTTTCTATTTCTACAAAACATGCCATTAAGATTTTTGATAGATATTGCACTGAATCTGTAGCTCACTTTAGAATACTTTAGACATTTTAGCAAAACTAATTCTTCCAATGCATGAACACAGGATGTCTTTTCATTTATTTTTGTCTTTTAAAATATGTCATTAGAGTTTTATAGCTTTAGTTGTTCCACCTTTTTGTTTAAGTTTATTTTTAAATATTTTATTCATTTTAATGCTAACGTAAGTAAGACTGTCCTGTTAATTTCTTTTTCAGATAATTCATTATTAGTGTATAAAAACACAGCTGAATTTTGTATATTGATTTTGAATTCTACAGCTTCACTGAGTTCAATTATTAGCTCCAACAGCTTTTTTTTTTTGAGTCTTTAAGCTTCTCTACATATAAGATATAAATGTCACCTAAACAGAGGTGATTTTACTTTTTCCTTTCTGGGATGTAGGTATGTTTAATTTCTTTTTTCCTGCCTAATTGCTCTGGCTAGGACTGCCAGTAATAGAGTGGTAGGGGTGGACATCCTTGTCTTGTTTATAAGATTTTCATGAAAGATATTAGTTTGTAGGGCTCTTTTCTTATAATGATCCCTTTGTAAAATGAGTTAGAAGCTGTGCTCTCATCCTCTTTTTTTCTGAAAAAGTTTATAAAGAATTTTATTATTTCTTCTTAAACATTTAATTGAGTTCACCTGTGAGGGTATTTGGGCCTTGAGATTTCTTTTTTTTTAATTTTTTAATGTTTATTTATTTTTGAGAGACAGCATGAGCAGGGGAGGGACACAGAAAAAGTGAGGCACAGAATCCAAAGCAGGCTCAGGTTCTGAGCTGTCAGCACCGAGCCCAATGCAGGGCTCAAACCCACAAACCTTAAGATCATGACCAAATCATCAAGATCATGAGCCAAATTGGACGCTTAACCGACTGAGCCACCCAGTTGCTCCAAAGCCTCGAAATTTCATGGTGAGAATTTAATGCCTTTAATTGATTTTCCATTTGTTTTTATATCCGTTTGGGAACTTTCACCTTTTCATTATATAATCTAATTTATGGGACGCCTGGGTGGCTCAGTCGGTTAAGCCTCCGGCTTCGGCTCAGGTCACTCACATTCGTGGGTTCGAGCCCCATGTCAGGCTCTGTGCTGACAGCTAGCTCAGAGCCTGGAGCCTGCTTCCGGTTCTGTGTCTCCTTCTCTCTGCCCCTCCCCCTCTCATGCTCTGTCTCTCTCTGTATCAAAAATAAATAAAAAAACATTTTAAAAAATAATCTAATTTACCCAAAGTTTTGAACTTATTAACATAAAGTTGTTATTTGTTTTTCATCTTATTTATTTTTGAGAGAGAGAGAGAATGTGTCCTCCTGAGTGTGAGTAGAGCATGGGTGGGGCAGGGAGAGACTGGGAGCTCTGAGGCATCCACAGGCGGCTGGGTGCTGATAGCAGAGAGCAGATGCAGGGCTCAAACTCGCTAACTACAAGATCATGTCTTGAGCAGAATCAAATAAGGTACCCAGGTGCTTCCATAAAGTTGTTATTCTTAATAATTATATTCACAATGTTCCTAGGATCTGTAGTGATGTCTTCTTGTCCACTTCTGATAATGATAATTTGTATCTTTCCTTTTTCCCCCAAAATCAGTCTTACAAGAGACTTATCAATTTTATTTATCTTTTTAAAGAGCAAGATACTGGTTTTATTTATTTTCTCTGTTCCTTTTTCATGTTCTACTTCATTGTTTTCTTTTTTTTCTTTATTTCTAGTTCCTTTTTCTCCCTACATTGGGCTTAATCTGTTCTTTTTCCAATTTCTTAAGGTGGGAACTCAGAACATTGATTTTAGTTCTTCTTCTCTAGCATAGGTATTTAATTTCTTTCTAAGATAATTTCTTTGTCTTCATCTGACAAAATTTGACTTTTTGTATTTTTTTGATCATTTGGTCTTTGACATCCCTGGTCTTTTTTTTTTTTTTTTTTCTTTGGTTCATTGATTATTTGAAAGTGACTAGTTTCTAAACATTTGGAGTTTTCCTATGTATTTTATTGTTACCAAGTTTTAATTCAATCTATTGCAGGCCAGAGAGCATACTCACATGATTCCAATCTTATAAATTAAAAATTGTTTTCTATATGACTGAATATGCTGCATGCTGATAAATGTAGATTCTATACTAGCAAAGAATGTGTATTCTTTTCTTGGGTGTAGTGTTCTATAAATATCAATCTGCTCTATGTTACTGATTGTGTTGTTCAACCGTTCTCTGTCTTTGTTGATTCTTTTGCCTGTATCCTATCAATTGCTGGTCCAAAGACTGTTATGTGTATTTTGTCTGTTTGTCTGTTTGTTTTTCTTTGTTTTTTGTTTTGTTTTGTTTTGTTTTTGCTTTCCTAAAGTAAACACTCCTTCCCCAAGTATATGCTGAAAGTCTGAAATATTTACTCTCTGGAACTTCAGGGGAAACATTTGCTGACTCCTGTGTTAAAATCTCCAACTGTGAGTGTGGAATCATTTGCTTCTATCACAGTAGATAAATGACAAGGGTGTGGTGTAAATAAACATACTTAAAGTTACCTTTAAAAGAATAAAAGCCTAAGTATGGATACTTGTAAATCATGAACATGGAAAAAAAATAAACCAAACATCGAAATTAAATATTCAAAGATAAGCAACAATTCAAAACAGACAGATGAAAATGGGCGAAAAGGGACTATCTTATGTCGATAATGTACAATTCTTACTTTAAAACATGATATAAGGGGTTTTATGCTGCATATATTTTTGTGTAGTCGCTTATTTTTCTTAAGTACTTTTCTGGTAGTCATATGACTTGAAAGGTCTTACTAAAGGTCATTTGTTTTCATTGCTGCATAAAATTCTGTTGCATACATACTATGATAGTATATCATTTTGGGATTTGGAGCTAACAAAAATATATGAGTATATCAAAATTTACTTAAAATGTAAACTTAAGAAGTAGTACAAAGGTTTCAACTGCGGAGGAAGGAAACAGTTTACTCAGAGGAGGGATCAAAAAGATGAATTAATTTGCTATCAATCTTTTGGTTTTCATATATTTTGTGTTTTTTATAACTTTATTTTTCTTAAATATTGTACAGTGCATAAATAAACATTAAAAATAAAATTATAGGGGTACCTGGGTGGCTCAGTCGGTTGGGCATCTGACTTTGGCTCGGGTCATGGTCTTGCCCTTCATGAGTGTGAGCCCCTTGCCGGGCTCTGTGCTGACAGCTCAGAGCCTGGAGCCTGCTTCAGATTCTGTGTCCCCCCCCCTCTTTCTGCCCCTCCCCTGCTCGCACTCTGTGTGTGTGTGTTTCTCTCAAAAATTAACATTAAAAAATTTTTTTTAATTATACTCATTTTGTCAATATAACATCTATGAAACTGTGCTAAAACTAATCGCATTAAAATATATAAAGCAGGGGTCCCTGGGGGGTTCAGTTGGTTGAGTGTCCGACTTTGGCTCAGGTCATGATCTCACTGATTAGTGGGTTCGAGCCCCACATAGGACTCTGTGCTAACCGCTAGCTCAGAGCCTGGAACCTGCTTCAGATTCTGTATCTCTTTTTCTCTCTGTCCCTCTTCTGTTCATGCTCTGTCTCTCTCTGTTTCTCAAAAATAAATAAATGTAAATAAATAAATTAAAAATATATAAAGCAAAAGATCTTAGTAATTCAATGGGAAATTCACAGAAATGGAAGAGCATTGGGAGACCTTAAAATATCTCTCAGCATCTAAGGCTTATGGTATTAAAAAAAATAGAGGATTTGAAAGTTTACTAAATCACTAGAGTTTTACTCAATGATGGAAAACCTACTAAGTTCTGTAAGCTGCTTTAATAAATGGATATAAACTTTTTTTTTGAGAGAGAGAAACAGAGTGGGAGCAGGGAAGGGGCAGGGAGAGACAGAGACACAGAATCTGAAGCAAGTTCCAGGCTCTGGGCTGTCAGCACAGAGCTGGATATGGGGCTTGAACTCATGAAGCAAGAGATCATGACCTGAGCGGAAGTCAGACCCAACCGACTGAGCCACCCAAGCCCCCCATGAACTTTTTATCCTACACATCAAGAGGGACTCTGTCATTGTCTATTGAGCACATTAAATTTTTTTTAATGTTTATTTATTTTTGGGAGAGAGACAGGCAAGAGTGTGAACGGGAGAGGGGTAGAGAGAGAGGGAGACACAGAATCTGAAGCAGGCTCTAGTCTCTGAGCTGTCTGCACAGGGCCCAACAAGGGTTGGGAACTCATAAGCTGTGAGATCATGACCTGAGCCAAAGTCAGATGCTTAACTGACTGAGCCACCCAGGTGCCCCTTGAATACACTTTTAAAATGAATAGTCACATTTGGGGTAAATGGATAGCTCAGTTGATTAAGTCTTCAATTCTTGATCTCAGCTCAGGTCTTGATCTCAGGGTCATGAGTTCAAGCCTGCATTGGAACCCGCGCTGGGTGTGAAGTCTACTTAAAAAAAAAAAAAAAAAAGAGGGGCGCCTGGGCGGCTCAGTCAGTTAAACTGCCGTCTTTGGTTCAGGTCATGATCTCGCAGTTCAAGAGTTCAAGCCCAACGTCAGGCTCTGTGCTGACAGCTCAGAGCCTGGAGCCTACTTCATATTCTGTGTCTCTTTCTCTCTCTGCCTTCTCCTGCTCATGCTCTGTCACTCTATCTCTCAAAAATAAATAAACATTAAAAAAATTAAAAAGAGTGAATATTAGACCATAAAACAAACAAACAACAACAAAATCCCCAAAGTACTTTCCCCAAATCAGAAGTTCTGCAGGTCACATTTTATGAATATTACTGTCGTTAATTTCTAATTAGCCTATCATACTTTTGAAATGTCTTATTTGACTCAGTAGTTAGTAAGTGTTGATTGCTTTTTAATTTACTTCAATGTGATGGATTCACCTTTTGGCTAAGCAAGGTTTGAATGTTTTTTTTTCTTCAAGCTTTTTATTCATTCAGGATTGATATTAATTTGTATTTGTAGACTCATTCACTGTAGACTCAATCAGCTTCTGTTGTTGGAGAACAACAACAAAAGACCCACCAATGTTTCTTGGTTTTGCTGACTAATGGGATAATTATCAGTTAATTTCAAACATTATTAATTTCAAGGATCAGGACTTCTTTTTCCTGTTCTGTTGCATATGGATCACTTTTCTTATTCAGTTATCTGACATGGAGAACAAGAAGCAGATCTAGAAGGAGGGAAGGATTGTCTCCCCGTGATGGCTGGATGGGGAGCTGGTTCAGGCAGCAGCTACGTGTTGAGGAAGAGCCATAAGGAGACAGTTTGTCTATGAATTGTACAGTCCTATGCTTCTGAGGCTGACTTGTGACGGCTATAAGAGACAGACAGAGAGATGAAAGGAGATGAATTCAATTTCCTTGAATGTTGAGTTTGGATGGGTACTAAGAAGAAGATAATGTGAGTTCCTTGAATGGAGAGTTGACAGTGAAGACTAGAGAGAGCACTTTAATCAATGTGTTTTGAGACAGCTGAGTGTACAATTACTATATATTTTTAACAAGAGTTACATAAAAAGAGGAGAATGTAAATAAGTTAGCAGTTTACCTAAGAGTCACAAGGAGGAAAGAAAAACAGGTAGAGGTATGCACACTGCACTCCTTTGTAATCACTGAGCAATAACACACAAAGATGAAATTGACCATTTGCATAACATTATTATGCAACAACGCCATTAGAAACATTTCACTGAGTCTTTATAAGTAACAGCTGATATCTGTGTTTAAGGACAGTGATGTAAGAAGTATGAACTTTACCATATACGCTATTGTGCATTTTTGCAATTCGCCTCATCAGCATGGGCTAGAACCACCTACCTGCTGGATCACGTACCTGGGACAGATTCAAGTGGCTTGATCACTGTGGTCAAGGTCTCCCTGCTCAATAACATCACTGTGGATGCATTCCAGGAAATGGTTTAACTTTATAAATAATTCAGTCTTTCTACAATTTCCCTTCCCTCTAGGTTTTGGTCTTTTTAATGATTTCAAAAGTTGTTCTGCAACAGCATTATTCCAGTGTTATTTCACCGTCTAAATTTTGTCAAGGGAAGGGTCTGCTACTTGCTACCTCAAGTGGAGTGGTAAAACCAGAATGTTCACACACACTGCGTGGCTCTATAGTTTGTGCTTCCAACATCATTTGGTGAAATAAATTGTTTGAGAAGATTGTGTTCTTTGGAAGAGTTCCTCAGCTCTAGTTAACACACATTTCCTTTGGCTTTTTCTTAGTGATTGCAATTTTCCTATAACACCGCAACAAGGGCACGCAGAGATTATGACTTCTTCTATCTCCTTGCAAAGGGAAGGCAACTGTTGGCTCAGGTGGTACACGGGACTGATGTCATAGTGAGAAATTCGTGGTCTCATTTTGGTCCCATTTGTGACCCCATTTTGACTTGGAAGATTTTAAAATATTAACTTTCGAAAATGGTAATTATGCCAACAATGATAAATTTTTATCAAACTGTGGCTTTTGAAATGAATTCCATTATTTTAAACTAAGCACTGAGCCAATGTTTTATATAACACATCTGAACAGTTACCATATTTCCATATAAGATTTTGGTGAATGAAGTATTTAATTTTTTTGTACACACAGATTTTATTCATTTAATAAATATTTTCTCCCATCACATGTTTTGGATTGTCAGTTCTCCTATCATGAATTTTTATTTGTAGTCATTATTTCCCTCGAGTCCACATTTTTAGAGGCAGGATTTTGCACTTCTAAAATGGATATCAAGATGTGATGCATCCAAAGTGCAGGGGAAAAAATTATCATATGAGGTTTTAGCCTGTGTTGACTTCAGTTTCTATTGATTATTTCTATCAATATTATTTATTATAAATTTGAAAAAATTACTTCTAAGATTTTTTTTCAAATCATTGAGAAATCTGGGGGAATTTTATGCGACAGATAAATGAGGGAGCTAATGTAAGAAAGTGTTGGAGGGTAGGGTAGAGGAGAAGCTCCGATGGAGAGAAAGAGAGACAGAGGGAGGTCACAAAAGGGACAGACTAAGGCTCAGAGGAAGAGGCCAGTGGAGGACAAGCATTGGAAAGTAGATGGGATGAGACAGCGAGTGAAATGAGAGGAAAGAGACTGGGTAGGGAGAGATAGGGAGGGGGAGAAGGACTCAGAGGAGGGAAGGTTAAGTGAAGTAAGAGGAGGTGTAGGGAGGCAAAGGGTCAAAATAGACTCAGGATCAAAATGATCCCTTCAAATCATTCTGCTTCTGCAAATCTTGAATTTCTCCAGGCTTTCTCAAGGCGTGGGGTTTAAAATATTCTAACTTCCCGAGTAGAACTTTCCTTTATTAGGAATACATACTTTACTTCTCAATTGGTGCCTAGTCTCAGGCTCCCTCTGGGCTCAGCCCAGCGCAGGAGTAGCGAAGATGCTGGCTGGCGCCAAGAGGAAGGTGCTCCCAAGCAGAGTTTCGCAGATCTCTCCTCCCAGCAGAGTGCTCGCAAGGCTCTCCCAGGCCTCTGAGGCAGGTCGGATGTTAGAAGTGGATCACAGCATTCAGGAGCATTCAGCTGTAAAAATGACAACGAGCCATGTGTTGAGAATTAAGGTCCATAACCAAAGTAGATGCCGTATGCCATACTGAGTGACCACCAACCTGCGATCATGTTCTTTTCAGCACACAGTGAGAATGAACTTTGACCCTTGTGAAGTATAGTACTATCGGTGCTTCTGTATGCATTCACATGTATGTACAGACAGGTGCCCGTGCCCTTTTTAAAAAATTTTTTTAATGTTTTATTTATTTTTGAGAGACAGAGAGAGAGAGAGAGATTGACAACGTGAGCAGGGGAGAGTCAGAGAGAGAGAGGGAGACGCAGAATCTGAAGCAGGCTCCAGACTCTGAGCTAGCTAGCTGCACAAAGCCCGATGTGGGGCTCAAACCCATGAACCATGAGATCATGGCCTGAGCCGAAGTCGGACTCTTAACTGGCTGAGCCGCCCAGGTGCCCCACGCATATATTTTTTTAAAACTGGGATCACTTTAATGATTTTTGATAAGCTGCTTTTTCCACTCAGCTACTTTAAGGATATTTTAGCATGCCCGTGAACAGATAAAAGTTATAATTTTTAATAGGTTGGAGAGAGAATATCCCAAATGGCCCATCAATATGCTTTTTACAATATGTATAGCCAACTATTCAGACTGTGAATATTTTTTAAATTGATAATTATATATGCAAAAACCTTATATTTATTTGTATTTCTTCCTTGCTATTTAATAGATGATCTTTTCTTATATATATTGGCCACTTGTAAATTGCCTATTATGTCTTATCCAATTTACTATTGTGTCTGTCTAACTACTTTGTAATAACTCTGTATATTAAATGCTATAGGTCTTTGGCATATAAAATGGGAATATTTTTCCGATATTTTCTTTTAAAAAATTTTTTTTAATGTTTTATTTATTTTTGATACAGAGAGAGACAGAGCATGAGAGGGGGAGGGGCAGAAAGAGAAGGAGACACAGAACCGGAAGCAGGCTCCAGGCTCTGAGCTAGCTGTCAGCACAGAGCCTGACGTGGGCTTGAACCCCCAAACATGAGATCTGATCTGAGCCAAAGTCGGAGGCCTAACTGACCAAGCCACCCAGGCACCCCTGATTTATTCTTTATATTCTATAATATATATTTGAAGAACAGAAAAATAAAAATTTTATGTAGTTAAATATATCATTAATTCCTTTACAGTTTTTGCATTCAGTATCATGCTTAGAAAATATTTCACATTCCCAGGGCATAAATACATGGAGCATTAATTTCTTATTTTACTTTTTTATTTTTATATTTTTGTATTTTTTATCTTTATTATTTTTTAATATAGTATATTGTCAAGTTGGTTTCCATATAACTCCCAGTGCTCATCCCAACAAGTATTTTACTTTTTTATATAGTTTTTTTTTCAGATCCAATTTAATCCATTGAGGATTATATCATAACTTAATTTATTATCTTTTTATTTCTAATTTTTTAATTAAAATTTTTTTTAATATTTGTTCTTGAGAGCGAGAGAGACAGCGTGAGTTGAGGAGGGGCAGAGAGAGAGGAAGACATGGGATCCTAAGACAGGCTCCAGGCTCTGAGCTGTCAGCACAGAGTCCGACGTGGGGCTGGAACCCACGAGCCGTGAGATCATGAGCTGAGCCGAAGTCAGACACTTAACCGACTGAGCCACCCAGGAGCCCCTCTTTCTAATTAAAAATTTTTTAATTTCTTCTTAAATTTTCCTTTATTATTTTTATTATTCCTAATGACAATAATTTGCCTCAACATTGTTTATTGAATAATTCATGCTCCACTATAGATTTGAAATACCACGAATATATTTTGACATATTTCTTTGAGTACTGTCGTGTTGCACTTATTCTTTTGTATTGCACAGTAACTACACTGTTTAAATAGTTAATTTTAATGACATTTGAATTATTAAATACATTTTAATATCTGATTGCATTAAGTTCCAAGGTATTATTTTACTTTTTCAGAATCTGTTCCCATACTTTGTCCTTCAGATACATTTTAAAATCAGACTGACAATTTGCAGGTACCACTCTCCCCCGCCCCACACCAAAATAACATTGAAATTTACACAGGAATGGCATTGCATTTTTAAATTAATTTGGGGAGAAATTTAGAACCTTTTCAGTTTTCAGTCTTCCCATGTAAGAATGAAGTATATTTATTAATTTTCTTAAGTCTGTTAAGTTTTTCAATATGTATTTCTGGTTTTATTCCCTATAAACCTTAGACAATTCATGATATGTATGTATTTATGTATATTGTAATTCATTGGCATTGAAAAAGAAAGTTTTAGTCATATTTCTAACTATTTATAGCATTAAAAATTTTAATTTTTATATCTTATTTTATAATTACCCATTTTGGCAATTTCTCTTATTGAATCTACTGTTTTCAGATATTTACTGAAATCTCTTAGGAATTTCAGGGAAACAATCACAAAATTTGCGAATAATATAAAATGTCACTTTCTGAGCATCTTAATTAATACTGTTGTATTCCACTATAACATACACCATAATTTGTTTATCCATGCATTCTTCTGCTAATGAAAATTTGGATTGTTGCCAAGTTTTGACTAATGCAAATAAAGCAGCAATGAACACTAATATACAACCATTTTTGTATGGATATATGTGTTCCTTACTCTTGAGGAAATATGTAGGTGTAGAATGGCTGAATTCTGTGCTAATTACATGTTTAATATTTTAGAAACTCTCCAATGATTTTGGATTGTACCATTTTTAACACCCACTGGCAGTATATGAGAGTTCCAACCTCTCTATCTCATTCCAGCACTTGTATTCAGTCTCTTTAATTTTATACATTCTGATGGGTTTGTAATGAAACGTCATTGAACTCTTAATTTTCATCTCCCTAATGACTGATGGTGTTGAACATTTTTTTGTGTGCTCATGTGCCATTGGTATATCTTCACTCAGTATCTGTTCAATTGTCCGATTAAAATTGGCTTTATTTTTTTTTTAATTTCTCTGCTTTGAGGGGTTTTTAAAAATATATTTCAGGAAGACGTCTATAGTAGGCAGACTTTTAATATGGTCCCCAATGATTCTGTGCATGTCCTGGTGTGATCTCCTCCTTCTGAGTGTGGCCTGGACTGATGGAATGGCCTCTAATGAAGAGAAGGCAAAAGTAATGGGGAATAATTTCTAAGATGAGGTTACAAAAGATTGTGACACCCATTTTACTAGTATTCTCTCTGCCTGGCACTTTTTCTCTGGCTAGTCTTACATGATGAAGTAAGCTGGAGAGGCCCACGGGGCAAGGAGCATAAGGTGACTTCTGGCCAGTCACTGAGGAGCTGAGGCCTCAGTCCAACAGCCCTTCAGAAGCTAGATCCTGCTGAAAACCATGCGAAAGGGCTTGTAAGTGGATCCTTCCCTTGCTGAGCCCTCAGATGAGATTGCATTCCTGGCTGACATATTGTGAAAAACCCTGAAGGAGAAGACTCAGCTAAGCTATCCTAGGATTTCTCTCATTGAAACTGTGAGATGATAAATGTGTTGTTTTAAGCTGCTAATGTTTTATGCAGCAGTGGTTAACTGATACAAAGTCTTTTATCCAATGTGTTATTTGCAAATATTTTTTTCTCTCAGTCCTTGAATTGGCTTTTCATTTTATTCTACTCTTTAGAAGGATAGACATGCTTAATTTTGATGAAGTTCCATTTATCATTTTTTATTTTTAATGGATCATGCCTGTAGTGTTGTATCTAGGAAGTTTTTGAGTAACAGAAGTGCAATGATTTTTTCCTATTTTTTTTCTGGAAGTTTTATAGTTTATGTTTTACACTTAGTTCTTTTTCTGAATTAACTACTTTATTTTGAAAGAGAGAGAGAACAAGTACGAGCAGGAGAGGGGCAGAGAGAGAGGGACAGAGAGAATCCTCAGCAGGTTCTGTGTTGTCAGCACAGAGCCTAGCATGGGGCTTGATCTCACAAACCGTAAGATCATGACCTGAGCTGAAATCAAGAGTCTGATACCATCCAGGGGTCCCTACACTTAGTTCTATAATTCATTAAAATTTTTTCTAAATATGGCATGAGGCATAACTCAAAGTGTTGTTGTTGGTTTTGCTACTGTATATCCAGTTATTCTAACACAATGTCCTGAAAAACTCTCCTTTTGCTATTAAATTGCCTTAATACTTTTGCCAAAAAGCAATTGACCATATTTGTACGGTTTTTTGCTCATTTTCATTAATCTATTTGTCTATATTGACTTGAATACCAACACGCTGGATTATTGTTCCTTTTTGATATGCCTTGAAATCAAGTGGTGTAAAAGTCCTCCAACTTTGTTGTTATTTTTCAAAGTTGTTTTTGCTATTCCATATGTTTTGCATTTCTGTATGAATTTTAGAATCAGCTCAAAAAATTTCACAAAAAAATGCCTGCCGATACTTTGACTCATTTTGCTATAATTTCTAATGAATTTGGAGAGAATTGCCATTCTAGCTATACTGAGACCTCCAAACCATCAACGGGGTGTATTTATCCATTTATTTAGGTCTTCCATAATTTCTCCCAGCAATGTTTGTACTTTTTGGTGTATACATCTTGTGCGTTTTTGTTAAACTCACTTCAAAATATTTTATATTTTTAATTCTATTGTAAATGATATCAGTTTTTAAATTTCAAATTCTGATTGTTGCTAATATATAGGAATACAGTTGCATTTTAACTAATGATCATATATCCTATAATTTTGCTTCAATCACTTATTAATTCTAGTAGCTTTTTGGACTTTCCATCAAATGTTTGCTTAGATGATCATGTCTTTTGTCAATACAAACAGCTTTATATCTGCCTTTCCAATGTAGATTCATTTTATTTATTTTTCTTGTCTGTTGTAGTGACTAGAACCTCCAGCACAATGTTGAATAGACGTAATAAGAGCAACATCTTTGTCTTACTTCTTGGCTTGGGGGAAGCATTCTATCTTTCATAAATTAAGTGTGATGTCAGCTCTAGATTTTCATAGATGCCCTTTATCAGATATCCTTTCTATTCCTAATTTACTCACATTTTATTAGGAATGGATGATAGTTTTTGTTGAGTATGTGTCTGTCTCTGAGTGTGTTAATATGAATAATTACAATGATTATTTTTCCAATGTTAAACTTACCTTACATTTCTGGGATAAATGTCAATGCGGTATCATGTATAATCCCTTCTATATCCTTGGATTTTATTTGCTGAAATCTTGTTTAGAGTTTTTACATGTATTTTCATGAAAAAGATTGGTCTGTAGTTTTCTTTCTAATGCTTTTATCTGTGTTTGGTTTCAGACAATTCTGGCTTTATGAAATGAGTTTGGAACTATTTGCTTCTTTCAATTTTCTGGAAGTAACTGTGTATAAATGATATTATTTTTACTTACATGTTTGGTGTACTTTGCAAGTGAAATCATCTTTGCCTGCTGTTTTCTTTGTGGGAAGCTTTTAAAATACAAATTCAATTTCTCTGATAGAAATAGGACTATTCCAGTTTTTTAGTACGTTTTAGTGGTTTGTATCTTTCAAGGAATTTGTATAATTGATCTAAGTAGTTGAATATATTAGCCTAAAACTGTTCACTATATTCCCTAATTATCCTTCCAGTATGTGCTCGAATTGTAACAGTATCAGTTCTCTCATTTTTGATAATGGCAATTTGTGCCTTCTCTCTTTTTTTTTTCCTGATCTGTTGATCTTCTTAAAGAACCAGCAATTGGTTTATTGATTTTATCTATTTTTTTCTGTCTTTTAATTCATTGATTTTGATTTTAATATGTATTATTTCCTATCCTTTGCTTGGGTTTAACTTCTTTTTCTAATTTGTTAAGATAGAAATTTAGGTCACTGATATGAAAATTATTTATTTATTTATTTAAATATTTATTTAATATTTATTTAGTTTTGAGAGAGAAAGAGAAAGAGACAAAGACAGAGAGAGAGACAGGGAGACAGAGAGACAGAGAGAAAGCAAATGGGGGAGAGTCAGAGAGAGAGTGAGACAGAATCCCAAGCAGGCGCTACATTGTCAGTGCGAAGTCCATGTCAGGCTTGAACCTGCAAACCCTGAAATTATAACCTGAGCTGAAGTCGGATGCTCAACCGACTGAGCCACCAGTCCCAGGTGCCCTGAGAACTTTTGTAATATAGACATTTGGTGCTATAAAATTTCCCCTAACACATTGTTAGATGCTGTGTTGTCAGTCATTTTCATTTATTCCAATACTTTTAAATTTCCTTTTTCACTTCTTTTTTGACCCCCAGCTCACTTAGAGATACGTTATGCTGTTTCTTAATATTTGTTGATTTCCCTGATATATTTCTTTTATTTATTTAATTCTATTGTCACAGAGAACATCATTTGTAAGAATTCTTTAAAATATATTTAGATTTGTTTCAGGATATAGTCTGTCTTCCTAAATGTTCTTTGTGTATTTTAAAAGAATGTGAATTCTGGTCTTGTGTTGAGTATTAAAAAATAACAAATTGGTCAGTACTGTTCAATTTCTCTATCTCCTTACTGATTTTCTTTTTGCTTATTCTTTTTTTAAATTTTTTATTACAAATTTTTAAATGTTTTTTTTTTTATTTTCGAGAAAGAAAGAGAGACAGCACAAGCAAGGGAGGGTCAGAGAGAGAGGGAGACAGAGAATCTGAAGCAGGCTCCCGGCTCTGAGCTGTCAGCACAGAGCCCGACGCGGAGCTGGAACCCACGGACCGTGAGACCATGACCTGAGCCGAAGCCGGCGGCTTAACCAACCGAGCCACCCAGGTGCTCCTCTTTTTGCTTATTCTATCAATTATTGTGAAATGAGCATTGAAATCTCCTACTATATTTGTGGATTATGTTTTTCCTTCTTGCAGTTCCAGCAGTTTTTGCAAGATGCATTTTTAAGTTCTAGTAGTATTTATATAAACCTTTAGAATTCTTATGTCCTGTTCTTGAATTGATACTTTTACCATTATGAAATATACTGCTTTATCTCCAGTAATGGTCTTGCTCTGAAATCTACTTTGTCTGATATTAATAGTCACTCTAGGATTTTTTTGTTTCGTGTTAGCATGGTATACCTTTTTCAACCCTTTTACTTTAAAAAAAAAGTGTCTTTATATTTAGTGTCTATTGTAGTAAGAAATATCAAGTAAAGTCTTGCTTTTTAGCAAATCTGAAAATCTCTGCCTTTTAATTGGGATGCATAAACTTTCATAACACACACTTTTAACTTAACACAGTCTCTTTTTAATAGTACCAAGGTACTGCTGTTGTCACACATTATAGTTTTACATACATTAAAACCCCACACTTTATTATTATTTTTGTTTAATCACTCAATTATTGGGGCTCTTGGCTCAGTCAGTTAAGTGTCCGACTTCGACTGAGGTCGTGATCTCAGTGAGTTGGAGCTTCGGGTCAGCCTCTGTACTCAGAACCTGGATTCTGATTCAGATTCTGTGTCTCCCTATTTCTCTGCTTCTTTCCCATACATGCTCGGTCTCTCTTTGTCTCTCAAAAATAAATAAATGGTAAAAGATTTTAAAATGAATCCCAAGCTGATACGGGGCTTGATCTTAAACCCAGAGATCATGACCTGAGCCAAAATCAAGAGTTGGACGCTTAACCGACTGAACCACCCAGGCCTCACTACTTAGTATAATATTTTTGTGTGTATCAATATTCTGCTTGTTTTTATTGCTAAATAGTATACATACTATGGATATACCATAATTTGTTTGTTAATCCACTCACCAGTTGATCAGCTCTTGAATTGTTTATAGTTTTTGGCCATCATGAATAAAGCTGCTATAAAGATTCAGGTACATTTCTGTATGGACAGATATTTTAATTTCTCTTGAGTAAATCCTAACAGCAGGATAGCTGGTTCATGTAAGTGTATGTTTAATTTAATACGGCACTTTGAAACTGTTTTCTGAAGTAGTTGCACCGTTTAGCATCACTAACCAACAATGTAAGAGCGTTCTAGGCACTCTACATCCTTACTAACTTTGAATGTTGCCAGTTTTTAAATTTTAGTCATTCCAGTGACCTATTAATAATGCCGCATTGTGGTTTTAAACTTGCATTTCCTTGATTACCCACGGTATTGGGCAACTTTGTATGTTTTTAATGGCTGTTCATATATTGTCTTTTGTGTGTGTCTGGTAATAAATTTTGTCTATTTTTCAATCATTGGGTTTCTTACTTATTATTAAGTTCTCAGACTTTACTTCAAACTCTAAACCCATGCCCTTAGTCTGATATACGTTGTGTGAACATTTTCTCTCATTCTGTAGATTATTTTTTTAATCTCCTAACTCTGTTGTTTGAAGAGCTCAAGTTTCTAATTTTAATGAAGTCAGTTTTATCATTATCAGCTTTCTTATACGGTTTGTGGGTTTAGTGTCCTCTTTAAGAAATTCTTGCCTAAATCCATGACACATTGATTCTCTCCTATATTTTCCTCTAGAAATTTTATAATTTTAGCTCCCACACTTAACTTCTGGGATTCATTTGTATCATTTTTATGTACATTGTACAACAATGGTCGAGGTTAAGTTTTTTTTACTAAACTGATATCCAGCAAGCATTCTTTGAAATAACTTTTCTTTCCCATTGAATTACTTTGGAAACTGCCAAAAAGTGACTTGTTTCCATCTGTTTTTGGATACCTTGTTCCATCCCTGGATATGTTTATTTCTATGCCAATGCCACACTCTTGATTATTTTACTGTTATTATAATGCTTGAAAACAAATAGTACAAGCATCCCAAACTTGTTCTTTTTTTCCTTCACTTTGTTTTAGTGGTTCTAGGTCATTTTCATTGGTTCTGAAAATTATACCATTATTAGTTTCCAGCATTTATTCTTGCTTTTGTCCTTTGGTTCCGAAGGGTAGGCAGTGTATTCTACTAAAAGGCTGCATCTTGGCAGCCTTCTTTTTGCATAAATACGGTCATGTGGTAAGTTTCTGGCCAATGAGATGCAAGGGTAAGTGTTGTACTGGACTTTGAAGAAGTCATTTTCAAAAGAGGGAGTCAGTGGGGGGCACTTGGGTTGTTCGATTGGGTAAGCATCTGACTTCAGCTCAGGTCATGATCTCACAGTTTGTGGCTTCTAACCTTGGGTCAGGCTCTGTGCTGACAGCTCAGAGCCTGGAACCTTCTTCGGATGGGTTCTGTGTCTCCCACTCTCTGCTCCTCACCTGCTCACACTCTTTCTCTCTCTCTTTCTCTCAAAAATAAAAATGAACATTAAAAATTTTTTTATTTAAAAAAATAAAGAAGCTACTGGGCGAGTGGCAAGTGACCTTCTGGCTTTCCTTTACCTCTTGTTTTTCTTACTTGCTTGCAATGTAGAAATAATGACTAGAGTTTTAATAGATATTTTGAACTTCAAGCTGAATGAAGAGGTAAGCTAGCCCTCAGAGCAGAAAATAGATGCTAGACATCCTTCGTTATTTTTTATTTCTTCTTTTAAGGAATCACCCTACTAGATCTTTCTATATTCTTTCATATAACAACAACAACAACAAAAAACTTTTGTCTTGCTTAACTTACTCATGTTTTGTGCAGTTCTGTTGTATATGACCAAACCCATTCCTAACGGACACAGGTTCTATAGTATGTATTTTTTCCCTATCCATTTGCTTTAAAAAAGAAGGAATTAGTCTGTTTCCAAGTAGTGTAGATCTTTTTTTCCCTGCTGTTTTTTTAAATTTATTTCCTGATTGATGGAGGCTAGTTTGAATTTCTCCACCGAAATCACAGAAGTCCTAGACAATGATGGCTGCTAGTGTTTTCAGTGTACTTTTTGTGTACCTTTCCAGTGCCCATCCTCCTCCACCTCTTTCAAGTAGTACCAGGCATGTGCTAGTGTACGTGTTCTTCCCCAATCAGTTCATTCATGTAGGAGAAAATTGCTCCCTAGCTCTGGAGTGTCAGTTTTGGCTTATGTCTACCAACATGTTCTATCGCCGCCATCGAAGGTAACCACCAGCAGCAGGCAGATTGTTCCTACAGCCACTGCGTGCCTTGTAATACTGTGAAAGACTGAGTCTCCTTTGCAGCTGGATCAAAATATCATACCTCGCACTTGGACTTACAGGTACATGAACCAATAAATCCCTATTATTATTTAATCCAGTATACACTGAGTTTTCTGCACTATCAAGACAAAAGAATTATAAATAATATGTTCTTTCGTTAAGCTCTTTCAGGAAGTAGAGAAAGAACTGAGACAGTGAGCCCTGCAGGTCACGGAGCTTTGTCAGTCAGCACTTTCTCCCGGTCTTTGTAAAAATCCATTGCCTCCCAGGCTGTGTTGGGAATAAAGTGTAGCAGAAGATGCCACCCCAGAATATGCCACTTTGGCAAAAGGAGTATTCTGAGCTGAAGGCAACTGAGAAGAAGCAGATACAAGAGGAGCTCCCTGCCCTTCCTCCATTTGCCTGAAAGCAGGACACGCATTTCGAAGGTGTCCCTCCTCCCTTCTCTACAAGGAAGGACAAAAGTTAAACACTGGAGATAATTTTAGATTACATCAGCCTGGAAATGGTACCAGAAAAAATTTACATAACAAACTTCACTAACTAGTCTTTACTCTTAGTTTACCTTCCCACAGTTTGCTGACCTCAGAAGCCTAAAACTGTGTTCCTCTCTCCTGTCGTATTGTCATATTTATTGTTCTTTGTTAAAGATGATATATAAACTGAAATTCTAGAGCAATCCTTTGAGGCACTCATTTTTTCCTGGGTCACTGCTATGTGTACATGAGGAATACATGTTAATAAACTGTTTGTTTTTCTCTCGTTCATCTGTCTTTTTTTTTGCAGGGGTTTAGCCAAGAACTCAGAAGAGTAGAGGGAGAAATATTTTCCTTCCCCTACAGAAGTATACCTCAAGGAATTAAGTATCCTTCTTCAGTTTTATTTTTCTCCCCACTCTGACAGTGAATTAACTACTTTGATGTGAAATTTACTTAAATAGATAGATTTTAAATAAGGACATTTAGTTGGAGGTGTTTACATGCCTATTTTTTCTTTTTTCATTTGCTCAGATTAAAACTCAACTGTCAAAAGATTATTCCAAGGTGATTTTTTTTAAAGTGTCCCTCCCAAATTTTATCTCTTGCTTCTAGACTCTGCTTCCAGATTAGGAAGATGTTATGAACAGGTTGAAGGACATACATGTTGGTATCAGAGAATCAAGTTAGAAGGGAGAAAACAAGTTGAGAAACACCTGCTTGGTGATCCATCCTTTCACTGTAGAACCAGAAAATGTTGCTCCATTTTGTTCCTGGTTTTCTCCTTGTCCTTTCAAATCTGGGGGTGGTCATAGTGTTCAGTATTTCCTCCACTTACTTCAGGCATTACTGCACTGTTTTCTCTCAAATGAAACGTGTGGAAGAGTATGATGAGAGGTATCTTGTTAGTAAGTCTGCACATATACATAGAGGGAGATCTAATCAATTATAGACCAACTGAGATTACATATATATTTTTTTCTGTGTTAATAGTTACACTTATTAATTTATCACTAAATATCTTGCTGACATTATCTCATTGAAAATTCCTATAATATATACAGACCATTTTCCAGATGTGAGGAAAATAATACTCTGTGAGGTTAAGTGATGTCTTAAGGTTGGTCAGTTGTTAAGGGATGAGGCTGGGATTTAAATCCAATCATGCCTGACTCCAAATCTATTCATCTTCTGCTTTGCCAGGTTGAATGAAATACAATTATGATGTCGAAATCCAGTTTTTTTGCAATACATAGAGGCTGAGAATTTGCCAGAAAGGAATGGATTGGCTGTGTCATGCTCCTGCACTCAGTACGTATTACTTGTTACTACCACCAGGTACTGTCGATGGCTTTGAGTAGAATTAGAGGAGCCTGCTCAGGGGGTGAGCAACATTTCAGAACTGAATTTACATGTATAGAATGGTCCAAGGTTGGGCATGGAAGCAATTTGGGAAATTGCTTTCCCTAAAGAAGTGAAATAATAGAAGTCTTTCTCATCTGCCTTACTACATTGTCATAATCTTGGTTTGAAGACATCTATTAAAGCAATTGACATCTCATATTCTTTTCTACTAATTGGACTAGAGTCATCTTTTAATTATTATTTTTTAAAGAAAGATTTTATTGAGGAAATCTTTAAGTCAGAGAGAACTTGAGTCAAATCCAGGCTCCCTTGGTTATTTATGGAGATTTAGTCAAGTCAATTATCATTTTAAGTTTGCAAAATGCAGAGAATAGAATTAACCATGCATGCTTATGTTTGAAGATTTGATGTAAAAAAGGATCTTAGGCACCAGGCACTTTGTAGGCTATAGTGGTTTGCTATTAGTGCTCCCAGAATGTCTACTCTTAAAAGGGCTTCCTGGGGCGCCTAGGTGGCTCAGTCAGTTAAGCGTCCGGCTTTGGCTGAGGTTGGGATCTCACGGTTTGTGGGTTCGAGACCTGTGTCAGGCTCTGTGCTGACAGCTCAGAGCCTGGAGCCTGCTTTGGATTTTGTGTCTCCCTCTCTGACCCTCCCCTGCTCATGCTGTCTCTCTCTGTCTCTCAAAAATAAATAAAAACCATTAAAAAATTTAAAAGGGTTCCTTACCTAGAGTTAATTAATTGTGGTTAATGATCTGGCTTAGAGCATGGAGGATGAAATCGCTGGAGGGAGAAAGTGGTGGGTGGTCTCTTGTGAACTCTACTTTTGTGGCCTTTCCTTGCTGGAAATACTGAGTAGTGGTCACATAGCTAGGACATTGTAGAACAAGTAATTTAATTCTTGCTGTGTCAGATGCATAAATCAAATGAAAGGATAGAAACCTAAATACAGATCCAGGGTTTACAAAAATGAGTTACTTTTATGGAAGTCATTTGTGGCCATTTTGGATAAGAAATGTTAAAGAAAGGGACAACCTAAGTTTTTTAAATTATTTATGTTTTTATTGTACCAATGGAAGTCTTTGGTTCTCTCCAGCTTGGACCAATACTGAAGGAGAAAACTCACGACGATGGAAAACTCAGCCCTTGTGTTGGTAACTGAGAACATTATTCATGCTCATCAAAGTGCTTCACGGAAGTCGTTTAATGTGGTGTCTCTTCAGCTCAAAGTAAGCTGACTATATTGATGGTTTCTGCTAATGCATAGAAAACAGACAGCGGCACACTGGCTCATGTCTTCCCTTCAGATTCTCTGTCCTTATCTTTGCATTGATAGTTTCCTTAGTTGTTTATTTTCTCATTTAAGAAATAAGTATGTTGCACCACATTCCCAAACAGTCTCTGACAATAAACAGGACTCTAACATACCTCAAAGATCTGGGCTGGAGCCCCACTGGGCTGTTTACCCACTGGGGTAACAAATCAGAGTGGGCTTCCTTTGATCCAGAGTGGGATATTCACATCTGAGTCGGCCTTGACGAGAATGCCTCACTCTGTGTCGGTCACAGGTCACAATTGGTTGGGGTGACCATGCTGGAGCTGCTTGTTTTACAAGCAATTTGTGGGAATCAAATGAGTTAATGCCCTTGTTTTTCTTTGAGAAGTGAATGCATCTGAAAGAGTAAGACGTTATTAATTTTCAGGTCTTTTTCTTATTGCTTATTTCTTTATTTTGAGAGAGAGAGACAGAAAGAGAGCAAGTGGGAGAGGGGCAGGGAGAGAGGGAGACACAGAATCCCAGGGAGGCTCTGCACTGACAGTGGCACTTGAACTCACAAACCATGAGCTGAAATCAAGAGTCGGGCACTAAAGCAGCTGAGCCATCCAGGTGTCCCAGTTTTCCTGCCTTAATTCCACTCTTCACACTTGTCACCAACTCCCTGGACTGTGTGGTCCTCAGCACAGACCTGCCGGTGAGGATAGGGAGGGTGAGGGAAAAGGGAGGCTGTGGGACTCCACCTAAGACTTGCAGTACTGCGCTTGGACAGATGATTACACCATGCCACAGAGGCCTGGTTTTGCCTGTGTTCGCTTACTTTGCTTCTCATTATGCAGCTGGACAGGCTTCGGTTTTCAGGCTTCAGTATTTGTGCTTGTGGCAACCTTTGTGGGCATGGCACCACTCAGGCCAGCTCTCTGCAGTGGCTAGAGCATCCTGACTTCACTCCTCCTTCTGGCTTTTCTTTTCCCTTCATTCCAGCTCTTCAACTTTTGGACTTCCAGGCAAATCACTTTGGGTGTGGCATCCTTTGGAATCACTGTGAGCAACTTCATAAAATAGGAAAGACAGCCCAAAGGAAGAAGTGACATTCTGACAATCATCACTGGCACGTTGTGGCATGCTCACATTGAGAGTGGTTGGCAAGTTTTGTGCATTCAAAAATATTGAGTTACTTACGTCCACTGGTTATTGGGGGTAAAAATCCTTACAGGTTTATGGTAGTAAACTTGACATACATGTGTGCCATTTGATGTCATTATCTACTGATTTTATTATCATTACAGAGTCTATTTCTATTGAACAGATTGTTTTCTTCATTATGGGTTGTTTTTCCCTCCCTCTTTGCATACCTGGTAATTTCTGAATGAATACCCAACATTGTGATTTTCTGTTGCTGATTACCAGAATTTTCGGTGTTCCTGAAAATATGGGTAAGTGACTTTCGGGAACACAGTTAAATTCTTTGGGAACAGCTTAATTCTTGTAAAACTTGTTCTAAAATTTTGTTAAGCATTACCAGTGCAACCTTCAGCATAGGACCTATTTAGTCTCGTAATCGAGGTAACATCCTTCTGAGTTCTCATCTTTTTGCCCTAAAACTTGCAAGGTTTGTCTCAGTCTGTCTGGTGGGAGCTAACATTATCCCTGGACATGTGTCAGCTCCAGGAATTATTTCATTTGCCTTTTGTGGTATTTCTTTTCTAGGCCTTTGATAATTTCCTCATAGACATACAGGTCTTTTCAGGCAAGAGGTTATTTCTGGTTCCAGTTACTTGGTCATCATCAGAGTAGAAGCTTGTTTCTCTCTCTCTCTCTCTCTCTCTCTCTCTCTCTCTCTTAAATTGGGATCCTTTTTTATACTCTCTATTCTAGCTGATTCTTATCATGGGAGAGAATCTGTTCTCTGCCCCCAGCACATATGACAGACCTGGATGGGAAAGGCATTGGTGATATCAGGAAAGATGATGGGAAAAATTAAGCAAAATTGGGAGTAGGGGAGGAAATGAGTGTGTCTTAAGATGGTTGTAAAGACAACCTAGGACCCTAAAAACTTTCAGAAAGACTTTACATCCCAATAACAAGTGAAAGACTCATAACACTCATTGGCTCTATCCCAGCTACCCTAGTTCAAACATTAACATTTCTTACAGCAATTCCATTGCAATATATGGTGTTATATGAGTGTATCTTGAACTCGATCTGCAATGGATTTCCATGGTCAGTGAAGTCTCAACAACAGCGTCAATAGTGGAGCTCCAGAAAATATAGTCAGAGGAATTATCCCCATGTTTTGGTTATGTTTCCAGTAGCAACAAGATCATACATGAAACTGTGTTATTTGTAAAGAGATAGTGAAGAGATTATTTAAAAGTTGTGGACCTGATGTAAGACTAGCACAGTACCCCAAGACTAGGAAAAGAACTTGGGGTTATGGGATTATTAGTGAAGCCCATAGAAAGAAGGAGGATATTTCTAAATAGTCACTGTTGGTCAAGGGATAGAATCATCATTGACGACACCACTGACAAGGAGCTCGGAAAATAGACCCCCAACTTCACATTGACTTTCCCCCAAATACCCTACAACTGCTCTCTGTTGGCCAATCCAAATTGGGATCCAATTGGCCAAAACAATAATTTGAGTCCATGGATGTAATCCATACATTTCAGCCATCCACAACATGCAGCAGGGTATAAAATAGTGACTCTTGGAAGGCAATCAGGATCTTGGAAGGCAAAAAGGGTATCTATCATATTTATTTTAAATTTAAAGAGAATTTTAAAACATTTATTTATTTTTGAGAGAGAGAAAGAGAGAGAGCATGAACAGGGTAGGGGCAGAGAGAGAGAGAGAATCCAAAGCTGGCTACATGCTGGCAGTGCAAAGCCCAACAAAGGATTTGAACCCAACCATGAGATCATGACCTCATCCAAAGTGGGAAGCTCAACCAACTGAGCCACCCATGCACCCCTATCATACTTATTTTAAAAACATATATATGGGCTTTGCAGAAATTTTGGAAAATTGCAAATACCCCAAAGACAAAAAACCAAAATCTCCAGAGATTACCATTCAATATAGGTCACTACAGTCTTTCCCCTCCCTCCTTTCTATCTTCATAAATCTGAAATGCACTGATAAATGACACATACATAGATCATCCACACATATGCATATCACTCCTATCTGTATAGATCACTCTTCTATAAACATATCACCTACATACTAATTGTACCAAGTTCTATGCAATTTAACATATTGACTATATTTTGTTATATTTTACCAAAATGGGATAATACTATATGTACTGTTTTACATGTTGCTTATTCCTTTGGCTGTATAGAATGATTTACCTATAGAGAAAAAAATGTTTACCTTTGCTTTAACCCTGAGCCGTATACCATAGGAAACCTTTGGAGCAGAACTTAAGATTTTGCTTAACCTGAAATAATGTGTCATATTTTAAATATATGATTAAAGATCTATTTAAAACAGCAAATTAAGTGATAGAATTTCCTAAATATCACATTTTACTTCTTTTTCTACGCATCAAAATTAAGCTGGTCCAAAACATTATTATGACACTCTTTTCAGATAAAACTACCAACAAATATCTGAAAGGAAACCCCCCAGTTTTATTTAAGCATCCGTTTGCAATAAGGCCATTGTTAAGACATACATCAGGTTTAAAAAAAAATTAAAAATATATATTTTAAGTTTATTTACTTATTTTTGAGAGAGAGAAAGAGAGAGAGAGAGAGATTGCAAGCACACATCAACACGCAGGGTAGGGGCAGCGAGGGAGGGACAGAGAGAGGACCTGCAGCAGGCTCCATGCTATCAGCCCAGAGCCTGATGTGAGGCTCAAACCCATGAACCATGAAATCATGACCTGAGCCAAAGTTGAACACTTAGCTAACGGAGCCACGCAGGTGCCCCTACATCACGTTTTTAAAAAGCAAGTAGTAGACATTCATTCAATCAAGAAAGCAGTTGGAAAAAATCCTCATTTTAATCAGAAACACTTCAACTCTCCACAGCTCCATGTGGCTCTATGGCAAACAATGAAATGCAATGACTTTGTTGATGATTTACCTATTGTCTATAGTAAATCACTGCTTATTTCACCTTTTCTATCTCCCTGATTGATTCACTAAGATTCCTTAAGAAAAGCAATGCCAATGTAGAACAGGAAGTAAGCTCATTATTTGCCCAAAGAGAAATCTACATACACGGGGTACAAGAGAGATCTATTTATAATCAAGGACAATATCTTCCATTATTTTTCACTTTCAAGGCATTTCCTTAAACTCAAATATTCATTTTATCCTGTTTAAACACTTCTTAATAATATTTATTTATTTTTAAGAGAGAGAGAGAGAGCGAGCACGAACGAGCAGTGGAGGGGCAGAGAAAAGGGAGAATCTTAAGCAGGCATCTATTTAGAGCCCCATGTGGGGCTCGAACCCACAAACTGTGAGATCATGACCCGAATTGAAGTTGTTGAAGTTGGAGGCTCAACTGACTGAGCCATCCACATGCCCCAAGAGTATTTACTTTTTTTTTAAATGTTTATTTTTGAGAGAGAGAGAGAGGGAGAGAGAATCTGGTTTAGGCTCCAGGCTCCGAGGTGTCAGTCCAGAGCCTGATTCAGGCTTGAACCCACAAACCGTGAGATCATTACCTGAGCCTAAGTTGGATGCTTAACCAACTGAGCCACCTACTCTGTTTAAAAGATAGAATGTTCTCATCTTGCCTATTCCCTTTAGCATTTTCTAAGACATGAAAACAAACAGAGAAACTTGGTTTGATTTTCATAGTGATGTCATCATTGTCCCTTCTCCCAAAATAAAATAAAGTGAACCCGTAGAATCTTTAGGATGCACTCACATTTAACATGAATTTTCAGCAAGTCTTCAATTCTCCCCTTCCCATTTTACGATAGGTTTGGTAAAGTTACACATAATCTTTTCCAGCAGCTGCATGATTCATACTGCCCTTTTTTCTGCTTTTACACCAGGGATAATAGTGAGCTGAAGAAACTCCAATCTCTGTTCAGGAAAGTGGCCATGGTGACGTTTGAATTTCTATTTTATTTCTTAGCACACAGAGCTATGGAGGGTTCTCATTGTGAGTAGGGCTGACTGCCAGAGTTTTCCCTGCATTTGAAGATTTCCTTCATTTCTGGCTTTAGCCTCCAAGTTCCCTGGGGACACACAAAATCATGGGTCCTTGAAAAATAGGGTTTTATTTTCTCAAAACTGGGACCTTTCTGATCATTTTGTACCAAAGTGCACAAAACTGCTGAAGTCTCTGGGAGAAAAGCAAATACAGAAAGTTTAAAAGTTTGCTCTTTATAAAGAATGTTTTACAAATTGTCCTTTTCCTGCCCTGAGTGACACGATTGTTAATTTTTATGCTGGGCAGATTTTTCAAAACAACCATCAGGAGCCATTCCTCGTTTTTTATTAATGTACCCAGTCCTAGGAAAAAACTGCTCTGTCATATGGAGTCAATAACTCTCTGTCATAAATCTTGTCAGTGTGCAAAACAACATGGTCAAGAAGAGAAAATTAAAGATCTTTTTAAAAATAACTTGTTGTAAGAAATGTGCTAAGAACTTGACAGTTGTTAGTGCTAAATTTTCAATGTGAGATTTTGAAAAAAAAATAATTGAGAATAAATGTGGGCATCGGGGATATAGAATGAACAGCCTGTAGAATATGAATGCCTTTGGAAATACTTTTGCTCCAATCACATGCTCACTTTAAGGAAAGATTCGATCTGTGTAGAATTTTGAAGACTCGGGTCAACAAAAGAGGGATGCTGTATTCATCTCCTTGCCCCTCCAAATAGAAGGGGCATAAAATAAAAATGTCCTTTAATGATAGTTTTCTTTTGTGAATCTGATCAATTGTGGAAAGTGGTCTACATCTTGCACCCATTGACCATAATTCATCATTTATGATGGGATCCCACTGAGTGTTATATACAGCTTCATTTTGGGTGGGCTGGCATGTGTTTGTACATGCCTAAGGCATTGGGCGATGATGTCTTCCTTGGCCGGTCAAATTCTTGCTGAATCTGTCCAAAGTGAGTCAATCAGTCAACAAATAGCCCCAGTCCTGGGATCCTGCTCAGAACACAACATACAAAAATCTCTGTTCTTATAATATTAATGTTCAGTTGTATATAAACATAAGTATTTTCCAGGTACTTGTAGACCCTTCACCAAGCAAGCTCCATGACAGTCTATCTTGTTCCTTTTGAGGTCCTCCTCACCTGGAATGGCACCCCATGCAGAGATGTTGAATAAATATTCCATTTAATAAGGAATAAGATCTGGTTTTAAGGATATTGATCTATCTCTTCCCATCTTGTCAATAGCTATTTTAAAACTGAGTGAAATAAAGGTATGATTTAAATAGGTTGCCACACAAGTCTTTATTGGTATATTCAAAATTAATTCAAATTGTAACCTTAGTCAAGCTTCCCATCTGTTCTGGGACGTGGATGCCCTAAAACCCTGCTCACAGCCTGGCCCCCTCACTCAGACTCTGAGCACCATCCTGTGCCCGTGACTCTGGGAGCCAGGCCACCTCCTGGAATATAATATCTACTTGGGCATCAGCATGCCACCTGCCCCTGGATCTCCTGGATTCCCCACCTGTGGTCACAGATCTGCTTTGGGAAAACTGTTTCCCCAGGATTGGATCTGTCTGGTGAACCACCTAATGTCTGTTGTCATACTGACCAGGTACTAGATTGTCTGCCACCTCAGCTTCCCTGGCTCCTCTGTCTCTATGGCTGTACATCTACACTGTGGTCCCATCCAACCTACATCTTTCCTTTATTCTTCTTCTTTTTTAAAAATATTTATTTATTTTTGAGAGAGGGAGAGACAGAGCATGAGTGGGGGAGGGGCACAGAGAGATGGAGACAGAGAATCTGAAGCAGGCTCCAGGCTCTGTGCTATCAGCACAGAGTCTGATGCAGGGCTGGAACTCATTAGCCGAGAGAAGATGACCTGAGCCAAAGTCAGATGCTTAACCAACTGAGACACCAAGTGCCCCCAACCTACATCTTTATAATTCAGTAAATAGGGCCAGATGGGACACCCAAGAGCAGATGGATGAGTATACAGAGTCCCTTCCATATGCTTCTCCAGAACCTTCCACACTTCTGCCTCTGCTCAGTGCCCTGGAAGTCTGACCTGTGCAAACTGCACAAAGGGCTCCTGTCCCTGAATGCCAAGGACATCAGGATCCAAGGGTCTTCATTACCAGCTCCATCCCTGGCCCATTGCTAATTTCCTACAATTGTCTTGTTCTGATCACCTCTGTTATTTCTCTCTCTCTCTCTCTCTCTCCCCTTCCCTAACCCCGCCCTCAAGACCACTCCCTCTCTTTATTCTCCTTACTGTTATTAGCCCCTGACTTTAGCACTACGGTTCTTGACTCCCTGGACATTCATAAACAGAACCTAGAGTAAGCCCCCTCTCCGTCACCAAATGGGAGTGTGCCTCTACCTCTTGCCATGGCCCTGGTTGGTACACTGAGGATCCCTGTGCGGAGCCCTCAAGGTAAAGCTGATCTGACCTTGGAAAGCCAGGGTGCCAGGACACTTAGAGCAGCTGGGGTCTCTTATGGCATCCTTCGAGACTGGCCTTCTTTTCCTCCTACTGGTCTTGGTCTGTCAACCATTATTCCTCATCTAATTCACAAGACAGTACAGATAGTCTTTCTTTTTCTGTCATCTACCGTCTTTATCCAACCACAGCAAACATGAGCTGAACCTTCTTTGGTTGGACAGGAAAAATGAATCCTGTCCCAGCCCCTCCCTCCCTCCTCCTCTCCTTTCCCTCCTTTCTCTGGCTTGCCTTCTCTCATAAATGACAATGAATGAAGCATCTTAGCTCATAATATCTGAGTTTCTTATTGGTCCTGCAATGCACTAATAAGCTGTAATTAACCATAATGATTGCCATAACAATAAAACAAAATCTTAATTTCCTTGTCATGAGAAGAATTTCCTCTTATTGCCTCACCACAACATTTCTTTATTTCAATTAACTGTACAAAAAGAAAGAAACAAGTTAATGGGCTAGAAATGGGCCTGCCCTCAGAGCGGTGATAAATACTAGAAAACTAATCAAGAGGGGCAGCCTTTCTACAAAGAGCTGTACTCTCCTAGAAGAAATTTGTTTTTAATTTTTGATTGTAATTCAAATGGTTTTGGGACAGTGATATTTGAAAAGGACATTTGTTTTGTTTGTCTGAATAACTGGAACATTTGGTTATGGATTCAGAAAATCCATCCTGGAACTTACTTATACAAAATTACAAATTCATTACATTTTCCATCAACTCCCAAAAGCTCTGACTTCCCTTATTCCATTTTATAGATCCTCTTTCTCACTCCCTAGAGCAATTACGTCTACACCAAGATGGCGGCTCCCTTAACCTCAGACTCTGCTTCTCTCGTCTCTGTTCCCACTGCCCAACTCCATGCCCTGCACAGCGGGGAGTTCGGTTTCTCAGAAGGTCTGCACGCTCTCCGAGACCCACAGTGGCATCAAGGTGCAGCCCTGCGGTGCTCTCCTGATTTAGTGCTACCGGCTCAAGGCAGGTAGCCTCAGGTCCCCGTATAACACACATCGTTGGAGAGGTCCGGCACCCTTGCTTTTCTTCTGAAAATGGGATGTATCTAAAAATAGCTCTCAAGTCCATACATAATCTTTTTACCAAAACTGATGGGGTTTTCTGAATAAGAAAAAATATTTTTCTTCATTCAAGAGCTTGACTGTTTGGATTAGCCTGGGGAGCAGCTGCCCTGCAGCCCCATCTGAAGCTTGGATATTCTAGAAATGAACCCAGGTTTAACTACATCAAGGAGCCTCACGGGGTTACTAGTAGCACTGAGACAAGATTCAGTGAAGTTTCTGCCTGATGTAGCACTGACAGCATTCCTAAGTTACTCGGCGAGCTTTGGGGGAAGCGCTGAGGCCTGCAATGCTCCTTCATTCATTCCAGGTTGGGAAAGAGACAAAGGTGGGGGTCTGTGTGTTAGTTACTGCTTTCTGTAGCTAAATCCTGCCTGGCCACTACCAGGATTTTAGCGGGCTTTTCCTCAGGGTTCACTGGCAGCCTGTCATCTTCTTCAGGTGAATTTATCGTTTTGCAAGTAATGTGGGAGGATTTTAGGGACTGAGCGAATTGCAAAGACCCAATGGTCCTTTCTTCCCCATGCATTTAGGGGGAAGCTTCCCCCTCCTGAAAGTGGCCCAGCAATGGGTGCATCTGTGTGCTGGTGTGCACGTGGTTTTGGAGGACCTTAGGAAGCCTGTCATCCTTGGCCTTGCCATCTGTGGCCGCAAACAGCGTAGCCTGCTCGGCTCCGTCTCTGTGGCATTGCCGCGGCCCTCCCTGCAGCTTTGTGTGTGATAGACTTCCTGGCTGCAACTTATTGATCAGAGGACAGCTAGGCCTCAGAAAGTTCATCGGCCCATCAGACTCTCTGAAGTCAGCTAAGATATGATTAATGTATCTTAGGCAGTGAGGCCCTGTGGGGTGCATGAGAAACTGTAGCTTGTTCCATCCTTAACCTCCTCTGGAGTGGTGGCTCTACCACCAAAGAGGAGGTTAGGCTCCTTGGAGTTAGTCGCTTGCCGGAGCCCTCCTGCCGGGCAGTGGTCCAGACCCTGATGTCTGGCTCTGAAGCCACCACAACGCGGGGTCTGTGCTGTCTCCATTCTCTGGGCTGTGCCGGTGTCCTCCCTTGTCCTCCTGATCTGCTCTCCACCAGCCCCGTCGTCCTCTGCTCCAGGAGCGTTCTGGAGGCACTACCACCGTGCATTCTCTTGACTTCTGACTTCTTCTTGGGCTTGGCCTGGGAAACCCTGGCGGGAGATGAGAGGGCAGCAGGAGACTCCAGCCTGGCGTGTGTTTGCAGGCTCTGTTTCCTCTGGCTGTGCCTCAGTGTCAGAGTTCCCGCCTCCTTTACAGCCCTCTCTGTTCCCAAGTCCTGGCGGCTGCCTCCTCCCTTACCGATTCAGACCTCTCTGTTAGTCCTGGGGGTCCGTTAGGGCACTTAGGGTTTCTGTGTTCTCTTCCCACACCTTTGCAAATAATCTCTCATTAAACGCCTCCCAAATTGCTCTGTTCGTGCCCTTTGTGTCCCGCTGGTCCTCAGCACAGATACGCCTTTGCTGTGGCAACATTCACTCAGGTGATGTCCTCAGCTCTTATGGAGTATTAGTATCAAAAGTATGCATTTCAAAGAGTCTCAGCAGTCTTCCGGGGATCTAGAGTCAAATGTTTCAGGCATGACATTCATGTGCATCCTGTTTCCAAGGAACCAAGGTACCCAAATTACCATGTTCTCTATATAGGGCCCAAGGGGGGAATATCTGGTTCGGCTAAATTATAGGCTCAAAAAATGTATTTTGCAAATACATTTATTGGAACTTTTCTTTTGTTGGAAAAATAGAACCGTGTTCACCCAACATGTTTCAGGCTGGCTTCAGGGCAAAAGCAAACATCCGTTCTCAGGCACCTGCTAACTTCTTCTGTGATACTTTCATCCTATTTCTAGTCATTTTTGTTCCTTTTGCAACCTACCTTCATGTTCTTTTGTAAGATGGTGAGCAACTTCCGGAAGACATGGATTAATCCCATCCTGCCTGCCTCAGATTCTTTTTGTGCTGAGGACAATAGTTTTTCCCCCTCTACTTTAGCTGTAAAACAGATTGTGATGATTTGAAGGAGAAGGATTGATAATGGTCTTCATGGTCAGAAACATTAACTCCTACCCTTTGAGGTCCCTCCTCAGCATTTTGGGGCTTTGCAGCGATGTGGAACTATAGACTGACTGAATTGGTAATGAGTATCAGCTAAAACAACACAACTTGGTTTTTTCCCCACTGCACAGAGATTAATGGCTAAAACAAAGGCTTCATCAGGAACCAAACCCAGTAGAGTGAAGGACTCCCATTTCAATGCATGTGTTTTGAGACAGCGCTGTTTGGCTGCTATTAAGTTCCTGCCACTCTTCCCAACACGACCTCCACCTCCAAGATCCCTGCCCCCCAAATTACCAAAGCAGTCTCTCCTCACAAACAAGATTTGAAGTTAACCTAGAAGTTGTGATTTTTGGAAGGCATTTCTTAGGCTCATTCAAGAGGGTTCCAAAAATTCAGGTATGCATGCAGTTTGGGAAATTAAATCTCCGTTCCCTGAATGACTAGAAAAGTCATGTTTAAAGCCTCTTAAGTAAATGCTCAGCCTCATATCAAAAAGAAAATATTCCAAATAAACATAGTTTGGGTCACAGGATCAATTTAAAATAGCGATTATGTTTTTTTAAATTTCTCAAAAATATACTATTTGATGGTTCCCACATTACCAGGGTAGGAAGAGGGCAGAAGTCAAAACGTTCTTTGTGATATGACACATGGAGCTTCATCCCCTGCTGAATTATCCCAGAACTGGGTTGAGTCTCTGCACATGTAGCTTTTCTCCAAATGTTAGAGTTGAAAGAAAACTGATTGAGGCTTGGAAAACCCAGAACCTAATCCTGCATCTTAATATCAGCAGCCATGCGAACTGGACAATTCTTTTTCTTTTCTTTTGCTGGATGAAAAGGCCAGACAGTTTTAGTTGTTTTCTGAATTTTAGTGAAAAACATCTTCAAAAAACATTTATGGATGCCAGTTACGTACAACCAATATAATTGGCTTTAACAGAATTGTGAACCAAGAGTACGTTACACTCCCCTAATCTACTTCCCACCTCTGCTCCTACCACGTCACCCGGAAGTCTGGGGGCCCTGGACCAGAGGCTGTGGCCTCCCATGACTCTTATATTCCGTGTCGTTAGATGTCCCTCATTTTCGGTTGAAGTTACTTATCACACATTTAGTTGACCAGCCATATTTAATAATAAGTAATATGCAGCCTATCCCTCATGAGGAAGGGGAATTGCTGAAGGATGTTGGGGGAATAATAAGAAGTAGCTATATCCAAGGGAAACTACAGAGCTTTATGGAGCGGTAACACCTGTGCTACGCTGTTGCTTTGTTTCAGGCCAGATGTCATCAGGAAGGTTGGCGGTGGGAACGTTCATATATCATGTCTCTTATTTTTTTTAAGTTTATTTATTTTGAGAGACAGTGGGGGAGGGGCAGAGAGAGAGAGAGGTAGAGAGTGAGAATCCCAAGCAGGCTCTGCTCTGTCAGCACAGAGCTCAGTGTGGGTTTGATCTCACATATCACGAGATCATGACCTGAGCCGAAATCAAGAGTTGGACGCTTGACCGACAGCTACCCATGCTCCCCTTATCTTTCTTAAATGTTCACCACAATCTCCTGCATGAATAGCATGGTTTCTTTTCCACATGGGTAAACTGAAGCTCAGAGAATTTGGCAACTTGTCCACAAACATCCAGTTCAGAGACAGAAGTCCTCCCAGATATCCTCACTCTAAACTCTGGCTTCTTGGACTATTTTCTATAGTGATCACGAAAAGTGAGCCTTTGGAGTGAAATTGAGTGAACTTTCCAGATTGGTGAATGAGCTGTGCTGAGATTAATCACCAGGCTCAATTTTGTGGTCTTTCCTTTGAAGGGTGTTACTGATCAGTCACTTGCTACTACTCACTTTTAAATATATGGCTCATACTTTTCTATCAAATAAAGTTATCCAACTGGTAAGGGTCAAAGAGTCACTTAAGTTATTCTTCCTCTTACAATTTAAAAGAGAATAAAGAGCTCTCTGTGTTCCTCAAAATATCTTTAAGGAAAAGGTAGATTGAGGGAGGGTGATCTGGATGCAATGGTGTTTATCTTATGGCAGAAGAAAAAAAAATTATTTTTTTATTGTTCTTTCTCTTTTTCTCTCTAATGCTTTATATTATACTTGACATGTGTGCAGAGGGGAAAACTATGTTGAATAACTTTGATTTTGGGGATGAATGATTTTTTTAAACCCTGTATAAGTAAAAAATTACAACCTATGTTGATGGAGTGAAGTCCTTCTTAGATACTATACTGACCCAAAGCAGGAATCACTCAGAACAAACATTTTTTTTCTTCAACATTAGACCCAATGACACTAGAAAACATGGGAAAATCAGATATTTTTACCAGTCTTTCACATCAGAGATCAAAATCTACTTTTTTGTTGATGTCCTTATAAGCAAGTGGGAGCATCCAGTGTAAACCAGCATGGTGAGCAGTTTCAGAGTGTGGACTGGTAATCACTGCATCAGACTAGTCTAATGAGCTGCTTGGTAAACACTTAGATTTGTGGACCCCAGGACAGACCTGAAAATTAGATTTGGGGGTTGAGAGGTGGGTGGAATGGCCATCCTAAAAGAGCACTCTGGGTCATTCATGTGCCACCAAGGTTGAGAAACAGTCCTGATGTGGAAGCTCGACAAAACTGGCTACATATCCTCATTCCACTGTTTAGTATCGGTGTGAGTTTTGGAAATCTTCTTGATATCAACCCTGGAGGTCAAGGTGAGGAACACTGAAAACAAATACTGCATCACTAAGATCTGGAAAAGGTTAGTTGTTACTGCCTGAGGTTAAGGTTTCCATAGCCTTACGTGCTGGGCACACCAAAAATGTGAGCACACACTCTCACAGTGCATGCAGAAAAAAGCACTTTCTCTTAGAACTTAAAGAAAAGATAGGATGAGACTTTAAGGGGCCTGGTGCAGGGATCACCATGAAGTAGGATTACAGAGGGGTTGTGAGTGTTAGGTGCAGACTGATCTCAGGAACTCAGTGGGATACTCTGTGTCTGAATGTATTTCTCACTTTGTCATGGAGACTGCAATTTTTCGTTGAGATTCATTGTAGTAGGCATAAAATGAGTTTTTCTTAGAAGGGTAAGACTTCCTGAAGCCTATTCATATGGGTTCAGAGCAGAGGGGAAACTCTGGAATGGATGGGCTGAGAGGAGGTGAGGTGCAGGATGGGACAAAGCATGGGCTTTACCTTTCAGGTTTCCTTTGGATCTGGCTGCATTTCATTTGTTAAATTTGACCTTCTTAGAATAAACTGGATAGAGAATCAACATGCACATTTAAAAAATATGTAAAGCAGGCATTATAATATAAAGGTGAATTTGAGCCATAAGTACATCAACAAAAAACAGAAGTAGGAGAGTTTAAGACATTTTTCTCAGCCTTTATCAAATATTTAGTAAATACATATATGGAATATTCAAGACATAACTGTTATCAAATAGATCTAACATACATTGAAATGTGTACATTGTACACAGACAGTGGGCATTCAACTCAAATGTTCATGGACCATTTATACAAACGGGCAATATATTAGATTACAAAGAAAACTAACATTGCAAGTGAGAGGGAGAGTCAAAATTGTACATTTCTGGCTGTGTGATAATCTTATAAATAGCGCCAACTTTGAAGGTAAAATAATAAAACCCCAACCATTTTGATTTTATAAAAACATCTGGAAAATAACTTTAGGATCAAAGAGAAAGTCAAGCCTGAAATTGCAATATATTTTAGAAATAACAATAATGGGAAAACTCCAAATAAAAATCCATGACTTATTGCCAAACTTATACTCAGAGAAAAATAGAATTTAGAATAAAACTTAGGTTGTTAAAAAGTACCAGAAAACAAAACTAAGAAAAGCAGAAGGGAAGAATTACCAACTTTAAGAAGATATGTAACTCAGAAAAAGTAAAATTTACAAAATTGGTGCATATATCACAGGCTATCCCTTCAAGAGGAAGATAAACAATCATTTAGATAGAACTCAGTAGATAAATAAATCAAGGAATGGGTAAAGAGAAGAGTGTAAGAATTCCAAAATGGAGAAATAATCAGTTATAATAAAACTTAAAATAATTATAAAAGTGTACTTTACACAATTCTATCCTAAACAAGATCAAATATAGGAAAAATGTGTAACCAAAAAACTGGAGAGAGAGGGGAGGAGGGGAGGGAGAGAAAGAGATTGAGAGAGAGAAGTCAAAAAATCCACTCAATCTCATAAATGATAAGGAAATTCTTTCAAATTTAAAAAAAGATTAATTTTTGTTATTTCAACTGTTCTAAAGCTTCTTGATTATCCCTACAATACCTATATAAAAGCTGTACCAAATCCAGATAAAGGTAGCACATGATATAAAAACTAGATTAGTGTCACTTATAAATATTGATGACCAATAAATAAAATATTAAGAAATGGAATCTGGCAGTACCATGAAGGAATACATAATAAGGATAGTAATGTATTATATCCCATTGGGAATAAAAGAATGCACGTGCCAATTGGATAGAAGGAAGGAAGGAAGGAAAGAAGGGAAGGAGGGAATTAGGAAGAAAGGAAGCTCTTCTCTATAGTAAAATACCAACCAATAAATATAAAAATAAATGGCAGGGTTTGATATCCTATGTTGCCACCAGCACAATATTATTTGATTCAGGCAAAAATCATCAAGGGATTCTAAAACTCATGGGTAAAATATAAGTGAGAAAAAAGATGTTATACCGTCTTCGATGCCTATCTGCCTCCACAGGTTACTCATTAATTACAAAGAAGAAAATGGTGATTTAACCTGGCACACATTATGTTATCAAAGTCCACATGATCAAAAATGGATGGACTGACACCAGATGTCTCTTGTGACACACTGAGCAAGACATAGTTATTCTATGGCATTTCTGCCCAAAATGATGATGCTCATCATTAGGACACAAGAAAATCTCAATTTGAGGGACATCCTATAAAACAATAAGGACATTGTTCAAAATTTCAAAGTCATGAAAGAAAAATAATCCCGAATAACTTCTCCATATTTAAATATGCTAAAGGAACAACTGAATTTAATGGGCAATCTTGGATTGGATCCTAGATGAGAAAAATAAAAGCTGTAAAATACATTTGGGACAACTGGTAAAACTTAATATAAACCATAGATTAGATGATAGCATTATATCATTGTTAACAATATCCTAAATTTTATCATTGTACCTGTGGTTGTATAATAGAATGTTCTCGTTTTTACTGCATACATCCTGAAGTATTTGGAGGAACAGATTAATAATAACTGCAATTTCTTTTCAAATAGGTCAGCAAATATAAATGTATGGGGTGGGGGAGATATGGCAAGAAGTTACAGATCAATCTAGGTGAAGAATTATAGAAAAATTTATTGTACTGTCTTTACAACTTCAATAAAATCTTGCATTTTTTTTCTTATAAATAACTGGTAAAAAATTAAATAGTTTTGAGAAGTATAAGATGGCTCAATACTAGGAAGGACTGAAATAGTTCCAAAGAGGAGTTGCTATGTGTTTATGTCTGTAGTTTCCTATGTAACATAACAAAAATTTGACAACTATTTCTAATGCAAATGCCAAACACGTTTATTAAAGTAGGCGGATAGCTTAGTAAGACAAATATATATCTTTATACACACACACATATCTGACCATAAGCTAACTTTAAGATTTAAAACATAATGGTAGAAGGATTCCTATTAGAGTGAGGAAAATAACACTGTTTTATTCTCAGCACTACTTTAAAATATTGTCCTGGAACTATTAGATCATACAACGACAGCACCAAATATAAGTTATAGACATCACATAGTAATAAAACTGTAATTGTAAACACTAAATTCAGATATTCAGTACTGAATTCAGATATTCAGTAAGATTGTTAGTTATAATTAATATATTAAAACCAATAGGAACTTTTAATTTGAGCAGAAATAATAAGATATATTAGAAAGAAAGACGCCATTGACAACAGAAATATCCTTAAAATTATGAAATACTCTTAATAAAATTAGCAAGCATTTTTGTACCTATTGAAGAAAAATGATAAAACTTTACTGAAGCACATAAAGGAAAAATTGAGTAAATTGAGTAGTGTACTCGCTACTTGAAAAAAGAAATCATGTTACTAAAAGTTCTTTTCCTGACGTTAACAGGTTCCAGGGCAAAACCAGAAAGAGTCTTTTGCAAGTTGCTGGTAATTGTTATCTTGAAAACATTGAAGAAAAATTTAAAAATTATGAAACTAAAGAAAATGAGAAGCTGCATCACACATATTTTTAAAGTGCGATAATTAGAACTCTGTATTATCAGTAAGATATTAGTTATTTCATTTATGGTATAGAGAATCCAGTAATAAAACTAAGGTATCAATGAGAGTCAGTATATTATAATCAATACATTTTAAATCAATAAGGAGAAATAGAGTATTTGATCAACGGCACTGGGAAACTGAGCATTTGTATTTATATTTCTAAAAACGCTACGTCCTTCTAATGGAAGATGAATTCCAAAATTTAAAATAAAATATTGTTGGGAAATATAGCTAATTAAGTTTTATGATCATGTATACATGTATGTGTGTGTCAGTTGCAAAAGAATATTTGTAGTGATGAGGACCTCAGAATGTTGGAAAAAATCAGATACCACAAAAAAGATAAGTATATTTACTTCCACAAGAATAAAACTCCTTTATGTCAAAAGATACTTTATAGAAACTGAAATAAAAACCACAAAAGAGGAAAATGGTTTGAACAAAATTGTTGACATATAGTTTTGTAAGGACAAAGAGGTGTTTTTAAAAAAGAAAAATATGCAAAGGATGTACATAGACAATTCATGAAAAATTACAAATGGCCAATAAGCATATCAAAAGATTGTTAACCTGATCGATGCACATTAAAATAGACATTATTGTTCTCTTAGGCAATTCACTTTCAAGATAAAAGCAAAATACTGAATATTTTAATCTTTTTTACTGAACATTTTTCCTTTGAGCTCAAATCCTACTTTAAGAAATTTGCCCATGTTAACTGAATAGAATTTAAATAAAAATTTGAGGAAAAAAATTGGCCCTAATATTGCCATCGCTGTCTTGTTTACACTATGTGAAAAGAGATCATACCACACCTCTATTTATAGGAAATGGATTAAGCGAATTCCTGCACAATCATTTAATGGACAACATTCCAATCATAAAGATGATAATGTAGATCACAATTTTTGACATAGAAACAGATCATGGCATACTGTTCAGTTAAAAATGACATTTTAGGGCAGCACACATAGTACAACTGTATGTAAAACTGTTGATCTGTATCTAATGGGGACAGAGTTTCAGCTTTACAGAATCGAATTGCTCTGTATGGGGGTGGAAGTTGGCGATGGCTGCGCAACAATATAAAGGCACTTAACACCTCTGAACTTGACACTTAATAACGGCTAACATGGTACATTTACATGGTGTGTTATTTTACCATAATTAAACAAAAAAGAATCAACTGATCAAAAATAAAGTTTTCCCCCCAATTTATTGAATTTAGCAGGAAGATTTATCAGTTCGTGAAGTGACTCTGAGAGATCGTAGGTTATGTGGGGGAAACATGGGAATACCATATTCAGTGGGAAACCTCTTACAAAAAATAAACATCCGGGAAACAAATGGGAAGACAGAGGTTGAGGTTTATCTGAAAATATTCAAAGATTCTAACCGGTGCAATAGCCAGTGATGTTACGTTGGGATATTTTATAGAACTGGACAGCTTATTTTTTTTTTGTTTGTTTATTTATTCTTGAGAAAGAGAGAGAGAGACAGGACGTTCTAAGCAGGCTGCAGGCTCTGAGCTGTCAACAGAGCCCAACGTGGGGCTCAGACCCACAAACCACAAGATCATGACCAGAGCCACAGTCGAAGGCTTAACCGACTGAACCACCCAGACGCCCCTAAAATTGGAAAGCTTTTAGGAGCATAAATAATATTTTTATTAAAAAAACTGATCTATTAAAATATCTCATGAGAGGAAGAAAGAGAGTGAAGTGGGTGAAAAGGTAGAAGTCATTTGTGAACTGCACCAGAGGGACTGTGGGCCTGTTTTTGCCGGGCAAAATGGTAGAGGCTATGTTTCACATGAAGAACAGCGGGAATGGCATCCAACATTCCATCTGAAATAAAAGGCTGTTTTCCTTTGACATGTCAAGTAGACAAAGAGTGCTTGACAAAACAAGAGTGGCGCCATGTTGGTATGAGTTCAGCCTCTTAGTTTAGTCTCTAAAAGTGAAATCCAGATGTGGGTGTACAGTATTTCACAGCAGTTTTTATTCATTCTCATTGCCGCCCTGATCAAGGCCTATTTACTCACCATCTAATTTTATTTTCGTTCCAATTCAACCAAAATAAATACGAATAGCAGGGCTTCCCATGCCTCCTGGGAATATTGCGTGGGCGAATCTCAGTGAATGCTACTGCTTTAAAAATAGAACGTGCCATCAAAAGGAACATGGCTTCCCTTCCAACCCCACCGGCAAGGAATGAATCAGGGGGTACAGTTATCTTACGGGAGTAATGACTGGGAGAGCACACGTGTATAACAATTTTCTGCAGCTGCGGATAACATATATACGAAGGAGAGAAGAAGAAATATCAGGTGACATGAATTTCCAAACCCCAGGTCACTTCAAAGAGGATGAGTCAGAGCCACATGGAACAGCGGCATATTGCATATCTTCACAGGAAAAGTCCACTGACCACAGAGAAGGGAAAGCACGGTGATCCCACAGAGGATTGAATCATATAAAAATTGGCCTTCGTTTTTCATTCCAAAGAATTCCCTGTTCACCCAAGGTTAATTATTTTCACATGGTCATCCACCGAAAGGAAAATAAATCTTGCCATGTCCCATCTACTGGACTTCTATTTTCCTAGGTCACCCCATTTGATCCCAGTAATAACAGAAAATAAAATGAAATAAATATTAAGGCTAAAATTGGTAAGTGTTAATTAGAATAATTATATATTGACAAGAGGAATAACTTGTTGAGAAGATAAAACAATTGTGGATCTCACAACATAGTGGAAAAATCTATGGTGCAAAAGCTACAAGCCCACAAGTAAAAAATTATGAAATGACAATGAGAAAATTTGTACCTCTTTCAATATTGGGTACAAAGAGCAACAAAATGTTAAGCATATAGAGGATTTAACGAACACACAATATTGATTTAGTCGACATGTAATAACCTTGCAACTAACAATTAGAAGATTTGAAACCTTACAGTGCCACTGAACTGCGCACTTCAAAATGTCGGAAATGGCAAAATTTATGCTACTGATATTTCACCACATACACATACAAAAAACACATGTGGAACAGAGCAGCATAAGCTAGACACACTATTCAAATAACATCAACCAAAGAATTGATACCAGCTTCTGAGTAGGTTATTTGACCATGTGCAATACAACTGGAAGTCAACGATAAAATGGATAGCCAAAGAAATCCATACCTCCCTTAAAATGTTTGGAGACTAAGTACATACAAAAAAGTAGTTCAAGGTACAAAAAAAGAATAAGCAAGAAAAGTTGGAGGGAGAGAGGAAAAAAGAAAGACGGAAAGTAAGAAAGAATAAAGAAGGAAGGAAGGAAAGAAGAAAGAAAGAAAGGCTCAATAGAAATTAGGAAACATTTAGAAGAGAATGTAAATTCCAAGGCAACATTTGTGAAATGCAGTTAAAGAAATCAACAGAGGGAAATTTAGAGCCTTAAAACATATGTATGGAGAAATAAATCTTCTCTGGATTTCTCTGACTCTTACAAAGTTCTGGCCTCTTGAATCACTGAAATTGACATGCGATGAAGCTAGAGAAGCTTTTGCTTTAGTCCTTAAGTATTTTATTTTTCACATGCTTTGTGGATTATGCCTGCAACTACTTAGCCACTTAAAGGTAAAGTTAACTTACTCACATCCAAAGGATAATAAACCTTTGTTTACCTCGCTGAGAGGTAACATGGGGGCACATTGGGGACCTGGGACACTAGAAAGGGAGACTGAATAAGCCTGAGATCATGTGACAGATTTGGAGAATTATTTTACTAGGTGTTTACATTTAAAGGCATAAAACTTTTTATTGGATGCTCATGTTATCTTTTCCCTGGAGACACTACTATTCCAAAGGGTGAAGACCCAGAATCCTTATATAATACATAATGTATGTGTAATATTATAATTTATGTATTATATATAATTCCATATAATAAATAAAATTTTTGAGTTAACAATAAAACTCAAGAATTTAGAAATAGAATAAAAGAATAATTCCAAAACTAGTAAAAGAACAGAAATAATAATAAAAAACAGAAATTAATGAAATAAAAATATGCAAACTTAAAAAAAATTTTTTAATGTTTATTTGGAGAGACTCTAAGAGAGAGAGAGGGGACATTAATGGGGGAGGGGCAGAGAGAGAGGGAGAGAGAGAATCCTGAGCAAGTTCGGTGCTGTCAGCACAGAGCCCGATGTGGGACTTGATCCCACGAATTGTGAGACCATGACCTGAGTCCAAATCAAGAGTCAAACGCTTAACTGTCAGAGCTGCCCAGGCACCCCAGAATATTCAAACAAGACTGAGCAAATGTAGAAGACAGATGCATAAATATTAATCATAGGGTGAAAAAGACATGGCAATATATAGTTGGAATTTTAAAAAACGCCACAGAAGGATTCTTATTTTCAGTTGTATGGGGGGAGTCAACACGGCTGAAATAAAATAAATAAGTAAAAGTGTTCACTACATAAGTAGACATAGGTTAGATAATTTTAATTCCCACCAGGCACACACGACAAGTCCACTTTCTTCACATTCTTTCTGACACTTTTTATTTTAGCCACTCTTAGAGGTTTTTTTGTTAGTTTGCTTCTTTCTTCAAGGGGATTGTTTTTTTTTTTTAATGCATCCTTAGCTTTTTTCTGTGAATATTGATGATATTGAGCCTCTTCTTATGTTCATTGACCATTTATGGCTTTGTGGTGTTTCTTTCCAAGATTTTTACCAATTTGTATGATCGGGCTCTTTAAAAAAATGACTTGTAGGCATTTTAAATACATTCTGGATAGAAGTCAGATTAAATTCAGGATATATATATTGAATGTTTTCTACCAGACTGTATCTTCTTTGTTAAGTTTCATAAAATCTTTTAATGAACAGAAAAACTTAATCTTACTTTTAAGCTAGTTACATCCTTTAAAGTGGAATTGTATAACTAAGTATTATTGAGTTTGGCTTCTTATCTATGCTAATAAAGTATTTTTTAATTAAAGTGTTTAAGATATTTACATTTAATTGCCACCTTGCTTGGTTATTTTTCATTTGTCACACCTGATCTTTTCCCTTTTTCTTTTCTTATGAGCTTTGTGTTAGATTCATTAAGTAATTTTTATGATTTCTTATTATCTCCAGTATTGGCTTAATAGCTATGCCTCTTTTTGTATGCGCTGTTACTCATCATCTGTTTTCTAATAATACAGTAATATAATGCCACTTCATTTATAGTATAAAAACTTTACACCAGTAAATTTCTAATCTCTCCCATCTGTTATACTGTTGTAATGTATTTTAGATTTATGTTATAAAGACAATATACATTGTATTTCTTTTTGTTGTTTATCTTTATTGTTACTATTCTTTTAGTTAAAAATGATTTATATACAGTCAGATTTGCCTTTTTGTCATACGGCTCTGTGAGGTTTGACCAGTACATTGAGCTGCCCACCATCTACCCCATCAATACACAGAGCACTCAACATCACACTGGCCCCCAATCACCTGTGCTGCGCCTTTTTGGCCAAACTTTCCTCTCCTTAGCTCCTGATAACCAATGATTTATTCTCCAGTTCTGTGCTTCTGCCTCTTCCTGATAACCATATGAATGGATTCATACAGTATTTGGTCTGGCTTCTTTTTTTTTTTTTTTCCCTCTTGAACAGCACGGGTTTAGTTTGGTCTCTTTTACTTGACATAATGCATTTTAGATCCATCTATACTGTTGCATGTTTCAATTGTTTGTTTCTTTTTATTGCTCATAACTATTCCATAGCAGGGATATGCTGCAGTTTATTTATCCATTCCCCAATTAAGGGAAACTTGGCTTGTTTTGAGTTTTTGGCAGTTCTGAATGAGGCTGTTATAAACATTCACATACAGATTTCTCTGAACAGAAGTTTTCATTTCTCTACGGCAAACACTTCAGAGTGGAATTAGTGGGTCATTTGATACCTGTATGTTAACTTTAAAAGAAAATACCAAACTGGAGCTCCAGGGTGATTTAGCAGGTTGAGTGTGCGACTCTTGATTTTGACTCAAGTCATGATTCCAGGGTTGTGGGATCAAGACCCAAGTTGTGCTGAGAGTGGAGCTCACTTGAAATTCTTTCTCTCTCCTTCTGCCCCTCATCTGCGTGCATTCATGCTCACTCTCTCTCTCTCTCCAAAATAAAATAAATCAAATCAAATCAAATTAAAAAACAGAAACTGCCAAACTTTTTCCTAGTGTACCATTTTGCATTCCCAGTAACGTGTGAAAGTTCTGATTGCTCTGTGTCTGCCTCAGCACTTTATATTGTCACTTCTCTTTTGAATAGCTATTCTCAAAACTTCATAGTAACATCTCATTCATCTTGCCGTGGTTTTAATTTGCATTTCCTCAATGATGAGTGATGTTGAGCATCTTTTCATGTGTCAGTTGGACATCTATATGTCTTCTTTGGAAAAATCTGTATTTAGGTCCTCTGCCCATTTTTCTATTGGATTGATTTTGTTGGTTGTTTGTTTGGCTGGTTGGTTGTTTGGTGTTGAGTTGTGTAAGTTATCAATTTTGGATATTGACCCCTTATTGGATATTTACAAATATCTTATCTCATTCACTAGGTTCTGTTTGTTTTGTTGATAGGTTTCTTTGCTGTAAAAAGCTTTTTATTTTGGTGTAGTTACAGTAGTTTATTTTTGTTTTTGTATCTTTTGCCATAGGAGACACATCAAGAAAAATGCTGGTACAGCTGATGTCAAAAAAATTACCACCTGATATTCAATTATTTTAACACATTAGTCCAAAATATTCTTTCTCCATTGACTCTCCTTCGTACCTTCACCAAAACCCAGTTGTCTGTAATATGTATTTGTATTTCTGAAATCTCTATTCTCCTTCCTGTTACTAGCAGCTTTATAGTATTAGAAATGAGGTAGCATGTGTAGCTCAGCTTTGATCTTTTTTCAAACACATTTTTTCTGTACTGGTTCTTTTTATTTTTCATGTAAATTTTAGAATACACTTGTTTTTGTATATGTAAGAAATCCTGCCAAGATATTGATTGGAATTGCTGTAAATTTATAGATCAAATTGGAGAAATTTGAAAACTTAAGAATTTTAATTTTCAAGCTAGTTTACACTTATCCTTCAGCAATTAATCAAAATTACCTTTATTAATTTTTCTGTGCCAGTTATTGGTACTGAAGTCCTGCTTTAGGTAAACTGGCCCCAACTGTGATTCTTTGTGTTCTCTTGTATCTCCAGATGTTGGGGTGGTGGTTTGTCCCATGACCTCACTTTTATGATGGCATAATAAGATTCATTGAGTTTTAGTGTCCTCAGCTTTTATCTTGTGAGAAAGGGAGTGATGCTCTTTATATGTTGGAGGTGACACTAGAGGTGGGAATTACATTTTGAGTGTTTTTACTTATAATGTTTATTTACTTATTTATTTTGAGAGAGAGTGTGCACAAGGGGGATGGAGAGGGAGAGAGGGAGAGAGAGAATCCCAAACAGGCTCTGTGCTGTCAGCATGAAGCCTAATGTAGGACTTGATCTCACAACCATGTGATCATGACCTGAGATGAAACTGAGTTGGATGCTTAACCGACTGAGCCACCTAAGCACCCCTAAATTTTGAATGTTTTAAGTATTTGTGATTTATTTGGCAAAGAGAAAGAGAGGAAGTGATGTTGGGGTTGGGGGAAGACATGTATTATATCAGTCAGGACAGGTTAGGTAACAAATAATCCTTAAATATCTTAAAACTACAAAGGATGACAATGGACTTCCAGTATGAGGAAGTGAAGATCTTGGCAGATTTTCTCCCCCAAAACTAATGACCAAAAATATACAAAATTGCCAAAAACCATCATTGCGGTATTCTAGAAAATGACCATAGATGTCCAACGATTGAGAAATTTTATTCAAGGAAAAATGACTGAATCTTTGGTAAAAACAGTGGGAGTTTGTGGTATTTTAGCCAGGGGTGCTGCCATTCCCTTCTCACTTCCTACCAGATCCATTATTCATGGGGAGTCCTTCAGGACAGGGCAGGACAGGCAGCAAGAACCGGTAACTTCTCTGCCAGAGGGGTTTGCTTGATTCGGTGAAGAGCAAGGCAAAGCCTCACACCTAAGTGCGCTGTTTAAAACAAAGGGATCTTGACAAACAGCCAGTGAAGGCTACATCTAAGATGGCCTGCGTTGAGATGGGCAACCAACAGAAGAAAAAGCTGCCAGAAACTTATGATGTGATCCAGGTAGCAAGGTAGCCATAATGGCTCTTTTTCCATTTTTTTAAAAATTATCTCACTAAGATCTTTTATTTGACTTAATCATCATAAAAACCCCATACATAAAAATTACATTAAATCTGCAAGAGAGGAAAGGTTCAAAACCTTAGTTGGGGGGATAAAAATAACATTTCCCCCACCATTTTATTTCATCTCTATTAAGTTAGATGTTAAGGAATAAAATTTATTTTCACTAAGAGGCTATCACTTAAAGTAGAAGTAGTAATGGCGGCTTTTGGTAGACTTGCACAGGAATATATTGAGTGTATTCCATCTTTTATCTGAAAATTAGGGTTAATTCTCCTAATTTATTGTGCATTAGAAAGACAAGATCTGTTTATACTGTTGTCATTTTCTTTGTACAGATCTGTTCCTTGAAGAAACCTCTTCCATGATTGTTTTTCTAAAAATGTCTCACTCCAACATCCAGTCCACAATTGTCCTAGATGGATGTGGCTGGTTCACATTTTGGAACTCCAAGGTATAGGGAATGGAGCGCATTGTGAATTTCACATTGTTTAATGGCTTCTGGGTGTACATCACCATGTGTTTTATGTTAAATACTTATGGAGCTCTGCACTTCATTAAACAAAACCATAAGCCAGTTGGTGACCAGAATGAATACTGAAATGGGAGAATTAGGAAAATAAGGGTGAGGAGATTGTTGGCTTGATGACTTCAAATATCCAAAAGCCACAAAAATTTTAATTACTTTCCAAACACTGCACAGGCTCAGAAAACATGAAGTGGAGGCTTATTTAGTTACTTTTCTTTTATGCAACATTGCTTAGCCAATAAGATTTTCTTGAAGTAAAAACAATGGCTATTTCTAATGCCAGGGGCTCTTTCTATTGAAATAGTCTATTTCTAATGGAAAGCTTCCTAAATAGCAGGCTTGAATGAGCATTCAAGTAGTTTTAATTTAAAAGGTCTTGCTCTCTTTGTAATATAGATCAGTAAATATATTTTGGCTTTGTTGTTTTATTATTGTTTTCATCAAAGAAACAAAAATGGAAAGTCTTTCATTCCATCCCCCATCTTCCTTCTAGAAAATGTAAATATGAAAGTCCTTATGTAGCACTAAGTGTAGCAGTATAATACGGTCATTAGTAGTAGTAGTGGTAGTGGCATACAGTGGTGAGTGATAAATGAAGGAAGCATTGCCACTTTATTCATGAGGCTTAAACCTACTAAGATAGTAAACATATAGAGAAATAATTCAAATTATGGAAAAAACAGATAAAAACTACTTGTGGATAATGAGGAGGAGCCAACAAATTTAGGCTTCTCAGGGACACTGTCCGAAGACTTGAGACTTTCAAGAATGAGACCTGAAGGATGGAAAAGAGCCAGGCATGATTCTTAGATCTTCTCATTGAAAAGGTGGTCATGACTTTTCTTGTGTGCCTTATGTTTTGTGTTACTTCATACTCTGTGTGACCTAACTGTGGCATGCAGATCTTCCACTTTGTGTGTTGAAACTATCGTAAGTTGAAAATACACTGAACACACCTATCCTACTGAACACCAGAGCTCAGCCTAGCTTGCCTTAAATATGCTCACAATACTTCCGTGAGCCTACAGCTGGGCAGAAGCATCTAACACCAGGCCTGTTTTATAATAAAGTGTTGAATATTTCATGCAGGTGATTGAATACTGTACTGAAAGTGAGGCGCGGAATGGCTCTAAGTGTCAGCCTTTTACATTCCTGCAGGTGTGGTTGCATGGCAGATGCACCACAGGAGAGTATGTGCCGCATGTGGCTAGTCTGGGGAATTTAAGGAACAAAACAAATGAGCAAAGGGGAAAAAGAGACAGAGAATGAAGGAAACCAAGAAACAACTATAGAGAGCAAATGGATGGTTACCAGAGGGGAGGTGTGTGTGTGTGGGGGGGAATTAAACAGGTGATGGGGATTAAGAAGTGCACTTGTCTCGGTGAGCACCGTGTGTTGTATGGAAGTGTTGAATCACTATATTGTACATCTGAAACCTATATTACATTGTATATTAGCTGACAGGAATGCAAATAAAAACTTGAGGAAAAAGAAAAGATCAAAATTCTAAATTCAAAGTATGATTTCTACTGAATGCATATGACTTTCACACCATTGTAAAGTCTAAAAACCCTAAGTAGAACCATTGTAAGTTGGGGACCGTCATCTATAAATGGTAATATCTCAAACCCTCAGTTTTTATTCAACTATTACATCTGTAATAATAGGATTAATAACTAAAACCTCATACATGACACAGTTGTATTAAGGATTAAATATTATAATGTATAAAAAGGACTTGCCACACCGGACGCATTAAGCTAAAGCTTGTAATTATTGTAGTTTTCCTATTAGTTGCATTCTGTTCCTCTTCCTGTTCAATGACATAATGTCAGAAATATTTAACCAGACTTCTGAGTAAATTGGTATCATTTGAAACCATTCCCTAATATCTGGGCAGACCTCAGCTTGTAAGTCATTTTGTGAATTCCTGTCTTTTTACTATTTGGACTTTCTTCATTAAATTGCCAGTCACCCTTAGTTTTTTGTTCATTTTAATTCTACTTTTGCAAAATAAACATCTACATTGCTTCTCTGGGTTTTTCCCCCTTAAAGTCAACAAACCAAAAAGCAAAAACAAAATCCTGACCCACAAAAAATCACTACCCAATAGCCAGTGGGATTTGGATGCAGATTTATGTTGGACTGGTGCCAAAGGCTCTCTAACCTCAAAGTATGAAGGAGATTTTTGCAGTTCTAAGGTTTCCATAATGGTTTCTTTCATATAAATGGTCAAAATTAATAAATTGGTGATAAATTGACCATGATTTAGTCCAGGTTTTTATTTTAGCTGCTCCATCTTCCAAATTTACTTGCTCTATAAAGGGATATTTACAGACTTTATTTCATGTGTACAAACTATATGAGGTCTTTTACCATACACACTGTACGGTAAAATATTAGCACCAGTGCAGTGTGGTTGTAATATAAGTGTAAGTTTTAAAAACCCAAAGAAGTGTTTTAATTACTTGTTTTAAGCCGTTCGATTATTTGGGTTGGTCTCATTTTAGGCATGTTTTAATATTTGAGTTTCATTGACCTTCTTGGATCTGTGGATCTACAGCTTTCATGAAATCTGGAAAATTTTAAGTCAGTATTTTCTCAGATTTTTTTTCTGTGCCACTTTACAGGAACTCAAGTTACATACACATATGTTAGGAACTTAGTAAAGTTGCTCCACCGCTTACTGATCCTGTCTTAATTTCTTTCTGTGTTTCATCAATTTTGAACAGTTTCTATTGCTGTGTTTTGAAATTTGATAATCTTCTCTTCTGCAGTGTCTAATCTAGAGTTTCTCCTGTGGTGTACTTTTCATCCCAGGCAGTGTATTTTTTTTAACCTAGAATTTCAATTGGGAATATTCTATATCTTCTGTATCTTAATATGGTCAAAATTTCCTGTACCTTCTTAAAATATGGAATATAGATATAATAACATTTAAATTTTTTTCTATATTCCACCATTTATATCATTTCTTGGTCTGTTTGTGTTAATGGACTGATGTCCTCATTATGCCTCATATGGATGGCATTTTCCTGCTTGTTTTGTATGTTGGATATTTGCCTGGGCTAGACACCGTGAAATTTACCTTGTTGGGTGCTGGGTAGTTTAATATTCTGATCTTTGTTCTACAAACAATGTAATCTTCTCAGGTCTCAGTTTTAAGCTTTGTAGATATAATACCCTTTAGATTATTTTACCTGCCTCCCCATGAATGATCAAGTTTTATACTCTGGCTGGCGGGAACACGAACTTCCTTCTAAGCCTGTGTGTGTGTGTGTGTGTGTGTGTGTGTGTGTGTGTGAGTTTCAGGGATTGCTCCCTTTACTCCTCTGGGTGCTTCTTTTCCTGGTGTGTACTTTCCTCAACATGTGTGTTGATCTGAACTCAGCTGAAGACCGTCTAGAAAGCTCTCTCCATGCACCTTCTCCACTCCTGTTCTCTACCATATGAACTTTAGCTGAAGCCTCTCTGGGTTCCCAGCGTCATCTCCTCAAATCAAGGAGGTTGCTGGGTGATGTGGGGGTGGTGCTGCCTGGACACTCCAGGTGGTGAAATGGCGAAATGGCAGGCTCCATTTACTTCTTATCTCTCAAAGATCAGTCCTATGCCGCCTGGTATCTGGTATAGAAAATTATTATTTTGTATATTTTATTCTGGCTTTTAGTCATTTCATGTGGGAGAAGAAATCTGGCCTTTGGATGAAAGCAGAAGTTCTCTGAAGAAAGAAGATTGTAAGGAAAATTGTATGAGTTAATTTTAGAGAAAGTTCCAGATTTCTTGTGTGAACACCTACCTTCCTGATACCCCATAATCACAGTGCATGGTATCTGATACCTTATGACAACCCTATAGAAAGGTAAAAAGTTCGTATTTTATTGAACATGAACACCAGCATTTTAATAAAGAAAAATGAAGCTCCTCTTAAGTCTACATAATGGCATTTTAAAATTAACATAGTTCCCTGTTAACATTAGAAAAACCTCGGAGAACCAAAAATATCCTAGATTAATTGTGGCCAATTTGTTGGTTCTAAATCTAGAGTACTCAGAATTTCCTTAGTTGGGGATTTTTTTAAATGTCTGTGCAGAATAATATTAATAGAATACATTAATTTTCCTTGATGTTTAGAGATCACTTAAGGAAAATTTATACATATTGTTGGAATGACTTTAAAAAAGGGCTTTGTTGATCTGGCAAAATGGGGAACAAAATTATTAGAAAAAATTTTAAAAAATAGAGGAGCAATTTAGAAAAATATTTTTTTCTAAAAAATAGAGGAAATAAATTAGAAATAATTTTCTCAAGTCGATACAATCTGTCAGGAACAACAGTAAATTGCTTCAGTTTTCTGTCTTGCAGTGAGCAGGAGAATACTTTTGAGTCTTGACTTTCTCCAAGTTTCCAATTTTAGCCAAATAATATATTTTGATTAAATTGAAGTATTGTTGTGCAATTAATATGTTCATATTTCTTCTTGTTTGCTATATGGAGATCTTCTGTTTCAAATAGTTTAAACAATTTGTGATGATAGACCCAATGTCAGGCAATATAGGACCAGTTTCAGGGGCGTTTATTTATCAAGATGCTCTATGGTTTGAAATGTTTTGATATTGCACAAGCACATTAAAAGTTATTAGTGATTTGCTTCTACATATTAGTTTCTGGTTCAGAATTAACCAGGTGATCGTTTAATTTATTGCATAGGCATAAACAGTCATATTTTAAAATAAAGGAACATTTTTTAACTTTTATTTTGTGGAAATTTATTTCAAAGATTTCCAAAATTTCTTTCAATAAATTTTATTCACTGATTACTAAATGAGCAATGCCAAAGAAATTTGTCATATATTAAAATTTGTAACAATTTCTTGCAAGGATTATTACTGTTTGTTCTTTTTGTGGGGAGAGGCAGGTTAGGTATAAGATACAAATGCACTGTTGTCCACTTTTAGCATGAAAACAGCAGGCAGTTTCCCATGAATAGCCTGCATCACGTGAAAAATACATAAGGTTCTTTTTGTTGTTGTTGTTTTAGTGTACAATCATTAAAAGCATCTTGGTGCTGTAGACTCTTTGGCATTTCATCCCACTATTTCCTTAGTAGATCCATTACATTCCCAGTTGGTCTTCTGGGATTTGGACCTTCTTAGTGGCCTGCTTGCCAAGAGGGAAGGTAGGGGCCGATCCCAAAGGGATGAGCAGGGTCATCTAAGGAGGCTGCCTCATTTGGGACCTCTGCATGAACCCCAAACAAGGGGAAGGGTAATCTTCTAACAAGGAGAAGTGGGTCATTTCTGCAAGCCTGATGTGTCCAAGGGAAGCCGGGAATTCAAAATTCCTAACTGCATCCACCAGATATTCCCTTCCCACGTTTCACTGTCCCCATCTTCCTCTACTAAAGCTCTGGCCACTGTGCAGGGGACCTGCAGGCCGAGGACTCACCCTCTGAAATCCTGCTGTTCTTACAATGAGGTCTTGGGCTTGGTGCTTCACTCTGTTAGTCTTCAGCCTCAGGAGATGAGGGTTTCATAAACAAACTACCACGGAGGCCCTGGTGCAGTGATACCAGAATGGGGACAGTCTGCATAATTCACAGGTTATTGGGCCCTGTAGACTCAAGTACATTATGTCCTTCAATTTAGGAGATAGTACAGTTTTCCAGCCTCTGATTTTGACCTTATTTCTCAATGTATTCAGATGCTAGGAAGGCAAGTAAGAAAGGGATAAGTTATATATAGTCTACAAAACTCTTTGAAAGAAAAGAGAGGAGTGAAGAAATTCAAAATATTTTTTGAGAACAATATTATTTTGATACGCAACACCCCAAAATACATCACAATCAATGGTCACTAGTCTCTCTCATTAACAAAATTTCAGCAAATGAAATCCAGTAATATATAAAAATGATCAGAAGACTGAAAGATTGATTTACCATCTGATAACTTAGCACTGTCATTTGCCATATAACCAAAATAAAGGAGGAAAACCACATCTCCATTGACTACATGTAGAAAAATTATTTGTTGAGATTCAACGCCTATTCTTGATGTTTTTAAAACTCTTGAAAATAAAGTATAAAAGGTAATTTCTGAAACGTGATAAAATATATGTATTGGAAATCTACAGCCAACATTATATTCTGTTTTCATATTCCCATCCAAAGCCAGTGCAAAATATATATATATTTTTTTGCAATTTAAAAATGGTGTATGTTGTTATCTGAGATGATATTAGCTATAGATTACTTATACAGCTTTTAGTTACTGTACTAAAGGGAAGAAAAATCAAAGGAATTCTCTCTCAGAATTTCTATTCTTATTGTACAGCTAGTTCATAAGGCAAATAAAAGATATAAAAGAAATGCAAACCAGGAAGGAAAAAAAAAAACCAGTCCGTTTGCTGATGGCATGGCTATCCAATCAGAATCCCTAAGTGTTCTAGAGTTAATACCTGTAACAAAGTAGCAAAGGAGTAGCTTCCTATGAAGATCACAGTGAAAGAGGTGTAGCCACCTTTCATCAAGTGAGTTTGTAAAGAAATGAAATGTTGAGGAATCACCAAAAGCAGTAGAACTTCAGCAGGCTTCCTACCCAATCCTGGACCAAAAATGTTTAAATGAGCAGTAACAACCTGTGGGTTTGTCAGCCATGCTCCTGGTGTGCTATGTAAGCAGAGCGAACTGAAATCCCTCCAGCACAAATGGCTGCCAAATTACTACCTGTATCATTAGTAAACTGTATCACAACAATGTATAAGCACCAATCTCCTCAAGCTGAGCTAGGTACAGTTGTTTCTATAACAAGGCTCTGTGACAGCATAGAGCATTACAAGGGATTTGATCTCACAAACTGAGATCATGACCTGACCTGAAATCAAGAGTCTGACACTTACCCAACTGAGCCACCCAGGCACACCACAGACATTGGTTTTAAATTAGGGAGGTGGCTTCACTGTGTAGAAAAGAATAATGTTTACACTAAGAAAAAGCATTCAGTCGCTGTAGTAGGGATTGGATATAAGACCACCAAACATGGCACTCAGATCAAACCCAAGATTTTCCCTCTAGTGTCACCAACCCCAAATGGATGCTAGTTTGGGGAAGAAAAGAGTCTTTTCTTCATCCTCAAGTATCTCAGGCCCCAGCCCATAGCTTTTTCCTGCTCGGCCTCTCCTCACATGGTCACTTTCAATGTTAAATGTGGGCTGGGTTTATTGTCCGCCTAAACATACGTGTTCTACAAAGGTAAGCCGTATTTCTAGGAAGATTGCAGATCTGAACCAACATGATTTCTGAAATCTTTGTGATTGTTACAGATCACTGGACTTCTCATGTGAACCAGCCAATCCTTTTGAAACTAAAAAGAGAAACTTGAGTTTCTAGACTGTCCAACACTGTGCCCTTCCCTCGTCACCCGCACCAATCACTGTCCCATTGTCCCCACAGTTGCGTCAAAGAGAAAAATGTTGCCGGTCGGCCTGGAGGCACTGTAGACTATTTGATCCTTGCCCCAGGAACTTCACTGCCTCACATATGAACCGTGAAAAATCTGGCTTGAGTTTAGAAAAACTTCATCTGAGAAAAATTCTTGGCTTTCTGAAGGACGGTCAGCAATTCCCCAGATTTTAATGTAATAGTCAGCAAGATTAATTTATATTATTATGAATCTGTACCTGGCTAACTAGCATACAATCCTCTGGAAATAATAATAGAATCAATATAAAATATTTGATGGTGCAGCAGCACAGGGCCAAATATATATTTTTTTAAAGTTATGTGCCTGCATCTTTGGCTCTCAGGACAGAGGGATTGAAAGACTAATCTTTAAAGTATGATTTCTTTTCCTTCTTCAGTATTGCTCCACTGGGAAAGATCTGGAAACTGGGAGCAGCTCTAGGACTCTGAGGCCACATAGTTTCAAGTGGATTCTGGCAACTTCTAGGACTTCAATGACCTCTCCCTTTTAGATGCTGAAAGGTCACCTTCTTGCGACTGCCCGGGACTGGCAGGCAGGAAAATGTTTGTGGCTGTATCAGATAGTTCTTGAAATCCTACTATCTTCAGTCATTACTATTGAAGGCTAAACCAAACAATCTCTAAACTCTCTATTTACAATAACTAGGAAAAATGCTAGACTGAGTAAGAAGCTTTTATTTTCCCTCTTGTCTGAGATTTAAAAAAAATAGAGATATAGTTTTATATTTTTATCTTAAACATTATCTCAGAGAAGTCCAAGAAAGTGTGGGTAGAAGATTTGGGGATTTTGCTTTAGTAACTAAATTAAAGAATGATTTGAAGTGAATTTTTTCGTGTAAGTAATAGTAATACTGTTAGTGAGTTCTGCCCATACACCTGCCAAATACACCTGGAATAATATGCAATGTTATACAATATAATTAATATGTAATGGGGCTGCTATTATCATCTCCACTTTGCAAATGAAGAAAGCATGCTTTGCAAGGTTAGATAACTACCCAAAGCCACAAGCAAGTTATCAGTAGAAATGAAACTTGAACCAAGATCTGCCGGACCCCAGAGCCACACTTTTAGGGTAGCTTTCAACGAGTGCACTCTATGGCAGCTCCAGGAAAACGGAATAAAACTATATATCTGGTACAAATCTGTCTGCTCTCGCTAACTGGCTGAGTGGTGTTAAGGAACCCCACTTTCTTTACAAAGCTGGGGTAAGTTCTAAACAAGGTAAGTTATAGGACAAACTCAGCACGGATCAGAGCAAGATCAACTTAATTGTTGACTTCTTTCCATAAAAACATGTGAGAATGTCTTAGGACAGGTATGAACACCAGAGCTAGTAAGACATCGAGACTGTCACTGCCCAATATGGCAGCCTCTGGGCACGTGGCAATTTAAATTTCAACTAGATTTAAAGTTAAAAAACAATATTTTGGGAAAAAACCTCACACCACATATGATGGAAGGACTTGTAAAATCACATGGAAGTGTAAGAGTTACAGCAACTTTGTGAAAGAGGAGGACAGCGTAGAAGGAGCTGCTTGTGGGTGGTGAGGGAGCAAGGGGCCTGGGGGAGGAAGGCAGAAGGCAGAGTGGTCTGTGTGAGTTTCTCTGCTTAGTCTTTGGACCTTGGGAGACCCCCATGGTTTCCTGGCTTTTCCCAGGCATTTGGCATCGAACTTGACTGAGTCCGGAGGAGTCTACAGTCCCTGATCACAAGGCAGGATGAAGACACACCACCCCAAGGAACAATGCCTGTGGGAGAGACCTGTGATGAGGGCAGAAAGGACCAGTGAGCCCTCAGAACCTCGAGGCCCTCCTCTGCCCAAAGCTCCATGTGAGGCGACAGTGTAAACATAGGGCTGCGGTGGAGGAAGTGGACATGACAGGCAGTATGACCCATTCGGGACAATGTCCAGCTATGCCAGGTGCCATCTGGCTGAACCTGAGTTAACCTTTCTGAACTCTCTGCATCTCATCCCTCATGTCGAAAGGGGTCATGTGACACGACATGTATGTGGAAGTGATGTAATGTAACCACTGGCATCGGCAGGGACTACATTCACTACTGCATTATTGTCTGATTATTTATGGCTCCTTAAAGTCCCCCAAACTGCACTAGAAGTTGTCATGTAATATAAATAAGTATAAAAATTATCTAGGTTTTTAAGAATATTGCTTTTATTTTCCAGGGGAAGAAAGGTATCCAGTTGGCCTATCTGAGCTGACCATGTAATTTATAGACCAACGTGGGATGCTTCTGAGAGCCGAAAAGAACAAGAGAACTAATTATGCCCTGTAGCAGGCATGTCAGGAGTGCCTGGGCAATCTGGGATGTGTGGTCACCCTGAGTCACATCCACAGTCACTGTTCTCCCTCAGTGAGGCCAGACCTCCCACCCTGGCTTCCTTGGCATTTTCTTTTCCAATCCTTCTCGCCATGTCTTATGGATCTGCTTATTAATGCTCTGTCACAGCTAATAAACAACTACCCTTAAAATTTTTTTAAATGTTATTTATTTTTGAGAGAGAAAGCGAGAGAGAGAGAGAAAGAGAGGAGAGAGAGAGAGGGTAGAGAGAGAGAAAGAGAGGAGAGAGAGAGAGAGAGAGAGAATGTGAGTGGGGGCAGTGGCAGAGCAAGACACAGAATCCCAAGCAGGCTCCAGGCTCAGAGCTATTAGCACAGAGCATGATGTGGGTCTCGAACTCACGAACCATGAGATCATTACCTGAGCCAAAATGGAGCGCTCAACCAACTGAGTCACCTGGTGCCCCATCCACTCACCCCACTTCTGAGCATGTAGTTGGAGTTCAATAATTATTTGGTGAGTGATGATAACTTTTCATGGTGAGGATGTCTACAAGTATCGGTAATTAGCATGTCAGTTTTATGTCTCATCTGACTATCCAGATGTGTGTGGTCATGTTTATATGTGTGTACAGTGGCATATGTAATACAAACATACATAGGATACATACGTTGGATAAATTCCTAAAATGCTTAGATTCTTCCGCTGTCCAGTATGGCAGCCACCAGCCATAGGTGTCCTTTAAAATGTAAATTAACATAAATGAAGAAACATTTGGTACTTTATTTGCACTAGTCACTATTCACATGCAGCTTGTGGCTACTATTGGGTAGCACAGATATAGGAGACTTCCAGCTAGTTTTATTGGGCAGTGTGGGTCAGAGTAGACATGATTGCAAGAGTTAAGACCACCTTGGAAGAACTTTGAAAAGTCAATAATTATCAAATCTCCTCAAAATAAGAAGATACACTCCTACTGGATTTCATAGGGAATGTTTTCTTGAAAAATCTTAAAAAGTTCAAGTAATTTAAGGAAGAAAATCTGTTTGCTGAAAGCCGAAAGATAATCTAAAATCCCCAAGTAAATCTTTTTATTGAGACACATATTTTTGGCACTATTTTGTGCACCTTATGGAATTTTTTTTAATTTCATGCTTTTCCTTCATTGTGCCCTTCTGTTTGAAAGCTAGGATTGGCTTTTGATTAGTACCTGTTATGGTTTCCATATTTGTTTCAATAGCATACAAATGTAAGGCTTATGTTTCACATGAATAACATCGGTCTTTAAGTTTCTTTTTAACAATCATTTTACAAAACAAAGAATGGAATATTCAGTAAAATACTAAAGGTATGGTACAAATCCTGCCTTATAGATCAAGATAGTGACAGGCAAAACTGAACTAGATGTTTCTACTCCAGCCGGAAAAGTTTGTAATTTGAAGGAGAAGGTCCAAATGGCATATGCATGCTGGTTAGTGGTGTCTGTAAGTGGACAGTGGCCATCTGCACTGTCAGTTGTAATTAGTTTTGTTGATCAGATGTGCTGGATATCCTCAGTTTCCCCTTCTTCATCTACTGTCCCCACTACCCACCCTGGCCTGTGCTCCAGGGGGCCAGTTTCTAGGACTGTCTCAGTAACGCCTTGTCCACTGGTTTCCCTTGGGCTTGGTCAACAGGGGACTTGGCAGGATAGAGGGGGCAGCGTGATGATGTGAGGTGAGGCGGGGCTGGGACTGGTACTGTTTACAGGACCCTGGGCACTTTTAACCCTGATCACATATGGGTTAACACCTTTTCACTAAATCCAATTTCATTGCCCGTTGTGAGGGGTCCTGAAGAGCCAGTTGATCGATCCATTGTTTTGAAGATGTTCTATACTGTGCTATATGTGTGCACTGCAGAGAAAACCCAGACCTGGCCCTCAGTCCTCATCTGTGTCTACATTTCTGCTCATGACTTTGGTGCTATTTATATACTGCTAACTCCTACATTTATAGCTCTTCACCAAAGTTTTACAGGTTCTAAATTTGTATAGGCAATTGCGTACTTGACCACTGTTGTAGAATTTCCTACAGGCAGCTGACACCAAACATGTCTCAGACAGATTTTTCCTTTTTGCCTCTCCATCCTGCTCCTTAATCTGTTGTTCCTTTCTATCTTCCCTACTTTAGAGTCCAGAAAGTTAACATCCTCTCAAATTATGAACCTAGGTATTTATTCCTTAGGGTTATTTTCATTCTATAATCTCCTTTATTTACTGTCCTGACACTGAATAAAAAAATTCTCTAGGGATAATTTTTTTTGCATTATTATTTGCTATATAATGACAAAGAATTGTCACATGCACTGCAAGGGTAATAGAGCGTTAGATTATTAACTTCCTTTCCTACATTGTGGATTGTCTATAAGGCTGATCTTACCACACTACAGATCAAAGTTCAAAAATTCTTTCATGTGGGCTCTCAGAGAAAATGACTTCTTCATCTTTTCTTACTGAAGGCTTCATGGAACCAGGGCCTTGAAGGGGAAATATTCCTCTGGCAGCCACATCCTGTCCCCAGGCTTTCTCTTTATGCCAGAGACACATGCCTATGTTTATTCTTTGATTGTGAATCACTGCTGAATTTAAATTCCTTCCCTGTGCCTGGGGTTGTGAATACATTAGTTTAGATGAGATTTGACTAACCCAATGGGTACCACTAAAGAAAGAGATTTTTGTTTATTTGGGTTCTGCAATATTTTAAATACATGCTTTTATAATATATACATATATTATAAAAAAATATATATATATGGGTTTCCAAGGACTGCTAGAATTTGCTTTTAGGGATTTGGTGTTCAGGGCTAGAGGGCACAAACTCCTTTTAGACTGTGCCAGTCCTTAGATGTCAGAGATGTAGCTGGTTCCTGGATTTATTTTAGGAAGGCATCTTTACTGCATGTAATGACATTCAGAAACATGGAAGGCACCAGCCTTAGGTGAAGACAGAACAGCTGGACACCAGGTGTATGGAAGGTCACCAGGGATGCTTGCTATTTTTGAAAATCGTATCCTCTTCCTGCTTGATAATATTGGGAATAGCACAGTGGGAGAGGCATTTTTTTTCATTGCAAGGTCCCTTGTCCTCTTTTAAAGTACAAATCCCCAGGGAAGCAATTGCGCTAAGCCTTACCAGTCAATATGCCATGACAGTTATTTTATTAGCTCATTTTCCAAAGCAGGTTCTGGAAAGGAAGAGATGGAGGAGAAGCCCATGGGGGAAATAAGTTCCCATGGAAGTGAGAATAGAGCAGAAAATGCAAAAGGTATGTGGAGGATGGTAGGACAGCATCTATTTTAATTGTAAGAGAACATCAGGCAGAATAAAGTGGGAGGAGGGAGGAAACAGCATCTAAAATTTTTTTCAATCCTGGTGGAGGACGTGGGTGCCAACAATTGTCTTACTTGAGTTGGCCAGAGGGAGGGAATGCCCCTGCTACAGGCATGTGCAGTAATGCTACAGACAGTGGCTGGGTGTTGTCAGGAGTCCAGTATGGCAGACGCACGTAGTGAGGGGTGGGATGCCAGGTATTTTATTCAGGCAGACCCTCACATTTGTGGTCAACTGAGCTTTGATGAGAATGCCAAAGCTACTGGTTGAAGGAAAGATTATGTACTCCTTTTACCAATGTTTCTGAGACAATGTGCAAGAGGATGAAGTTGGCCCCTATCTCTTGGCCTACACAAAGAGTACCCCCTCATAAACCAAAGACCTAAATGGAAGAGTTCCAATTAATTATAAGACTCTTGGAAGGAAATGGGTATAAGTCTTCATGACCTTGGATTAGCCAATCATTTCTTTTCTTTTTGTTTTTAGGTTTTATTTATTTATTTTGAGAGAGACAGAGACAGCATGAGTGGGGAGGGACAGAAAAAGAGAGCGTGGGGAAAGAGAGAGAATCCCAAGCAGGCTCCATGATGCCAGTGCAGAGCCTGACAAGAGGCTTGAATTCAGGAAACGGTGAGATCATGACCGGAGCCAAAGCCAAGAGTCCAATGCTTAACTGATTGAGCAACCAAGGTGCCCTTAGACAATCATTTATTATGTGTGAGATCAAAAGCACAATTAACCAAATAAAAAAGAATAGATAAATAGATAAAGCCTTTCACCAGACTTGAAGACTTTGGGGTATCGAATGGCACTTGCAAGAATGTGAAGGAACAGGTCACACAATCCAAGAGTGTTTGCAAACCATGTATATGATGAGCGTTTAACATTAAGAATCTACAAAGAGCTATTACAATTCAATGGCAAATGGACAATCAGAAAATATGCAAAGGGCACAAGCAACTAAGGAAAAGTAGATAAAAATAGATAGATTACATCAAAGTTAAAAACTTCTGTTCATATGTAAGTGATGAATCACTAAATTACACACCTAAAACTAATATTATACTATTATGGTAACTAACTGGAATTTAAGTAAAAACTTGAAAAAATAAATGAACAAATAAATAAATAAATAAATTAAAAAAACCCAATAAAGCCCAAAACTTCTGTTCACAACATAGGCAACACAGAATAGGAGAAAATCAGGTGCAAATGACATGTGGTAACATACAACATCCTCATAATTAAGACAGTGTATAAAGAATACTTTCAACTCAACAACAAAAACACACAATCCAATTTAAAAAATGGGCAAAGGACTTGAATAGACATTTCTCTCAAGAAAATGTACACATGGCCAATTAACACATGAAAAAATGTTCAATATCATTAATCTTTAGGAATGAAAGTCAAAACCACAAGAAGATGCCACCTCATTCCCTTTAGGATGACTGGCATAAAACAAACAAAACCAAAATAAAAAGTGTTGGTGAGGATGTGGAGAAATTGGAATCCTCGTGTATGGTTGATGGGAATGTAACATGGTATAGCTACTATAGAAAACAGTATGACAATTCCTCAGAAATACTAAAGATGAATTATCACATGATGTAGCAAGTCTGCCTTGAGTATGTGCACACTCATGTTCTTAGCATTCTTCACAATAGCCAAAATGTGGAGACAAATTAAACAATCCTCACCAGATGCATGAATAAACAGAATGTGGTATAGTTGCCAAAGGCTGGGGAAGAGGGAATGGGAATTGCTGATAAATGAGTGGAGTTTGGTTTCATAAGATGAAAGAGCTCTGTGGATGGACAGTGGTGACCACAGAACTATACACTTAAATAGGGTTAAGATGGCCAATTTGGTGCTATATACTTTAGCACAACTAAACTTTTTAAAAGGTGCACAAGAGGCATTTCCCCCAAAAAGATAACACAAATTATCAAAAGCACATGAAAATGTGTTCCACATCATTAGCTGTTAGGGAAAAACACATCAAAACCACAATGAAAAACCACTTTAATCCACTAGGATAGGTATAATTAAAAAAATAAAAATAACCAGTGTTGGTGAGGATGTGGAGAAATTAGAACCTGGTGGGAGTACAAAATGGCGCAATCAGTTTGGTGACAGTTTTGACAGTCCCTTCAAAGTTAGAGTCACCATGTGACCCAAGAATGCTACTCCTAGGTACACACCCAAGAGAAGTGAAAACAGGTGCTCCTACAGAAACTTGTCCATGATTGTTCATGGTGGCATTACTTATGATAGTCAAAGAGTGGAAACACTCCAAATATCCATCAACTAATGAACGGATAAATGTATACGTAAAATGGAGTGTATTTATACAGTGGAATTTTTTTTTAGAGAGAGAGAGAGAGAGAGAGAGAGAGAGCAGGGCAGGGAAGCAGAGGGAGAAGGGAGAGCACTGAGCTTGGAGCCTGCTGATGTGGAGCTCGATTTCATGACCCTGGAATCATGACCTGAGCTAAAATAAAGAGTTGGCTGTTCAACTGACCAAGCCACACAGGGGCCCCCATACAGTGAAGTTTTATTCTGCTATAAAGAGAAATAAAGTACCGATAGATGCTATGACAAGTCAGACATAAAAATTCCATATTTATAAAATTCAATCTAGGCAAATCCAGAGACGGAAATTGGATTAGTGGTTGGCAGGGGCTGGGGAGAGGGGGAAATGAGGAATGACTGTTAATGGGTATGAGATTTCTTTTTGGGATGATGAACATAATCTGGAATTAGATACTGGTGATAGTTGCACAACATTGTGGATATACAAACAACAACAACAACAACAACCCCACTGAATTGCACACTTTAAAACGGTGTGTGGGTGCTCACTTAGGCCGCACATATACTAAAATGGTGTGTGGATTTTTATCTTAAAATTAAATAGTATGGTAAAATTTTAAATTAAATTAAAAATCTTATGGTAAAAAATTTAAATAGAGAAAGAGAAAAGCCCTTTGTAGACCAGTCTTCCTTTCCCCCATATCCCAGATAAAGGTGGTCAAGGTTAATGTATGCTTTTTTCTGGATTTTTATGCATTTATTAATTTTAAGTGTTATAAAATGAGTTAGATCATACTGTGTTGATTTTTCTATAATCTGTTTCTTCTTTTTAATAACATATCACTAGTATCTTTCCAAGTTTTATATGTAGATATATCCTTATTGCTTTTATGAGGGTTAATATATTAATATTAATATGTATTACATAATATATAATATAATGTATTAATATTTACTTAATCAGTTCTTTTTTGTGACTTTAATCACCTCCAACTTTTCATTGATAAACAACATTTCACTGAAATTATGTATGTCTTTGCAAATTAAGTATATTATTTGCATGAGTTATAGCTCTGAATATGATCATTTTGGGCTGTAAATATGCACAAACATTTAACTTAGGGTAGACATAGTCAAATTACACTAAACCATACTACTTCATTCCAGTGTTTTTATATAGTATTTGAGAGTTTCTGTCCATGCAATCTCATAAACACTATTTATTGTCAAATTTTGTAAATTTGTGCTGAGGTGATATAATGAAACTATGTTTTCTTTTCTTTTATCCATTTTTATATTATGTTTGCCTTTTTCTTATTTACTGTTAAGAAGTCTTTTTATAAGAATTAACCTTTGCTTTGTTAAATGTTAAGTTCCATGTATCTGTCTTTTATTTTATTTTATTTTATTTTATTGTTTTTAAGTAAATTATGTGCCCATTGTGGGGCTCAAACTCATGATCCCAAGATCAAGAGTCGCTTATTCTCCCACCTGAGTCAGCTAGCTGCTCTGTCTTTTAATTTTTCAATGTTAACTTTCTTGTACAAAACCTTAAAGTTTTAACATATTCAAAGCTTCTTGAAGGTTTCAGGTTTTATAGCTTAAGAAAAGCTTCTCCATTTTATGAATATACAAACATCTTCCAATATTTTCTGCTAGTGTTTTTTCTTAATTTTTTTTTTGTGTTTTTTAAAATTTATTTTTGAGAGACAGAGAGAGTCAGTGCGAGCAGAGGAGGATCAGAGAGGGAGATACAGAATCCGAAGCAGCCTCCAGGCTCTGAGCTGTCAGCACAGAGTCCAACGCGGGGCTCAAACTCACGAACTGTGAGATCATGACCTGAGCCAAAGCCGGATGCTCAACCGACTGAGCCACCCAAGCGTCCCTCTGCTAGTGTCTTTATAGGTTTTTGCATGTAGCTATTTAATGCCTGGAGAGTTTTTTTTTTTTTTTTCATGGTGTGAGATAGGAGTCAAAATTTGTTATTTTCCAAGTAGACTTGACATTTTAAAAACACTTCATTTATATTACATAATGATTAAACAAAGTACTGTTATTAATATACATCACATTCTCATATATATATACATGTGTGTGTCTCTGGACTCAGCCTGTTTTGTTGACTGTTTATTTCTGTTCCAATTATGAACTCATCACGACTGTAATTACTAATGTGTTTTAACATCTAATATGATCTTCATTCTATCTCTTTGTAAAATCCATTTTGGCTATGTTTGCCTATTTTCTACACACACACACATATACATGCATGCGCACACACACATTTTAGAATTAATATTTTGCACTTTATTTCTACTAAAATTTTTTTAAATGTTTATTTATTTTTGAGAGAGAGAAGGATAGAGTGCAAGTGGGGGAGGGGCAGAGGGAGGGGGAGACACAGAATCTGAAGCAGGCTCCAGGCTCCAGCTGTCAGCACAGAGCCCAACATGGGGCTCGAACTCATGAACCACAAGATCATACCCTGAGCGAAAGTCAGACACTCAACTGACTGAGCCACCCAGGCACCCCAAATTTCACACTTTATAAGAGATAGTGCTGGAATTTTAGCTGGGATTGCATTTTATAGCAAATAAATTAAATTTGTGACCAGACCAATAGCATCCCTTATGTAATCATTTGTCTTAAAAAAAAAAAAAAGTCACTTGCCTGATATATGTTTGTCCAGACTCTCCAGCTTCTGCCTTCTACATCTGCCAGCAGATGGTGGGTGCTCACCCTGTGTGTCACCTGTAAGATCAGGTGTGTAGTCTACTGACTCAAGTGTCTTCCCAGAAATAATCTGAATTTAATCATTCACACCTCCCCAAGTTAGTGTATGAATAATTTTCTTCAATTGTGTGGTTGAATCAAGTTAAAAACAAAACAAAACAAAACTGGAAAAAATTTCTTGCCTCTGAAACAGTTCGAGGCCTAATTGGAAATGCACATTTTATTCTCGGCCACTTCTGTTTATGTTATCAGTTTTGTGATTACATGAGGATGTTTGTACCTGGTGGATGCAATACGTGATTTACCCACTTTCTAAAAAGATTGTCACTTTTCCCCCTTATGGTGATATTACATGGGTCATATGATGGCAGCTTTTTATTCTTAATTAAATTTAAAAATGTTTTTTCTTGGATGGACCTAAAGGGTATGATAGTAAGTGAAATAAGTCAGAGAGAGACAAATACACTATGATTCTATTCATATGTGGGATCTAAACCCAAACAAACAAATGAACAAATAAAAAGTAGAATCGGACCTGTAAATGCAGAGAACTAACTAGTGGGTCCAGAGGGGAGGTGGGGAGGGATGGGCAAAATGGGTGAAAGGGAGTGGGAGACACAGGCCTTCAATTATGAAATAAAAGTCATGGGAATAAAAGGCACAGCACAAGGAACGTAGTCAGTTATATTGTGGCTGGGATGTAATGGGACAGATGGCAGCTACATTTGTGGTGAACATAGGGTAGTGTGTAAATTTGTCAAATCACTAAGCTATACACCTGAAACTAACGTAACATTGTGTGTCAACTGCCCTCAAAATTTTTAAAAGTTTTCTTCCTCAGGCTAATATGGAACTTCTGGAATTCAAGCATGGCTACTTCAATTCTGGACAATGTTATATCTCATTTGTTTAAAAGTTTATTTATTTATTTTTAGGAGAAAGAGCAGGGAAGAGGCAGAGAGAGAGGCAGACAGAGAGAAAGAGAGAGAGAGAGTCCCAAGCAGTCTCTGCACTGTCAGTGAAGAGCCTGACGTGGGGCACAAACTCACATAGTGTGAGATCATGACCTGAGCTGAAACCAAGAGTCAGAAGCTTAACCGACTGAGTCATCCAGGTGCCCCTAGTTACATTGCATTTAATTTTAATTTTATTCACATATATATGTATGGACATATATATAATGGACACATGTCTATAATGAAATTAGCCGAAGAAGCCCAATTTTTTTTAAATATAGTTTATTGTCAAGGTGGTTTCCATATATCACCCGACAAGTGCCTCCTCCATGCCCATCACCCATTTTCCCCTGGCCCCCACCTCCATCAACCCTCAGTTTGTTCTCTGTATTTGAGTGACGGTCAAGTGAGACAGGCACCATCTTTGAAGGATAAGAAAAGCATTTCCCATGGAGTGAAGTGCAATCTATTCTGATAGACTTTTAAATTTTTAAGCCTATTTTTATGTGCACTTTTTAAAAATTTAAACTTTTAAACATTTAACATTTCAAAAATTGTTTAAAAAGTTCTTTTGAATGACTTCATTATTCACAGAGGACAACAACATTCTTTCAGGTGAAGCTGAACAGATATGAGCTCCATGTCATCAATGAGGCTTTGAGAGTCAGCTGACAATATTGTCAAATCACATAATTTTTGTTAGGCATCAACCAACATTTTATTGCTTTTGAGTTAATACACTTACTTAGTTGCTCAGACATGCACTTTGCAACTATTTAATCTTGGTGAGTGAGTCAGGAAGTTTTATTGCTTGGTATTAAATATTCCACGAAAGCTTTATTGATTTTTTTTTTCAATTACGAGATGGGTGTTTGACTTTTCTTGATTTTAAAGATCTCCGGTTGTTTTTGTTAACCTCAACAGAAACGGCTTTCTGGAACATGATGGTAGAGTGCAGGGCTACTTTTTCAGATCTGCTATTGAGATGCCTCTGGGGCCACTGTGGGTGGTCCATGGAAGAATGCAGGGGTGTGGCTGTCCCTGTCTCAGTAGGGGCAGACAGACACCTTTGTTGCTTTGATGGATACTAGGCCTTCATATAAGATTTGATTTGAATAAAGAGTTTAATTGCTACACTCACTTCGACAGCATTGCTTTAAGATCCAGAACTTTAGGGACTAGATAGCCCTTTAGCATCGTGTCATTGTGGACTAGAGTTGCTTCTTTTTTTAAAAATTAAAAAAAAATTAAATCCAAATTAGTTAACATACAGTGTAATAATGATTTAAAGAATAGAATGTAGTGGTTCATCACTTACAGATAACGCCCAATACTCGTGTCCTTCTGGGCGCACATCACTCATGTAGCCCACCCTCCCGCCCAGCACCTCCCCAGCACCCCCCAGTTTGCTGGACCAGAATTGTTTTTTAAGCATGTTTGAATTTTTATAATCGGCCCCAAGGTCCACACCTGGATCGCATCTCAGGGTGGCATTGTGTCCACGTGCTCTTCTCATGACACCAATCAGCTTCCCAGGAAGACAACAATCTTCTCTCTCCCCGCAAATCAGCTAATGCTACCACTTTGCATTTGAACAACATGGTTCCATGTGGTATACTCCAGAATATAAACTTGAACCATGGTCTTTCTCACCTAAGGAAATCTATCATGAGCAATATTTATAGGTGATTGTCTAAAAAGTTGTCAATCAATGCATTTTTCTAGATATTATTAAATCTGTTCTTGGATTATGTTGGCTGATAGCAATCTGTATGTTGAGTTCAACTGTGAACTTGCTGTCACTGAATCCTGCTTTGTCCTGACACTACATATCCACTTTGGGAGAGCATAGGAGGAAAGATTAGCTACTTCAGGCTGTCTTTCCTGCTCTGATAACTGCCAGGGTGTTCTGTCTGTTCTTCTGTGTCTTCTCCATGGAGAAGGAGCCCCTCTTGGCCCTCATTCACAGGACATGTTCCCTGACCAATTGTTTAGTGTCATCCTTAAGGTGTTCCAAGTCATATAACATTATTTCACTATTTTAATCAGTGACTGAAAAACCCTTTTATTATTTTCTTTTTACATACTTCTCATAAATGTAAAAGACTTCCAGGCAGGGATCCGGATATTGGCTTTACCGCTGCTTTGATCAGTGTATTGCTTCTTCTTCTGTGATTTCCTCATTGCCTTTATTTTAAATGTTGTTACAGTGTGTATGTATTTACATAAGCTACCTTCATTTCCTTTGCTTATATAAAGGAAGGTATAATATATTAAAAATACAATCAATTTATAATGTAGGATAAATTTAAATCAATGAATGTCCACTCCCAGGGGTGGTCACTTGTTCCACCTTATCTCCAAAGAATGAATGAAAACCCTTGACCCCAAAGCCCACAGTTTTCAGGTTGACTCTGGTGGAGAAATCCTGCCAGACCTTGTCCTGCCATCTTCCCATCCTCACCCCCTACCTTTCAAGCACTGATTGGAAGGAGTGGAGAGATGGAGAATGTCTTGTGTGTGTGTGTGTGTGAGATGTCTACATTTTGATACAGATAACGCCGACTCTATTGTAAGTAAAAGAGAGGAAATATGTGTTCCATTACATAGTCATCAGGAGTCTCCAAAGAAGAGGCAAATATGATTTCCAAAAAGATATTTAAAGCTTTTTTTAAATATATAGATTCAGAAATCAGGGATTCCACTGTGGGACTGTGCATGCGCATCAACATTGAAAGTAGATATCTGCGGTCATGCGTCTCAGTTTTTGGGAAAGTCCTTGCTTCGAATATTCTCATCTGCTAACATCATCCACATTACGTGCCTTCATAGTTGAAGAAGCATGGTCACTACACGCTTGTGCGAAGTATGAATTTAGAATAAGATAAAGAATGAAAATCTAAAGTCTATCCTGTTCTTATCGACAATGCCATTTATTTAGGAGACTTTGTAGACAATCCTGCATTAATATACCACTTAGCCTAAACTTTGTTCACACTTTTTTCTTGATTTTATGCTTTTACATTTTCAATTCAAAGCCATACATACCACAGTACTGTTTAAATTTCAACTCTTAGCTAGTTTTTTGGAGGCTTGCTCTTCAAATTGTGGTCCAAAGAACATGGATATCAATGTCACATGAGAACTTGTTAGACATTTAATGTTACATTTCATCCAGACCTACCGAGTCAGAATTCACATGTCAATGAGGGCCTTAGAAGGTTCCAATGCACATTAGATTTTGAGAAGCACCTGCTTAGTAGAGAAACTCAAGAATTATTTTAATGTGTTTCTGTATTTACTACAAATTCTATGAGTTTTGTGTTATTATAGTTGTTAAGATGATGGGTTATCTAATAAGTCTTGTTGAAATTACATTTTACTAAATGAAAGTGTGTACAAATGAAATGTTATCCTTGGTGAGTAGGTTAGGAGATATATGTCCAAAATAAATACAAATTACATGTGTACAGGACTTTGTTAAGTGCCAGACATTGTTTTAAGTTTTTTTAAACATATTATTTCAATTACCTCTTACAATAGCTGAGATGCATTAATTACAAATTGCATTTTTATCATTCATTTTGGGAAAATGGAAATTTCAAGTAACTTTTCCCAGGTAGCACAGTTGGCCAATGGTAGAGCAGGATTGGAAGCCTGACTCATCCTCTTCACCACATTGTCACACACACAGGTACCAATTTTCTTTGCTGCAGAGAGGAGTCCAGTAAGACACAGCAGTGGCTGTGCTGCAAGATCTACTTTAGGTATGAGAACTTCAAACAAAGTAACTACTCATGAGTTTTCAAATTACTCATATAACTATCCCTTTGAATTTTTAAAATTAATTTTATTATATCTGTGGTGGTAATAATGTCAGCTGCACAGTGCCAAAATTAAAGAATTTCTTATTTATTTACTTATTTTTAATTTTTTAAATGTTTTTTTATTTATTTTTGATACAGAGAGAAACAGAGCATGAGAGGGGGAGGGGTAGAGAGAGAAGAGCCAGAAGCAGGCTCCAGGCTCTGAGCTAGCTGTCAGCACAGAGCCCGACGTGGGGCTAGAACCCACAAACGTGAGATCTGACCTGAGCCAAAGTTGGAGGCTCAACCGATTGAGTCACCCAGGCGCCCCAAGAATTTCATATTTAAATATAGGAGCAAGATCAAGCTCTCGTAAGCATCTGGGTGACTTTACCATACTTCCTTAGAGATAAATTGCATAGCTCATATCTAGACAGAGGAAGTACATGAATTGTGAGTAGTGTAATAAGTCTGGTTAATTTTTTTTATGATGTTACAGAATTTTGTGATGAACATAATTTAAATATTATCACTCAGCTTTAAATTAGATGAGATGTATTTCTTAAATAATGGTCAACAAACTCTCAAGGATTTTTGTAAACATTTTTTCAACACGTATTTATTTTTGAGAGACCAAGCATGAGCAGGGGGGTAGGGGAGCAGAGAGAGAGAGGGAGACACAGAATCCGAAGCAGGCTCCAGGCTCTGAGCTGTCAGCACAGAGCCTGATATGGGGCTTGAACCCATGAACTGCAGGATCATGACCTGATCCGAAATCAGAGGCTCATCCAAATAAGCCACCCAGGTGCCCCGAATCTCAAGGATTTTGAATTAACAAAAAAAGTATTTTGGATAAATCATCAATATTTTTTAATGCCTTTTAATCTCCAAGACAATATGGCCAAATATGTTGACCAACACTCACAGTACTAAGGTCTTCAACTAAGTTACCTGACAATGCCCACTGTCCTCTTTTCAGAAAAACTGTTCCTCACCCAGCTTCCTGCTAAAGGTCATGACCTAAGCTGTGTTTTGAGGAAGTGACTGACAGTGATTGATCGAAATGCAGACAATTGATTTAAGCTCAGTGAATCTCTAAGCTTGTTGGTGCCACTGAGGTGACCTACTGTGAAAATTTCTACTCTACTAAGGTGATGGTTATTAACCCTGGCAAGATTCCTCAGAAAAGTTTAAAAAAGTAGGGAGAAAGCCATCAAGTTGGGAGGAAAATGAGAGACAGAAAACAGAGACACAAAGGGAAGCAATGAAGTCCAGAGGGAAAACACTATGGGCTATAATAATGACACTCAAAAAGAAGAAACCAGGACAGGACAAGGGAGAAGGTGAGACCCCAAAACGTCCAAGTCTTTATGTAGAGTTTGTTAGGCTAACCTAATACTTCCCATTATTAGATTTTACTTCAACCTCTTTCCTTTTCCCTCTGGTCATTTGAGAGGTGACCTCCATTCCCATGCTGTCAAATATGATCTATCCATTGATGGTTTCCAAGTACATGAGGAATGCTTAGAGCTTAGGAAAAGAAAGGAAACAGGCCAAGGGGATTAGCGAAAGGAAGAGAGAATAAGCAAATGTGTTCAATGTTGCTGTGGTTCTGAAGTGCTCTACATTATTGACCATTAACTTTGGTAACAAGAATGCCATTTGTTGTTGGTAAGAACAGTTTTGGAATGGTAGAGACAAAAGCAGGATTTAAAGAAGTTGGCTACAGAATTAGAGGAGAAGTAGATTATCAAGAAGTTTTCAATAACAGAAAAGTGGGTCGGGAGTGTGCTGTTGTGTAAATGTGCCCCTCTCAAATTCATATATTGAAATCCTAACTCCCAAAGATGATGGTAGTAGTAAATGGAGCCTTTGGGATGTACTTGCGTCATGAAGATGGAACCCTCATCAATGGGATTCGTGTTTAATGAAGGGTTTCCAGAGAGAGCCCTCACCCCTTCTGCCACATGAGGAAATGAAAAATCTGCAAGAGATCTCTCACCTGACCATGCTGACACCCTGATCCCAGACTTCAAGTCTCTAGAACTTTGAGAAATCAATTTCTATCATTTATAAGCCATCTGGTCTGTGGTACATTGTTACAGCATCCTGAACAAACTAAGACACAGTGGTATGAGGAAGTTGGGGCAAGGGAACATATTTTCAAATTTCAAAACTTTTGGTATATTTGTATGTTTATGGGAATGATAAAGTAGGGAGAAAAATACAATACAATGAGAAAGGTCAAATGCAGAAGAAAATGCTCGAATCAATAAGAGAGGACAGGTTCCAGTGGACAAGTGGAAGTGTTTCTTCATAATGTGGCCAGAGTGTAAGACTTTTAAAAAATGCAATTAACAAAGTTGATTTATAAGAAAGCCCTTCATTTAGAAAATTTGCATGGAACATTTTTTTAATTGGACATTAAGTAGCCAAAAAAGCAAGTCTTCATACATTTCAAAAACTCATATAAACATATTCTTTCCATTCAGTGTAATGAAGTCAGAAAGTAGTAATAAAGAGATTATCAAAAGTTTCCTCATGGTTTTGTAAATTAGAAAACCCTTCTAAAAATCAGAGATCAAAGAAGAAATACTAGGTAAGTTATGAAATATTTAAAAATGAATGATAATATAAAATAGCATAAATCAAAATTATAAACTACAACTAAGTTATACCTATTTTGAAAGGAAGTTGATAGTTTTAAGTTTCTTAATTATAATAGAAGAAAGTCTGGAAATAAAAAAGTTTAAATGTCCAACCTCATAAATTAGAAAAAGAGTAATATAGAATTAAGCCTCCAAATCAGAAGAAATAAAATAATAAAGAACAGAGAATAGAAAAAATCAGTCAAAGATAAAATCAACAAAATTAAGGGAAAAAAACTTTTTTAACACATTTCTTTGTCTAAACTGGTATAGCATGAAAAGGAAATGTAACGTACAAATAAACACTAAAGATGAAAATGAGACATAACCAAGGTACAGGGGACCAGTCCACGTACCCCCAGTCGAACAGTCCCTGAGTAGGTGGTTGGTGTCGGCGAACTATCTATAGGAAAGAAAGAAGACAGACAACGTGAATGGTGATAAAACCACACTTTACTAAGAAAGTCAGTGTCTTTTATGCCATAGGGGATTACACATTTTTTTTTCTTTAATGATTACACAGTTTATGGTCCTTGAGAGAGTAAAAACATGTTCTGGGAAGGATTATTTTTTTATCATAAAAGGAAAAACAGCCGTGGAAACAGAAGCAAAAAAAAAAAAAAAAAACCAGGAATGAAGGAGTCTGTCTCTCAAAGAATCTTCTTTTCTTCAAGGCCCTTTAGCAGTTATGTCTGGGCAAGATGCTTATCATTCAAGGGGTTAATTTTAGACAGAGGATTGTGTTTGCCCCAACAGCAGGCAATGAGCTGGGAACAGAAATAAAGTAAGGGAAAGCAGGTGCCACTAACTGACCCAAGTTGATTCAAAATTTAAAGCTATATGCCTTCATTGCTTTTGCAAAGCAACGAGAAAAATCATAGACAGGTTAAACAGAAGCCACATGTGCAGCCCAGGAGGCCAAATGTTGCTTCACAGTCTTTTGATTGTTCTGCAACTTCCCAAATAGTTCTCCTGTGCCCTGGAGGCCTAGCCATCAAAGGTCACTTTTTCTGTGTCCCGAAGGCAGTGCCATCAATGGTTGCTCTGGGGGAGGTTTTTTGGCCTACTGGGCCTCAACAGATATACCAAAGATTAAAAAATAGTAAGTGAATACAATTGACAATTTTATTCTAATATCTTGGAAACTTTTGATAAAATGGTTGAATTCCCTAAAAAGTAAAATTTACCAAAAATCACTCAAAAAGACATAGAAAGTTAAATAGTCCTATGACCGTTAAGGCATTTTCCATTGCAATTTAAAATTTTATCATCAGAAAAACAGTCAATTTGCCCAGTTGAGTTTTATAGGTAATTTCTAAAAATTCTCAAGATTCTAATCTACAAAAACTTTCTCAGAGACTAGAGAGGAAAGACTTGCAAATTTATTTTGTGAGTTTTTCAGTTTTATTTTATGAGTAAAATCTCATACCAATGCCAGATAAGGGTAGTATATATAATTTCAGATAATTTAGTAGACTTGATAGTGGAAAGTTGAGGAAATTTTCTTCTGATTGTGATGATGGTAAGTCATCACTTAACAGTGTGTATGAGGATTCTGGAGTTTGGGACCATAGGAAGTAAAGGATTAACAGCAGGTCCGCATCTTTGTTCCTTACTCCTAGTCTTGGCTTTGATTAGGTCTCTTTGGAAACCCACTGATGGTGTTTAACAGCTGAAGGATCAATGAGGGGGTTCCAGGGAATGCTATATACTAATTTTGTTACCTAAAGCATTCACAGCTATGCTGATGAATGGAATGATGTAGTCCTTGAGAGACATTCAAATTAAGTAGCTGATTCATCCTGTAGAAAGGGTTAGTCCCTCTAAATCCAAACTCACTGCAAAGGATAAAAAAGGGGAATTAGATATGATGGATTCGGCACTTCTCCAACATCGATATGTTTCTACTGTTTCTTTTTTGTATCTTTTGTTAATTGTTAGAAAGTTTGGTACTAGGAGAGATAAGTGAATCTGATTTTGACAGAGAAGATAGGAAAACAACATAATTTAGGTAATTTTTGTTTCTCCGGGTTAATTTATAAATGTGATACAATGACCATAAAAGCACCAATCATACATGGGGGGGGCGTATGTTGGGAGAAGCCGGACAAGTTGATTCTGAACTTCAATATGACAAAATATCCAAGTAAAACTAGCCAAAAATTTCCAAAAAAAAACCCCCACGGGGAATAAATAGGAATAGCTATACAAAGTATTGGAATGTAACATAAAACTACTTGAATTAAGACAATCTGGTAATGTATTAGTCAGGAGAGGCTAGGTTATGGTGAAATACAAATCATCCCAATATGTTAAATATAAAGTTTAAATAACAGAGATTTATTTCTGGTCATGTACATCCTCCATGGGTTAATGAGTAGGCCCTACTCATTGTACTCACTCAGAGACTCAGGCTGGCAAAGCCATGACCCTGGTTACTCTACTAAAAGCCAAAAATATCTGAAGGGTTTTAAAATGGCAATAAATGGTACTTAGTAAACAGTTGCCTAATAGATTAAGTAATGCATATTGTATGCCTTTTCAGTTTTTCAAATTTCCTTGTTTTCCCCCTCCTAAGCATTTTACTTTTTTCTTTATGGAAATCTTGATATTTCTTGTTGAGTTTACTTCCACATGTTTTCTTTTTTGGTGTTGTCATAAGTTTATTTCCACATATTTTCTTTTTTGGTGTTGTCTTAAGTGGGTTTTTATTGCTATTGTGTCTTCCAATCATTGTTTGTATGCATGAAAGTTATTATTTTCTGTATATTAATTTTGTACCCAAGTACTTCATTGAATTATTTTATCATTGTAATAATTCATATTATAATATTGGATCTTCCAGGTATATAATCTTTAAAATATAAACATGATAATTTACTTTCTCCCTTCTAATTATTATAACAATACAATAACTTCTTTATCTTATTTAATTCCATTAGTTAGGAGCTCAAGAATAATGTTATATAATTGTGGATGGTGTGTAGTTATGACATTAATATACTTTACAGAATTTTTTCCCATTAAGTATGAAACCAATGTTTAGGATGAGATGATATTTTATCTCCTATTTCTTAGTAAAGTGGTTAACTCAATAGTTTGTTTAATCATAATAAATGTGTTTTCTGAATCTACGACTTATCATATGATTTTTCTCCTTACAACTATTAAGATGGTAAAATCCATTAATAGTTTTCCTGATTGGAAAGATCTCGTCATTTCTAAAATCAACCCCAATTATTCAGGGCATACTCATTTTTAAAGTACTCCTGGATTCTGTTGATTAACATTTTACTTAGGATAATTTGTGTGTGTGTGTATGGCCTTTTCAGGTCTTAGGCTCAATCTTCCCTTCATTAAAATAATTTAGGAAATCTTTTTTCAATGATATCTAATAGCATTCTGGTTACCTGATTTCTACAGATATGGAAGAAAACCCGTGTGAAGCCATGTGAGGCTAGTTCTATTTTTTTAAAAGGATAACTTTCAGAAAACGTTATATATTTTGTAATTGGTCTGATAAGATTCACTAGGGTTCATCTTGGCATGCCCCTCACCGACTCGTGCATTCTCTCTCTCTCAAAATAAATAAACTTAAAAAAAAGTTATCCATTATTTCAAAATACAAGCTCTTTAATTCTTTTACTTTTTTAAACTGCTTACTATTTTTGCACTATTTATTTAATTTTTAATTATTGTTATTTAAAAAAATTTATATGTTTATTTTTGAGAGAGAAAAAGAGAGAGAGAGCATGAGAGAGAGCACACAGGGGAAGGGCAGACAGGGAGATACAGCATCCAAAGCAGGCTCCAGGCTCTGAGCTGTCAGCACAGAACCCAAGGCAGGGCTCAAACTCACAAACTGTGAGATCATGACTTGAGCTGAAGTTGGAAGCCCAACTTACTGAGCCACCTAGGTGCTCCACTATTTGCTATTGTATACTATTACTCTAATACAAAATATAAAGAAAAATAAACAAATTAACCTGCACTTACCTTTGAAAGTTTTCGTGGCTGGTGTGAGGGAGACAAGAGAGAGGAGGTCATTGTGTCGGCCGACTTTCAGATTCACTAACGGAATCACTGCTGTGCATTGGTTCAATGGGATCTTTTTCTTTTCGTGCAACTTTAACAAGGAACCAATCCAATGACACTTGCTTTTGCTTCCTTTGAGGGTTTTGTGGAAATGTGATATTGCATTGATGAACACCCACAATCCTGCAGCGAGAGACACAGAGAGAGAGAGAGAGAGAACCGTTGGCTCAGTTGTGATCATGTGACTTTCTGTGGCACATACTCCTCGTATTGCAAGACATCGCTCATTTACCAAGTTAAAGTTTATTAGAAATGTTTCTTCATCTTGCAGAACACTCGCAGGTTCCTTGTAATCCAAGGTTTTTACTGTAATTCATTTCAAAGAATTAAATCAGGCTCCAATCTGATTGTATGAGAAAATGTTCTTGACATAGAGAAGAAGGGAAAAGAAATTGATTCCTTTTCTTTGGATGGGGTGTTAATAGCTTGGAGCTCAAAGAGGAAGCAGACAGACTAGGGATTAAAGACACAACTGGAGTGGGGAGCGCCCATGGGGTGGTGGGCTGGAGGAGGAGCACACAGGCACACTTTCCAGCCTCCCTGCCTGTCCTAAATGACTTGTCTTGATCACTTTTTGGAAGTGGGTCTCAGTGGGTAAATCATAACCAAATCCAGTCCAAGGAAAATTGGCCTCTGGGTTATACCTGGAAAGCTAGATGGGTTAAGACTCTCTGGGGAAGCATAGGTGATTAACAGTCTATTTTTAAAACCTTTCTTCAAAGTGTGTGATCTCCATCTGGGTTGTCCACAGTGTATTGCCGTCTGTGAAACAGCACGTGTTTATTTTTCTAAAAATGAACTAGTCCATACTATTTATTCCCAAGGAATAAATACAGGAAATGTATTTGCAAACAAAACAGGACTCAATGGGGAGTCATAAAATTAGTTTCTAGAAGGTTTCCAGCACTGTAGAATTCATATGCTTGCTATTTTGAAGATTCGTACCCTTTTCCTATTTTCTTTCATTTACTTGCTCACCTGTTGTTAAACATAACAGGGGATAAAGTGAAATACTAAAGAGAGAGGGCCTGGCTTCCTTGCTGTCAGTCCTGTGGAAAAACTGGAGGCATTACAGATTACAGATGGCATTACAGATGTGGTTTTGTCCCATAGCTGAGGGGGCAGCAAGTTCCATGAATAAAAGGAAAAACATCTCTACAGTACCCGGCATCTAATAGGCCCACAATAAATACACTATTTCCTCAATTCCAAATACCCTATATTTTCACACTTCTTATCTCTGAAATCAGTGTGCATCTTTCAGTTGGTCACTCTGTCAGTTATAACTGAGTGCATTCTTTTTCTTAGAGGTGCATAAAGTGAGGGTGCACGTGGCAATCAGCAGTGTTTTAGATTTGCTTAATGACAGGAGCTGTTAAATAAATGAAGATAGTCAGGGAAGACCACTAATTAACCGAGACATTCCAATTTACCTTCTAGGAGATGAACCCCTTCGATAAGCTCTCATTCAACTTAGAAATCAGTATTTCATCTTGCTGCTTGATTTGTGAATAAGAAACTGTTTCAGGGACACCTGGGTGGTTCGGTCGGTTAAGTGTCGGACTTCAGCTTAGGTCTTGATCTCACTATTTGAGGGTTCCAGCCCTGCATGGGGCTCTGTGCTGACAGTTCAGAACCTGGAGCCTGCCTTGGATTTTGTGTCTCACTCTCTCTCTGCCCCTCCCCCCACTCATACTCTGCTTTTGTCTCTCTCAAAAATAAACACACATTAAAAAAGTGTAAAGAAACTGTTTCAACATTGACAAAGGCCTTGAAAAGGACAAGGGTATCATGAGAATGTCACACAGAAGTCTGTGTCTATTTCATACACACAAAATGATACAGAAGATTCTGCGATTTGCAGAGAAAAAGGTAAAAAATCTGGGTATGTTAAGACATGTTCCCTCCCCCACCCCAGTTTCTAAACTTCAGTTTAAAAGGCGGCGGGGGAGGGGTGGCCTTTAGCTTGTAACACGTGTGCTTATCCGGCCTCTCCCCCTTTCTGTTTTCCTGCACGTGGTTTAAGACTCACCTTCTTTGGCCGGGTGGCCTGCCAGCCTCCGATACCTAAAACGCCACGTTGCTCCTTTCCGTTTACCCGGTCTGTGTAATTATAAGGTACAGGCTGAGCTCAGCTGCAAGCATTAATCCCGGCTGGTAACAGGAAGCTGCAGGCATGCCAGAAGCCTGCGAGGAGGAGCACCTCTCACCCTTTTCTATCAGGCTCAGCATGGGGGGCGAAGGCACGCGTGCTTTCCTATGCGTCTTTGAATTTGACCAGAGGTCTGCATCTCCTGCTTATATGTGCCAGGTGCTATAATAAATATTAGGAAAGGAAAACAAATGGAGCCTTCTTCTCTCTACCTATCTGGGAGTGTACACAGGACTGGTGAAGAATCAATTTATAAACATCTGTACCCAGCCATTCCAGGATGAAGTCAAGTCTTGGGACCCTCCGTGGGAGCGAGCTATATAAACGTTGACTTTGCATATGTCTTTATGTTAATTTCCTGTATTACATTTATAAGGTGTAATACACATGGCGTATTTCGACTGTACTTACAATATAAGCATTCATTACAGAGCCAATATTTTTCACAGGTGGTGTGTTAACTCTGCCATGTCATGATGCAGACTGTGTGACATGGCACCTCATGAAAATGCTGCTCCTATTTGGCAATTTGCACACATGTGTGTATTTGCATACAAATATATTTGCATACATGTATGTATTTATGGCTGTGTGTTTTATTACAAATGCAATATATAGAAAGCATTAGAGTATTTGTTTAAAAAGGGATCATGACCTTTTCTACAGAAGGTGAGGAAGAGCACTCAGCAAACTGCAGTCCTGCTCTGAAAGGAACTTTTTGGGAAGATTTCCGTTAATATTCTCCATGTGTCTGTCAGGACATACCGCTGGGTCTCCATGATTAGCTATTGCCGCTTCAAAAATGATTGCCAAGATCATTACAGTCCTATGAAGCTTAATTGATTTGAGTAGCCAAATTATCTTGCTCTTTTTTTTAAACAAACAATACGGAAGTTGCATGTAACACAACTGGAAGGAAAGTAGGGGGTCCTTGAGCGGTTGATTCCAAGCTTTCTGTTTTGAAAGCAGGACAGTGTAAAATGTGGGTAAAGAAGCTTTAGATTTAAGCCAGGTTGGCCAGAAGGTTCTCTGAGGTTTATAAATATGAGCCAAATACTGAGGAAATCAGGACTGAGGTTTGATTTGGATGTGTGCCAATGAATTCATAGTCTAGAATGGAAACAACATAGAATGTGATAGTTTTACATGGTTTCCATCCAGAACAAGGTAAGACTTCAAACAGCAAACCGCCCGGAGCCAAATCAAAGAGAGGATTTCATAAAGCCATAGTGGAGCTGGGTGACACATGTCCCGGCAGACACAGAGCAGCGTGCCTGTCACCTGGGGGGGGTGTCAGTGAGCTGCTGCCTTCAAGAAGGCGTACAGCGGTCGGTTGCTCTCATACCTGTGTGGGGTGTCCGCCTGGAGGCAGGAAGAGCTCCCTTGGGCTTGTACTTCGCAGTTTACTTAAGGCATCATTTTTGTGTCCGTGTTCCACTACTGGAACTCACGTGTGCCATAACTTCCAGTGTGGAGGAAGGCTGATGCGATCTGGGTGAGAACAAGATGAGCTACTTGACAGATGGAGTTTTACCTTGAGGTGGGGATTGGCAATCTAAAGCAAGGGTCCATACGCCTTTAATTTTTTTTAACATTTATTTATTTATTTAGAGAGACAGAGTACAAGCAGGGGAGGGGCAGAGAGAGAGACATACACAGAATCTGAAGCTGGCTCTAGGCTCTGAGCTGTCAGCAAAAGTCCAATGCAGGGCTCGAACCCACGAACTTTGAGATCATGACGTGAGCTGGCATTAGATGCTCTACCGACTGAGCCACCCAGGCACCCTAGGTCCATAAGCCCTTTGAATGAAACATCACTATCAATGAAATGTTTTTAAGCACAGTTTGAATTTACATATTTACTTATAGATATGTATAGATACTTATAGAGCACTGTTGTACGGGCCTATTTTGTAATATATATTTTAAGTGAAATGGAAATTTATAAAGACTACCATAAAAATAATTATTACTTTTACCTGCAAACATGGTTCATTTTAGAAGTGTTGGCTCCTCAGCTTGATTGTTCTCTTTAGCTCCTGTCACAAGAACTGTCTTCAATCTGTGGTTTCCTTTGTGTGGGTCAGTTAAATCTAAATAATATAATCAGTACATTGTGGGCACACATAGCTGGCAGTGCATCGCATGAAGCTTAAGGGAACCAGTGAGCAAGAGATGCTCCACCAAGGCAGTGACCGAACCGATGTTTACAGGGGTTACCGGCACCTAAGGGCCTGTCCACATTCCATGCAGAAAATCCCAAGCCCTTTCTGTTTTTAGAAAAGACAAAAATGGCTGTTCGCCTCTGCGTGTGCACTCTTGAGTCCACGTGTACCTCTTGGAGAATTCCCTGGTAAATTTCTGAGCCTAAGACAACAGTGGACCATGGTCCAACCTTGAAAGCAGGGATTTCCAAGGCAAAGTCCCGTTTCTTGCCAGAAGTGAATTCTTAGGAGATGAAGAAGGCACTGAGGGGTATAAAAGAAAGGTCCAGCCTCTGGGAGCTTGTACTTCCTTCTCTGCATTCCCAGAGCAGACATAGGGAGCCTTGCCACCCCTGTCTGGTCCCCTAACACCCTGTGACCACATTCATCGTGCCGTCACAACTGCCTGTATACTGGACTTTTTCCCATCAGACTGTTGGTTCTATGAAAGGTGAAATGAAATGGGGTCACTCATGTTAAGGGCTTTTAAAATGGAGCCAGGAGGGATAAAGGCGATGAGCCTTAGACACGTCCTCACCAGTGGAACCATGAACTTTTGAATTGGGACAGACTGCAAATACTCCAAGGCCTCAGCACAAATACCTGCAACTTGCTCCAGGAACAGACTTTTGCTTAGTGATAGCATTAGCAACCGATTACAATCAACCATGATTAGTTTAGTGCAGACAACACAATCAAAATTCTTGGTAAACAATGTAGACAAACACTTCCTTTTTGTCTTCAAAATCTCCTGACTGTGGCTGCTTTCCCAATCTGTTGCACCCCAAATTATAATTCTTTGATCCTAAATAAATGCTTGTGCTTAATTACTGGCCCTTCACAATTTAGGTTAACAGTTAAGGAAGTAGGTACTTTGCCTTATTCACCCATATATTCCTAGCAGCTCACTTGAGGAAGCAGTCAATAAAAGATTGCCAAAGGAATGAATGAATAAAGCAGTCAGTCTCTCGGTTAAATCTTTGCTCAGTCGGCTGCATTTAGAGTCAGGCTCCAATTGTACTCCAAAAGGGGACAGGAGAGAAGAGAGAAGTAGGATCTGGGCTGACCTTCAGCCAGGCGAGCTAGCTGCCAGAGCACACATTAGGAATTAGAAGTTTCAGCCTGATATTCAGTTAGGAATCCTACCAGAATATGGAGTACATGGGAACCACAGCACTACCCCAAGTGCATGCAAATATCTGCAAAGCGGGGTTGTTCAACAAACAGCTGTGTTGTTTGGGATGAGCATCGACCCTCCCAAGCTGTCTCCCACTCAGGGCATTCTCTGAGCAGGACCCCTACTCTTCCTCTGCAGACATGACTTCCAACACTCTTTCCCAGTAGTTTATAATCTAGTAGGAAAGAAAAACATATAAACAATAGGCGTTTTTAAAGAGTTACTGTACCTAAGTATCCATCAATAGATGAATGGAGAGAGAAGATGTGGTGTGTATACATATACTTATATACAATAGAATATTACACAGCCATAATCGTTCCCACCTTCTGGGAATCCACCTCCAGGGTCGCTCCCACATAGAAATTCTCTAGTGCCTTTGGTCACTGGGTATGTGCTGGTGTCAGTAGAGTAGAAGAGGAGGATGATGGGTAGGGAGAGGGAGCAGAAGGGAGTAGGGAGCAGGGTGATGAGAAACGTCCAGAAGCCCCAGTGCCAGAAGGCTGCGGGAATGCTGGATACTAGGAACCAAGAAAGCCCAAGCTTCAAGATTTTTCATGTTGCAGAAATCAAGGTATAAAGTGTTTGGAAGAGGTGAGAAAAGCAACTATGGAGGAAGGGAATGAGAGTGGGGAAGGCTGCTCAGGCCCTGCCAATCGGCACCCAAACCTTCCCTCCATCAGGGAAACCTGGAAACAGTTGTAACTTTGTCCATGACAATCCTGGCAAGGACACGGATGGCTGAATTGGCACAAATGATGTGAAATTCTTGCTGAGTTGTCTGTGTTCTGGGGTGTTTGGAGGCGTCTGGCAATGGCATTGCATGCATTACACCTGTACTCTCGGGTTTGTGGCCCTTGCACGCTAGATGTTGCTGGCATGCTCCATCCTGGGTGGGAGAGAAATACAGGAAGAGCCAAGTGCTGAGCCCCTTAGCCTGTGCAGCCCTGCAGTATTCAGAGTATTAGAGGCATAGGTGTTATCTGAAGAGCCCAGTAAACCAGAGGGGGATATATGAAGGGAGAGAACCTCTCTCATCTTGGGAACCTTTTATTTTATAGTTGATTAAGGATATGACAACTTTTTCTAAATTTTTACTCCAGGTCCACAAATGGGAACATATGCCATTGCGAGTGGGTAGCTGTAAGATACAACTAATTGAGAGGGACTATTACTAAACTATTATAGAGTATTACTGGAAGGATCAGTACATTGGGTGTAGTACGACATAACAGAAAAATCAGAGTGACTGCTGCCTCCTACGTATGAAAGTTTTCTTCATCATGGAATCACTCCCCATGTACCATTTTTGCTGGCATCTTTGCCTGATTATTACCTCCATGTCAGTTCTCTGCTTGTTCGTCTTCTTGTGAAGCATGCCCTTCCTCCATTCCAATGTCTGGATTAAGTAGGCATTAATAATTTCACATATCTTTATGGAGGGACTTCTTGGTGGTAAGCTCTATCTGTGCCAAGTACTGGGGATGCAAACACCAAGGACATTACACTTGTCCTTGAGTAGTTTATAATCTAGTAGGAAAGAAAAACATATAAACAATAGGCGTTTTTAAAGAGTTACTGTACCTAAGTATCCATCAATAGATGAATGGAGAGAGAAGATGTGGTGTGTATACATATACTTATATACAATAGAATATTACACAGCCATAAAAAGGATGAGGTTTTTGCCATTTGCAACAGTATGAATGGGACTGGAGGGTATAATGATAAGTGCAATAAGGGAGACAGAGACAGACAAATACCACATAATTTCACACATTGGTGGAATCCAAAAAACAAAACTAATGAAAAAATAAAAAGCAGAATCAGACCTACAAAGAACACACTGATGGTTGCCATAGGGAAAGGGGGAGAGAGGATAAGCAAAATGGGTGAAGTGAGTGGGAAATACAGGCTTTCAGCTATGAATTGAATAAGTCACAGGAATGAAAGACACAGCACCGGGAACATAGTCAATGATATGGTAATAGTGATAAATGGTGGCAGGTGGCGGCTGCACTTGGGGTGAGCACAGCATTATGTAGGGAGAAGTTGAATCTCTGCACTGTACATCTGTAACTAATGTAATATGCTGTGTCAACTATACTAAAATTTTTTTAAAAGGACAGTTACTGATTCTAACATAGAAATGACTATACAGATAAGGAAGAGTAATTCTTTGAAAGAGGTTGATCTAATTCAGCACAGCTCTTGAATCTGCTCACATTTATTTTTATGTCTTTATTGCCGCCACCTGGGTCTAAATACTATCATTTTTCCTTCATTTTTGCAATCATCCATTAACCATCTTTCTGCTCTTTCTTCCTACTATTCCAGTCTCCAAACTGCCACTGTGTGGAAGCAAATATGATTATGTATTTTTCTTGCTTACAACTCATCACGTCCCATTGTTAAGGATAAAATTATACAGGGACTTACATGACCTTCTTATGTTTCCTCCCTCGTTGCAATCTTTTTTCCTTCTCCCTCTTTCAGGCCAGACACTTGCTTTCATATTTTCATTTTGCCTTGGGCCTTTGCTGAGTATCTCCTCTGCTACACTCATGAATTTTCATTCACCCTTCTGATTTCAGTTCAGGGACCTTCCTTTCAGAAGCTTCTCCTGGGCTCCCAGACTTGATTCCAACCCTTGTAGGTACAATGGTCGCTCCCTACATTGCCCTTCATAGCACTTATCACCATTTATTCTGTGCTTATTGATTGTTTATTTCTTTAAAGAAAATAAAGAGCCAAAGCCTATAGAAGGAACAGCAGAAATAGGTGAAATAGAGACTTAAAAAATAGAAAAGATCAATGAAACCAAGAGTTGTTTCTTTGAAAATACACAAAACTGATAAACTTTTAGCAAGACTTATCAATAAAATATAGAGAGGATCCAAATAAATAAAGTAAGAAACTAGAGAGAAGTAATAATTGACATCATAGAACTACAAAGGATTATAAGAGAAAATTATGAAAAACTATATGCCAAAGAATTTAAAATTCATTGGATAAATTTCTAGAAACATACGGTCTCCAATATTGAATCAGGAAGAAATAGAAAACATGAGTAGGCTGATTACCAGTAACAAAATTGAATTGATAATTAAAAAACTCCCCAACCAGCAAGAGTATAGGGCCATATGGCATCACAGATAAATTCCACCAAACATTTAAAGAAGACTTAATACCTATTTTTCTTAAACTGTTCCAAAAAATAGAAGAGGAAGAAAAATTTCAAAATTTACTCTATGAGGTCAGAATTATCCTAATACTGAAACCAAAAACACTACAAAGAAAAAAAAAAAAGAAAGAAAACTATAGGCTAATATCTCTGGTAAACATGGATGCAAAAATTCTCAAGAAAATATTAGAAAACTGAATTCAACAATACATTAAAAGGATCATTCACTATGATCAGTGGGATTTATTCCTCAGATACATATGTGGTTCAATATTCACAAATGATGAATAGATAAAGAAAAAGCACTTGAGAAAATACAACATCTGTTCATGATTAAAAAAAATACTCTCAACAGAGTAGGCTTAGAGGTAACATATCTCAACATAACAAAGGCCATTTAAGGGCACCTGGGTGGCTCAGTTGGTTAAGCCTCTGACTTTTTTGATTTCAGCTCAAGTCACGATTTCATGGTTGATAGGATTGAGCTCTGCATCAGGCTCTACACTAACAGCATGGAGCCTGCTTGAGATTCTATCCCTCCCTCTCTTTCTGCCCTTCCTCTGCTCATACTCTCTTTCTTTAAATAAATAAATCACAATTAAAAAAATAAAGCCATAATGAAAACTCCACAGTGAACATCAGACTAGATGGGGAAAAGGAAAAAGGTCAGGAACAAGACAAGGATGTTAACTCTCACCATTTTTACTCAATACAGTGCTACAAGTCCTAGCTGCAGCAGTCATACAAGAAAAGAAATAAAAAGCATATACATCAGTAAGGAAGAACTAAAGCTATTACTATTAGCAGAAAACATGATACTATATATAGAACACCCTAAAGACTCCACTGAAAAACTACTAGAACTGATGAGAGAACTCAGTAAAGTTGGAAGATATAAAATTAACATACAGAAATCTTTTGCTTTTATTTTTCTCAAGTTTTTTTTTCTTTTGAGAGAAAGAGAGAATATGTGGGGTGGGAAGAGGAGAGGGAGATGCAGAGAGAGAGAGAGAGAGAGAGAGAGAGAGTCTTAAGCAGGCTCCTCACCCAGCATGGGGCCCAATATGGGGCTCTATCTCACAACATTGAGCTTATGACCTGAACCAAAATCAGGAGTTGAATGCTTACGTGACTGAGCCACCCAGGTGCTTGATATAAAATAATAAAGTAGCAGAAAAGGAAATTAGGGGGAAATCCAATTTATAGTTGCACCACAAATAATAAAATATTTAGGAATAAACTTAACTAAGAATGTGAAAGTCTTATACTCTGAAAAGTATAAGACACTGGCACAAAAACAGATCAATAGAACAAGGTAGATAGACCAGAATTAAACATATGTCTATGTGGTCAATTAATCTATAATAAAGGAGCCAAGAATATGCAATGGGGAAAGATCTTTTCAGTAAATGATGTTGGAAAACTGGACAGCTACATGCAAAAAAATGAAACTCGGCCACTGTGTCATACAGTACACAAAAATTAACTCAAAATGGATTAAAGACCTAGATGTGAGATCTTAAACCATTAAACTCCTAAAAGAAAACATAGGTGGTAATCTCTAGAACATCAGCTTTAGTAACATACTTATGGATTGGTCTCCTTGGGCAAAAACAAATAAAAGCAAAAATGAACTATTAGGACTACATCGAAATAAAAAAAAAAACCCTTTCCTTCGCAAAGGAAACTATTAACAAAACAAAACGGCAACCTAGTGAATGGGAGAAAATATTTGCAAAACAATACTATCAATAAATGGTTATTGACAGACAATGAGAAGATGTTCAATATCACTAGTAATCAAAGAAAGGCAAATTTAAACTACAAAATATCACCTTACACCAATCAGAATGGCTAGTTAACAAAAAGATGAGAAATAACAAGTGTTGACAAGAATGTCATATAGGAACTCATGTACTGGTGGTGGGAATGTAATGTGGCAGAGCCACTATGGAAAACAGAATGGAAGTTCCTCAAAAACTTAAAATAGCAATACCATATGATTCAATAATTCCACTACTAGGAATTTACCCAAAGTAAATGAAAACACTAATTCAGAAAGATACATGCTCCTCCCCATATTTATTGTAGCATTGTTTATAATAGCCAAGATATGGAAGCATCCCACATGTCCACTGAGGGATGAATGAATCAAGAAGACATGATATACCTTCTCACACCTTCATCACTGCTGCAGTAGATGGTAGACGCTATTGGTGCTGTTCACCATCTCTCTCCTTTACCAGGATGGTATATCTCCTCCATCTGCTAGGAGTGTTGGTTCCCCGTGGCTCTCTGCTCTACTTCTCTGCAGAGCCAATATAATAGAATATTATTCAACCGTAAAAAATAACAAAATCTTGCTATTTGTGGCATAGATAGACCTAGAGGGTATTATGCTAGGTAAAGTAAGTCACACAGAGAGAGACAAATAACATATGATTTCACTTATACATGAAATCTTAAAAACAAAACAAGTAAGCAAATAAACAAAAATCTAAGATGAATCTTAAGAGAGAAAACTGGCAATGCCAGAGAAGAAAATGGGGGTATGAGTGATATTGATGAAGGGGACAAAGAGGTACAAACTTCCTGTGGTATTTGGCTGGCTCAGTTGGAAGAGTGTGCAACTCTTGATCTTGGAGTCATGGGATTGAGCCCCATGTTGGGTGCAGAGATTGTTAAAAAAAATAAGCTTAAAGAAAAAGAGGTACAAAATTCCAGTTAGAGGGCATACGGTCAATAATATTATAATTGTAATACTGTATGGTGACACATATAACTACACGTACCTTGATGAGTATGAAATAATAATAATAATAATAATGATGTATAAAATTAGCAAATCAGTATGTTGTAAATTTGAAACTAATATAACATTGGGTGTCAATTATACTTCAATAATAAATTTTTAAAGAGAATATAAAGTAAGGAATAGGGTAAAAAAGATGGACTTTCTCCACAAAATATTTGATTTCTTTATAGGCTGCTTGAGGGCTGCTTGTCTTTTATTTACAAGGAACCAGATTAACATTTACTTGCCCAATGGTATAATCCTCTCTTCTTCTGGAAGGCAAAGAGTTCACACAGCCAAGGAGAGAATGGGTATGTTCAGAAGACCATGGCGGACATTATACAGGCATGAAACTTGAAATCCCCCAAATTTACATCACTCAGAGCTACCCTTTTCTCTACACATGATCTGGGATTTCCCTCACTGCCTTACAGGCCCAGTGATATGACCACTCAGGGCTACTGTGTCTATTGTAGAGATGATTCTTTGTAGATGGGACATTGTTTGGGTCCAATTTGGAATGGTCCAGGTTGGGTGGCAGACGGGGGATGGTGCTGGCCTTTCTACTCTAGAAAAGCTGAAATCTTCTACGAGCCTATTGTTCTGTATTGTTTATTTGGCTACAGAATGTCAAGTGGGCAATTAATACGTACTTAGTAGTCGTAGATTCCTTTATTAGGGACTTCTTGTAGCGCAGTGGGAATGATTACTTCTCATAGACAACTCAAGGCCCATGGGACTCATCCGCAATTTCCTGATCTAAAGATGTCTGGAACTAAACAAGCAAGTTTGTGCTACGTGGTTTGGTGCTGACTCTTAACTCCTCTTCGCATAGCACTTCTGACCTGTAACATGCAAAATGATCCTTTCCTTAGACTCCCCAAACCTCAGTGTGTACAAATCAAACCAAGTTTCCCTTGAGAATTTGCTAAAAAATAACTTGGTGACTAGGAAGAGATGATCTTTCCAGGGACATGATGATGGCTACATTATGTACAAAATTTGAGCAATAGACCAGTGGCCGGGAAGTTCATCCCAATCCCGTCCTACTTTTATTGAATTTGTAACCAGGTAATTTCATTTCTTAACCTGCATTTTCCCATCAGCAGGAAAAAGCTGACGGGCACTTTTCAGTCTTCTTTGTTCCATGGTAAACCACGTTGCTATGTCTTAAGAAGAGATCTAATTGCATGTTCTCCTGGACTGTAGACACCAGCTGACCTGTGTACATTTTGGATGATAATAGAGAGACATCAACACAATGATTCCATGTCAGTTAGAATTCCAGAACTTCAGAAAGCATAACAAAATGAAATAAGGTGCTAATTGACTTTAATCCTGGAAGAGATCATTTGCAGGTACTGTTGGTAGAGAGAGTCCCCCAATTATCAATATTAGGAACGGCAGTGACCCACCATCATCTACAGTCAGGAAAATTGTCATCACAGCAACTCCAATATGACACCACATGCTTTATACTGTCCTGTCTCCTGCTGACCCCCACTGGCTGACCTTCTCATAGATGGTTGATGCTGCTGGTGTTCTTCACCATCTGTCTCACTTACCAGGATGCTATATCTCCACCACTTACTGGGAATGTTGGTTCTCAGTAGCTCACTGCTATGGGCCTGTGGAAAGCCAAGGAGAGCCATACTGCCCTTGGACTGCATGCCCTCCCCATTGAGGCTGGCATGCTTGTCTCATTGGAGGCAACCCACCCTATCCTTTGAAAAAGATCAGGCCAAAGACAGACTCAAACCAAGACCACATCTTGCTTGGTCCTTTCCGTCTACCTTTTCCTGCTTCCCTCCTTCCATCACATAATTTCTATGAAAAGAATTGTCTTAATCAGACACACGTGAAACCCTTTCCCAGCCTCTGCTTTTAGAGTACTCTGGACCCTACTGGAGTGTTTTCTGGTGCCCCACTGCTTAATTTTATTTAATGATTTTTGCCTTCTGATTTTTGTCCTCATCATCCCCATATCTTAAATCTATGCCCTGCACTTACCAGGAATGAGGTCTTTCCTTCAAAACCTAGTTTCTTTCAGGAAGGAATTACATAAGCCCACATTTGTAAGAACTCTCAGTAATGCTACTCCTTGAGGAACACTCCATAGACTGGCTCACCCAAGCCCTGCTTCATAGATTCACTGAAGACTGTGGCTGCACTGAGCTCCTGTTCTGAAAAGAGAGGGCCTATGGCTTTTGGGTTGCATCTTTTAATATAAATAATTACTTACAGTGGTTAGAACAACAATAGCCACAATCTGGGCTACTAATTTTTGTAGCACTTACCAGAAGAAAATGAACTTTTCATACCAGCATTTACCAGTTTCCTGAAAGGACAGTTTTTCACAAGCAATAAATTCTTTAGCTACACATGGATCAGATGGACCATATGAGGAACACTGGTCAAAAATTGTGAAAGCTTTGAGATTTCCCCTACTTTTAAGCTAACAACGTAGCTAGTCAAAGTTTCATCGATGCTGACAGGGGATACAAAATGGCTGGATCAGAGATAAAGGACTTCACTGTGATAGAAATATCCAGGAAATTTATTTTTCTTGCATTGGTTCCCTGAGCCCCAAGCCCCTCAGAGTGAGAGACAATGAATTCAACAGTCCTCAGATAGACAAACATTGACAAGCCTCAGTAAAAGCCAAGGGTGTAAATCTAAAAGTAATGTATTGAGATATATTGTTTTGAGTCTGGTGAATGTAATCTATCAATATAGCCTTCTATAAACACAACTTGATTCATCTGTAGAAGTTAAAGAACCTTGAGTAGAGGTGCTTTGAGTATTTTTTTTACCTGTTGGTTACATCTAAGTTGTTTTTATTGGCATTTTTTCAGGGGCTGGAAAGTGGTCATTTCACTTGAGCAGATTCCCAGGTAGGGTGTTCATAATGTTGATAGATGGAATATGAAAATGCTTTAAGTACCAACTAAAAAGGCAGAAAACTTACTTTCTTGTGCAATTTTGGGGTCTAACTTAAAGAGTTGACTCAATAGATAAACCTCTTGCAAGAAGATGGGTATTAGGAATGGCTGGGTCTCAGCCAGCAGGCTGGCTTCCATTTCAGGGACTGCAAAGGACTTATAGGAGCCTAAAGGGTCCTGACCAGAGATACCTGGGCATGAACCTTCTGTTAGTCCATGAGTGAGCTTCAGAAAGCTCATGACCCCATGAAACCATAAGTAAAATTTTATATGTATGAATTCATGAGCAATTTCCCCTTGCTCGTAGAGCATCTACAGGTCTCAACAGATCTGACTGTGGTTATTAACCCTCCAAGAGTTAAGCACCACCAAGGAACATTCAAGTTTGCTGATTAGACCAAAAGAGAAACTTCTTTACAACTCTCAAGTCTGGGTCAGATAGGCTTTTTTGTCTAACCTTAGCCAATAGCCACCTTATAATCAGGCTTCCCGTGGCACTCACTGCTGTTAGCTTGTCCCCTTCTTAATAACAGCGCTTGGATTTCCTTCTGGTCATGGTTGCCAAGGACTCAAGCAGAGTCTGGGCCCAAACCCGTCCCAGGTTCCAAAGACTTATTCACCTCCCAGGCTTATTTGGAGCATGGGTGTGAGATGATGTGCTGGTCAATGAGTAGTAAGGGCATTGTAGCACAATGTCGAGGGAAGATTTTCCCACTCTAAGCAAGGGTCAAAGTACAGATCATTCTGTCTCTCTCCCCTCAGATCTTGCTAGGGGAGGACAGGGTATTTGAAGCTAAGAAAGTCCTCTTGCAACCATGAGGGGACCAGCTTGAGGAGGAAGCTGAAGATAGAAAAATATGAATTCAGGGGCACCTGGGTGGCTCAGTCGATTAAGCGTCTGACTTCAGCTCAGGTCATGATCTCACGGCTCACAGGTTTGAGCCCCATTTCTGGCTCTGTGCTGACAGCTGGGAGCCTGGAGCCTGCTTCAGATTCTGTGTCTCCCTCTCTCTCTGCCCCTCCCCCACTTGTGCTCTGTCTCCCTCTCTCAAAAAAAAATTAAAAAATTTAGAAATGTATGGATCCAGGTTGCTGGGGAAACTGTAGAGACACTCCACTAAACAAAAATAATTGATTTTTGTTACAGATTTTTTTTTTTGTTATATGAAATGACAATTTCCCCCTTTTCTCAAAAAAATTTTTAATGTTTATTTATTTTTGAAAGACAGAGAGAGAGAGAGAGAGCAAGCAGAGGAGGGGCAGAGAGAGAGGGACACAGAATCCGAAACAGGCTCCAGGCTCAGCACTATCAGCACAGAGCCGGACGCAGGGCTTGAACCCACGAACTAACCATGAGATCATGACCTGAGCCAAAGTTGGATGCCCAACCGATTGAGCCACCCAGGTGCCCCCTATTTCCCCTTTATTATAGCAGTCAGAAGTAGGTGTTCTGTTATGTGTGACCTAAATCGCTGTAAATGATGTGTTTGTCATCAAAACAGTATGGGAAACTACAAACTTCCAGTTATAAAATACATGTCATAGAGATGTAAAATATAGCATACGGAACATAGTCAATAATATTGTAATAGCTTTCTAAGGTGACAAATACCTATTGTGGTGAGCACTGAGTAATATACAGAATTGTTGAATCAATATGTTGTACACCTAAAACTAATGCAACATTGTATGTCAATTATATTTCAATAATAAAAAAACTGACAAAAATAAGATGGGAAAGGACAAGACATGGTGGGGGATGGGTAGGCCTGAATTAGGAAGCCAACTTTAGGTGACAAGATTCGGGTGACTCCTCTTGGCAGGGCCCCAAGGCCTGGACCTTCTGCCTCTCAGGTTCTGCCTGTGGAGCCTCTGCCCCAGGATCCCGCTCAGGGCCTGTGAGCATCATTGTGGAAGTTCATTCCAATAAAGGCATCATCAAGCCAAGCAGCGTCTCTCACAGGCTCTTTGTACAGCAAGTGAAGTCTTTTGCTACTTTATTGTTAGTGGTCAAACATCATCTTACTGGCCATGCCTCAACTGCTGGCCTATTTTTACTATAACCTAAGTTAGTGGGTCGAATAGATGGGTATCTCCACCTCAGCAATAAACTCAGCTGGTATGTGAAGTCAGCCCCGAGGAATTCCACAAAACCTCCTCCTGTTCCCCTAGCACCCCCCTGCACTGATCTCTTGGATCCAGGGCCAAGCCCCACCTCTCTAGACCAGGTCCCTGCTCAGCCTCCTACCTGGTCCCCCACCTCCAGTCCTGCCCCTTCAATGGAGTCTTTCAAAGGCAGCCCACATCTTGCCTCTCAAAGGAAACCCTTCTCAGTCTCCCACTTACATCTCTTTTCTCGCTTCTAGTGCCTGTCAGGATAGAATTGAAAATCCCTATAAGCTTTGCAGGGCCGCCCATGGGCTTGTTTCTATCTGTCCCTTGGGCTTCACCTTTCCCCATTCTCCTTGCAGGAGGATTTCACAGGCTCCATGCTGCAAAGACATCTTATTTCCTGTCTGGGCCTGTCATCCCACACCCAGCCTTCTGCTTAGTTACTTCCTGCTCAGCGCTCCCCCACTCCCCCCCAACTCCCCTGGCCTCAGTTTAGGAGTTGCTTCTTTCAGGGGTACACATTGACCTCCACATTCCCTTCACCTTCCCTTTTCTTCTCTGTGAGAGCACAGTCTTCCAACATCATTGGTATTTTTTGTCTCTCTTCCCTGCTGGCCTATAAGCCTAAATAATACAGAGTTGTCTTTTGGCTGCCTTTGATAATACTTTATGGTTTTTATCTGATTTATTTCATTAATTTCAAGTAGGCTTCACACCCAGTGTGGAGCCTGATGCTGGGCTTGAGCTCATGACCCTGAGGTCAAGACCTGAGCTCAGATAAAGAGTGGGACACTTAACCAACTGAGCTACCCAGGCGCCCCATTAATACTTTAAAAATGACGGTCAGAACAACAATGTTTAATACTTACCATGAGCTAAGTGCTTTTCTGAGCCTGCATGTATATCTCATAATCCTCTCTCTCAATGAGAGATAGCTATGGTAATAGCCTCATTTTATAGCTGAGGAAACCAAAGCACAGAGAAGTTAAGTGACCTGCCAAAGATGGCAGAGCCAGAAAGTGGTGGAGCCAAGACATCTGGGAGACAATGGTCAATTACTCTTTAAATGAATGCAGCTCTAATATCTTTAAGGTACGTATTTTTATCCTTATTTCACAGATAAAGAGAGGTGCAAAGGCGGTGGTAGTTATCCAAGTTGTCCTGAGAAATAAGAGTGCAGATCTGGGCTTAGAACTCAGGTATGTCCCCCATGGAGCCCTTGCCCACACCTCAGTGGCTCTGCTATTGGGGTCCTTCTATGTCACCACTTTCTGTCATGCATATCATTTTGTTCTGCCACCATGGGCAAAAGAAAAATACCCCTGGAAAGGAAGAAGGTCATATAGGTAGGAATTAGTCAACAAAACGAAGTAATTTTGTTAGTCCCTCTGTCAAGGGATGTTCCCACGGGAACTCTAGACACATGGTTTGTAATTAGGTACTTGAGGTGCATTAAGCATACTGCAGGATTATCTCCTCAAATTATTTAATAACTGAACCTTCTTAGAATATACTCTTGGGGCACCTGGGTGGCTCAGTCGGTTAAGGGTCTGACTTCGGTTCAGGTCATGATCTCATGGTTCATGAGTTCAAGCCCTGCATCAGGCTCTGTGCTGACAGCTCAGAGCCTGGAGCCTGCTTCAGATTCTGTGCCTCCCTCTCTTTGTGCCCCTCCACCATTCACACTCTTGCTCTCTCTCAAAAATAAATAACGTTAAAAATATTTTTTAAAGAATATACTCTCATATTTCACATCCTTAAAAAGAATATAGTTTAAACTATAAGAAAGATCAAATTATAAGGCATGCCATAAATTTTGTTAAAACTGACACATTCTTAGAAATTCCTTTCTATATTTTTCAAAGGTTTATATAAAGACCAAGGCCCTTACTTGGGATGTTTTTAATTGTCTGAGTCTGTTATTCGTTGGAGATGAATTGTCTGATTTAGTGATATTATGGCATAGACTGTTTTTCTTTAAAAAAATAAAACTTCCTTGCAAAACATTCCAGAGCAATGTTTGATGCTAACCAGAAGCCAATTCAAGCAGATTCATTAAAACCAAAGTAAATGGGAATTTCTCAAAAACAGACTAAATAAGACAAGGCAAGTTTCTGCTTTGCTAGATAACTTTAATTTCTCATAAAAACAAGCTTGAGAGTCAATTCCAGGCAATTTCTAAAATGCTGGGAACCTCTTTCAATAATTTGAAACTTTGTATTCTGTGTATAAGAGCTCCTAAGGTTAACAGCTAAATGCTGAATAAATCCACATCAGGTAGCTGGTTAAGAATGTCAAATTCTTAATTTCAAGGTTGGTTTTGATTTTGAATTCTCATTTTCCAGCAAGAAATATGTAAGTTTTATTAATGTAAGACTTAAAGGACATAGAATATATCAACAATCCAAAGCACAGTTGCACACTAGGAAAAAAAGAAAAACACAACAACCTTAAGTTATAACATATCAAGAACCAGAGGTTCTTTTATTATTGAAATATAATTGACATACAATCTGGCCATTTGGAACTCATCAGGTCTTTGTCTTTGAATTACTGTAGGAAAAGTTCGTGCTAACCTAGAACTACCTGGTAAACAAAATTAGACCTTTATAATATCCTAGGAAAATCAACAATATTTTGGAAATCAGTGCATGAGGAAATTTGGTTGTTTGTTCAAAAACAAGCAGTTAGATGTATAAATTACAGAGCCAGGCGACTGTCTGAAAACAGAGACACTTTCAAAGTTGGGTCCAAATCTTTGATCCTAGCTAATTAGAATTGCTGTTCCTTCCTGGTGGAACAAAAGCTTCTCTAAAAAGATCTCTGACAAAGGGTGGATTTCAGTGGGAAATTTTTTAAATCACAAACCTTCTGGTTTCAGATAAGGATTTAGGCCAATGTTGTGGCCTTACGAAGCTGAACAAAGATTCTCCAAAATTCGATTCATGGTGTTCTTGATGGTAAAGGTATTTTTTAAAGTTATTTATTTATTTTTAAGGGGGTGGGGTGGATGAACACAAGTGAGGGAGGGGCAGAGAGAGAGAGAAGGGAACAGAAGACGCTAAGTGGGCTCTGTGTGAACAGCAGAGAGCCTGACGTGGGGCTCGAACTCATGAACCATGAGATCATGCCCTGAGTCACAGGCACACACCTAACCAACTGAGCCCCCCAGGCATCCCCCCTTTGATGATAAAGATATTAATGATTAACAGATGAAAGGCATGAACAAATGGTTTAGTGATAGACATACGAGATGGGGTCTGCCGGACTTTGCAAAGAAAACTTTATTGAATAGAGTCAGGCTTGTCTGTTTACACTACTGTGGCAGAGTGGAATAGTTGCCGTCATATGTCCTGTCCTGCAAGTCTAAAATACTTACCTTTACAGAAACAAATCTTCCGGCCACTAGACTAGATAGATAACGCATGACCTGAGTTGAACTGCAGAGCTTTTTGCTTTCCAGGTTCCTTTCCCATTGTGAAGTCTGAATTCGAAGTCATGCAGGTGCGTCCCAGCAGGAATGTGGTATGAAGCACAGGGTGTACCCGCGACGCCAGCAAGTCTGGACTGAGGTCGCCGTGAGGCCACTGTCCAGGCACTAAAATGCTCTTTCTTTGGGTGCCTGGGAGACTGATCAGTCTCCCCACAGTCATTTCTACAATGCAGTTAGAGAAAAAATGTGGGGAAAAGAAAAATTGTTTGAAAGTCAGAGTGCTATTTTAGCTAAATAGGATTTCTGGAACAAAACATGGAATATCTTCAGAAGACAAAGCCAAATTAGCACATACTTGTTGAGGATCTTTCATGAGATAGGAAATGGAGCCCAGCTGAGCCAAATAGAAAATCATGCATCATGACTGTGCTGTGTGTGGACCTGAACCAGCCACGGTGAGGGCGGTGAGGGCGGCCTGGGAAGCTCCTGAGCCGCCCAACAGGCACGTCTATCCTCCTCTGTAATCTGTCTTCCTGAACTTTCTGAACTTTTGTGAACTTGGGAGTTTCCAGCTCATAGGCAGAAAACTACATCTACAATTGGCTTCTCCCCAACCATGATCTTAGCTGGATGAAAACCTAAAAAGCAGTGCATCCAATTTCATCAGCGAGCACATAATTTAAAATGCTGCGACTTGGCAGTAGAGAACTAGGTAAGAACAAGCCCTCTGCTATGAGCACTCGGCTCTCAGAGGCAATTCATAATGACATGTCCACATTTGTCAACGGCGAAGTGCACTAGGAAGGCAGTCTCCATCTCCAGCAATGCCCCGTCTGAGGGACTTAGCCTGCCTCGCCTTTGAAACTTACTGACAGATTTGCAGGCTTCACAATTCCACTGATGTCGGTTATTTCTGAATGTTTTTCTTACTAAATGCTCAGTAGTATTAAAAGGTTCTCTAGGGAACCTTTTCTTTCCTCAAAGAACACTCTTAGTTTGGACAAATGGCCAACTCTTTTGGACTCTTTCAAATTCTTCAAAATTCAGTGGGAGAAACAAATTGAAGGATTGTTCTTTTGGTGTTTTAAAGGTGGATACCAAGAGATTGGTGAAAGCATACATTATTATTAAGTTAATGTGTAAACAGACACCTAGCACCAAAATTCATCTGCTTTTATGGGGAAAGAGATGTAAGTAGAAAAAAAACCCCAGGATGATCTGACCAGTTCATTTGACTTATAATTTTACATACTTTATACTATTATTGGTTTAAGTTAAACAGTATGGCATTCAAAACTATTAACATGTCCCCAAAGACATTTGTTTGCAATTAAAGCATGCTTCTGGAGCTCTCCTTGACTGTTTTTCTCTTAAGTTAATGCAATAGGGGATTTTTTTTTTTAATTCAACCTTCTTCCCTGACATGTCTTACTTCCGCACACACCTGGCGGTCTCCCTTCAGTGTTCTGTTGCTCTGCCTTTCTTTAGAATCCTTCAGTCCACCCTCCCTCTTCCCCGCCCCTCCCCAGGCCCACTTTGCATCTCTGGAAAAAATAACTTCTTCAGCATTTCTTTTGCTGGTTTTCCTTCTTCAGCTCCACACTAAAATACCAATGTCTACTCTCAGCTTCTCTGCTCCTGCAGTGTGGATGATCACCTCTGACGTGCAGCTCCCCCCAGATGCTGCTCGAATCCAGATTCCCCATTTCCAGCTGCCTGTCAGGCATCTGCACCAAGATGTGCTCCGGATCAACCCTGGCCCTGCCTCTCTCCTTACTGACGTCCAGTCAAAGGGGTTCTTGCCTCTTACACCCCTTTTCTCGGTGAGATGTGTCAGCCTTCCCCCACTTAACCCGAAGCCCTAGCCATTTTGTATTCCTCTGTGCCCCTCGTTCCCTTGCCAACCGCTAAACTGTACTGTGTCTCACTTCCCATTGTATTTCACTCCTCTCTGTACCCTGAACACTACTGATCATCTGAACACAACTTTTCTGAACATACACTTAGCCTTTCAGCCTCATGATCTTTGCTCAGACGGTTTCCTCTCTTCATTCTCCTCTTCTTACCTCAGTCTACAGACTCTTCAAGAACCTATCAGTCTTTGTGAGCCTGTATAAATGTTACCTTCTCCACCGCCCCCGCCTCCCACCATGTCATTCCCCAACCCTCTCTCACACATGCCCAAGTGAAATTCTGAAACTATTCTCTACCTAACTATGCCATAAATCCTACTCATCACATCTTGATTTGATTAGGACCATTCTTCATCAACTTTTTAAATCCAACAAATTCAGTCCAGGGTCTACTGTGAATGTAACATCAGAATATTCTTCAGTTTGTTTTTAACATATCAGGGCTCACAGTTTTTTTCCAACCTTATCCCTCTATCTCAACACGAGCAATGTAAGTTTGGAGGCCATAATCTTGCAGCTATACAAAATGTCTATGTTTAAGGTGATAGATACATGTCTGTCGAATTGATCTTTGTGGTTACAAATGCAACTTATTAAAGGATACTCGAGGGAGGGGCATGAAGACTTTAGTAGTTATGTGAACCTGAGCCATGATGTCAGACAGTCTTGCGATGAATTCATGCTCTATGTTATGTCTTATTTCTGGCTTCAGTTTCTTTATCTGTGAAAGCTGATAACAATATGTTTTTGTGAGGATTTTTGATGACAGGACGATTGATTAATGGTGAGAGCTAATCTTACACAATCCTTACTCTTTCCTAGGAGTTTCTAAAAATAGTTTTTTTATTTATTTGAGAGAGAGAGAGAGAGAGAGAGGGAGAAAGTTCAGTGGGAGAGGGGCAGAGACAGAGGGAGACAGACGATCCAAAGCAGGCTCCGCACTGTGAGTACAGAGGCTGATGCGAGGCTCAAAGTCACCAGCCGAACCATGAGATCTTGACTTGAGCTGAAATCAAGAGTCAGCCGATTAACCAGCTGAACCCCAGGTCCCCCACTTATTCCTGGGATTTTTTGGTGTGTCTCCTGCATCTAACTGCTTGACGTGTGTTCCTTGATTTAACCTCTGAAAAATCCTCCCAGGTAGTTATTTTATTGTAAGAGCCAATTTAAAAATGAGAAAGAGGAGCACAGCAAGATAAGGTCATGCAGCGAATAAGTGACAGAGCTGGCATTTGTTCTCAAAGCCTGCACTGTTAGCCACAACATTTTTCCGCCTTTTTGTCATTATATATCTTGTATACAACGATACGCTTGTATAGCACTTGCCATGTAGAAGGTAATTGAGAAACAATAGCAAACATCACGATTGCTCTAAGGACTATGATTTAGTTAATCACATCAATCTTTGAGATCATGGAGATACGTTTAGCAAGAACTTGATAAAATCTCTTTAATATTTGGAAATAAATGTAACGTAATTCAGAGCAGAAGAGCCACATGATAAGGTGAGGAGATACGGAAAGGCGTCAAAATATTCCCTGATGTTGTTTTTATTGTGCTGTCTTTATTTTCAGTCAAGCCCAGTGTTAATCTCACCCGGTTTAGCCGTTGGAAAGTAAAGAATGTCACACTGGCAGCATGTACATGCTCTCCCATCTTCAGCTCCTTGTCCCTCCTATACCTCTGGAGGACTGTGACGTCTCACCTTTTATCTCCAAATGGGTGTTCCTGAAGTGCTCATTGAAGAAATGCATGGATGGCCCATGGTACAAATACAGAAGTATATGTATCAATGCCAAAGAAAGCAGGAAGTAAATTAAGATGGCAAGTAAATCAAAGGAGAACTAAGGGAGATGAGCTTTGACCAGTGCCAGCGAGGCCATGGTCAATACTGAGGGAATAGCTAATTTACCAATAATAACAATACACCTTGTGTTTTTGCAGTTACTTATCTTTTCAGAATACTTCCACAACTAATAAACTGTTTATCTCTTTAAAATGTTATTTTATCTTATCTTAAAAATGATGCTTATATTTTTAAAAAATATTTATTTTTTTGAGAGGGAGAGAGAGTACATGTGCGCACATGCACAGAGGCAGAGAGAGAGGGGCAGAGAGAGAGAGGGAGAGAGAGAGAGAACTCCAGGCAGGCCTTGTGTTGTCAGCACAGAGCCCGATGTGGGCTTTATCCCATGAGCCATGAGATCATGATCTGAGCCAAAATCAGGAGTTGGACACTGAATGTACTGAGCCACACAAGGGTCTCAACGATGCTTCTATTTTAAAGGATAGACATTGTTCTACTCATTTAAGAGATCACAAGATCAAGGCTTGGAGACGTTAAGTGCCTTGTTCGTGGTCACACACGTAGGTTTTCAGACTTGGAACCAAAGGCTCTTATTCAGCACCTGCAGGCTGCCATCACAAGCTGGGGTGTGTTGCCCACCACACTGACAATTCCTGCATTGTTTTTATTCATTCAGCTAATGTTTAGTGTGTCTCTCTGCTAAGGGTTCCGTTTCAAGGTTGTGAATATAGCAAAGAATTAAAAAAAAAAGGTAAAATCCATACCCTTTCCTGCTTACATTCTACTGGTGGAAATAGAAAATAAAAAAGCTTGCTTAACAGTTAATGCCTTGAGTTTTATTATAGCACCTAGGCAACCATGAAACTTGGAACTTTCTGTGCTGTTAGATAGTCAGGATAAAGTCAGCAAATAGTACCCACTCCACTGCTTATATACTCCCTCCTTACTGTTAATGTCCCTCCCCAACTACCTGATCCTAAAATAATAGTTAATTTACATAGTTGGGAACCTGAATGAGGGATGTTCAAGAGAAAAAAATAAAGACATCATCAACAGAAGAGCTAAAATACCCTGGCCAGTGATGTTGATTGTGAATTACTTCATCTCTTGGTTGGGGGCTGAGTCAATCAACAAAGCATCTCTGGATGCTCCAGGAAGGAAAGGATCCTCAATTACTTCATTTCTAAAATTACTAAAATGTTCAAAACCTTAAAGTAAGCAAAATTATGAAAGCTAATCTTGGAGAAGTATTTGCTTCTCAATATTCTGGCCAAGGTTGAGTTTACTGAGGCCCAGAGACTGATAGATGGCGGATTGTTGGCGGTTCAGCTCAGCAAAAGCCACCCCTCTGCCTGGCCAACTGATGGCTGGATGTGGAATATACATTTGATACGTCGGTCTCACATTCAACCCTTTTTAATGCATATACATGAAGTGCAAGTGCCCATATCTCTTAAATTGACATGGAGAAGTGTTAGCTTACTACAGAATGATGTGTGATTGCTTTTATAGGTCACCACCAAGGTATTCACACTTGCAACCATCCAATTAACTATAAAAGTCTCAGTGCATGTGCTCAAAACCATTGCTTCTAAAAGGCTAAGGTGATGGGGCCTGAGTGCTCAGTCAGTTAAGCATTCAACTTTAGCTCAGGTCATGATATCATGGCTCATGGGTTCGAGCCTTGTGCCGGGCTCTTTAGCCTGGAACCTGCCTCATATTCTGTGTGTGTGTGTGTGTGTGTCTCTCTCTCTCTCTGCCCCTACTCTGCTCATGCTCTGTCTCTATCTCTCTCAAAAATAAATAAACACACACAAAAAAGTAAATCAAGGCCAACAGGACGAAATGACTGTGCTCTTTCATGGTTCCTGTAGCTGCTGCTGAGCTAAGGAATGTTATTCCAGTGTCTAAATCCCGGGGCTCAGTAGCCTTTCCTTCCGGGGGGCCTGCAGAGAGGAAAGAATCATCTCAATCACTTGGGAAAAAAAATTTCCAGTGCTGTCAGGATCAAAAGTGCTCTCTGATGTGAGTTAAATTATTAAAATAACAGGATTTAAGGGAAAGATTGACCTGTGTTTATAGGTGATTTGGCCAGTGGTCTAGAATCTTTCCCTGAGAATAAGTTTATTCTGTGAGTGAGCCCAGGAGACAGGGATAATAATGGATAAATGATATGAGTCAGTACAGGTAAAATGGCACAGGCCAGCATGCAGGCCTATTTGTAAAAGGATGGGCCTAATAAGAACACCAAGAAGATTGTCTGGGTGGCTCAGTTGGTTGGGCGTCTGGCTTCGGCTCAGGTCATGATCTCACGGTTCATGGGTTCGAGCCCTGCGTTGGGCTCTGTGCTGACAGCTACCTCAGAGCCTGGAGCCTGCTTCGGATTCTGTGTCTCCCTCTCTCTCTGACCCTTTCCTGCTCATGCTGTCTCTCTCTCTCTCAAAAATAAATAAAACATAAAAAAAAAAAAAAAAAGCACTGAGAAGTAGTGTCTCCCCTCCTTCTGTGCCCACGATGCTGGCTGAGGACCTTGAGTCTGGATGCTTCTGTGGAAGTGTGTCTCCTCTCATTTTGATGAGGCCCAGAATCTCTTACTTAGCCCAGTAAAGGTGTGGACTCTGGAGTAGAACAATCAAAGCCTATTTGCTGGGCCTCCAACTCTGCTCAGCTCCCTCCAGGGTCCTTCCTGCCTGGAATTCCCTTCCTGTCCTACATGCCTACCTTCTCCACGCCCCAGCCCGAAGCCACATGCAGCTTGAGGTATTTCTGATCACAACTTGAAGTACAAAGATATTGTCATCAGAATGACCTAACTATGTCTTATATACTTTGCTTAATAAGACAGGGAAACTTTGATAGTTTTCTTTCCTGTTAAATTTTCCAAAAATAAATATGTATATTTTTAAAACTGAGAATGGCTACAGCATGTGATGGGAACACACCTCTATGGTTTGGTCTCCTTATAGTGACCATAGTGACCCTATTAACCCAAGTCATGTCATGTCACTTTGCTGCTTAATGCCTGCCAATAGCTTCCCATCTCGCTTGTAGTGAAAACCAAAGTCCCCTCTGACCCCATGTCTCCTCTCCCACTGGCCCTGGGTTTCTTCGCTTCCTTCTGTCCTGTCAGGCACACTCACCTCCTTGGAGGCTTTACTGTTCCCTCAGCCTGGAATTCTGTTCCTCAGGTGTGGGCACAGTTTACTCCCTTGCTTCCCAAAGTGTTTTCCTTTCTATTTTATCCCATGTACCCAGTAGGGCCCGTCACATGACTGATGCTTAATATTTCATCATAAAATGAATAAATCAGGGATTTTTAATCAGTGGAATACAAATGAAAGAAAGAAAAAGGAAAGAAGGAAGGAAGAAAGGGGAGGGGAAGGGAGGGGAAGGAAGTAGAGGAGGCAGGGAAGAAGAAAGGAAGACAGGGAGACAGGAAGAAGCATTGTTCAGTTTAGCAAAATGCTACCTGACATTTTTCAGTTCAATGGATTATATTTTGCGTATTATTAGCACATTGGATTTATGAAATTTCCAGAACATAGCGATGTAAATTAATCAGTGACAATTGTTTCCAAATCTGGAAGCACAAACTTCAAGAAAATATTAAATGTGCTGTGATGAATAGCTCATTGGCATTTCATAAGACAGGGGTGGGGAGTCAGGGCTCTGTAGTTTTGGCTGGGAAGGGTGGGAAGCCACAGGCCATGTTCATGGACACTGGCTTATCCAGAGTTTTCTCTTGAGGGAATACCTGTGGCCAGATACTCTCTTTCCTAAGTTATTATTCAATCGCTAGTGAGGGGACCTGCATCAGAGGGTGAGGATCTCCTCGTCTTAAAACGGGTTGTAGAAATTAACCCCAAAGCTTTTCACAAACACAGGAGAATCCTTCAGGAATATTCCATGTGCACCACAATGGAATGACAGTTGCATTACACATGCTTCTAAAACCTTCCTTTTTAGGGAAGTAGCAGTCTCTTTAGAATCCTCTGGAGTAAAAAAAAAATAATTGCCACAACAAATTGATTAAGAGGAACATGCACAAACAGATACTGCTCCTCCCTCTGTCATGAAATATTAAAATGAATGTGGACAGTCTGCAAAGGTGGCAGTCAGAAGCTTGGAAGGAGCCACAGCAATGAGAACTATGACCAGAGCAGCCTTTTGGAAAGTGGACTTTTTTTTTTTTTTTTTGAGACAGCACGAGCAGGGTAGGGTCAGACAGAGAGGGAGACACAGAATCCGAAGACAGGCTCCAGGTTCTGAGGTGTCAGCACAGAGCCCAATGCGGGGCTCGAACCCACAAACCATGGGATCATGACTTGAGTCAGTCAGATGCTTAACTGACTGAGCCACCCAGGAGCCCCTGGAAACTGGACTTTTGATGCATCTGATTCTGCAAGAGCACAGTGAGAACCCTTCCCACCATACGCTCTGCTTCTGATTTGAGTTGGGCTTTCTCAGGAGTGCTGGCCAGTCAATCCTAGGTGGAAATGAGCCATCATCTTAAATTTCCTCTCCGTTTTTATCTCTCCCATCACGTCCTGCTGTGTTTCTTGTCTGCTTTCTACTTAGTAGAAATCAAATTCCCATCTGACTGTAGTTGAAATGCCTGCTATTCTGTTTCATGTAGCAGTTCATACATGTTCAATTTGTTTCCAGAAGTTCCATTGTGCAGAGTTTATCTACTATGTTATGTCATTGCAGAGCATTACACTTGCTTTTATTTCATTTCCAAAAGTTTCAGAGGAAAGTGGACTTGGGGTTATCTATATATATTGGTATATTGGCTTAGGGATGCTTGTGGAGGAAAATAGCCAATATATTGATATGAGTGACATGGGGGAAATGGAGAAAGAGACAGAGGTGGAAGGGGAGCGGAACCAGGCATGGCGGGCATGGCTTGTATAGCAAGTGTGTAAATAAAAGGGGGAGATCTAAGGTAAGGCCCTGGTTTGGTGCTGGTGTAAGAGAGAGCGGTGTCATGGTGGCCTCCAGGCCTTAACCAACCTTATTGGGCATCTCCTAGGCTTCTCTGCAGAGTCTCTCAAAGATAAATGCACTGGGGACATGCTCCACATACTCATGGGGGATAGAGCAATGAACAAGAACACCTCCTCGCACAGGAGAGAGAGAGATATTTGAAAGTCTCAGAGTAACTGCAGCATGGAAGATTTTGGGGTGCCTCAGGAGGAGAAAGCTTGGTGTGCCATATGGGGAGAGGTGGAGAGCAAGGCCACGCACACATCAGGGAGGAGAGGATGGGGCACTGGCTCTATGCCTGAGAAATAATCCTTCAAGATGACACATATTTCCATGTCTGTTTCAAAAGAGCCCAGGATCAAATCCTCTGAACAAACCCTTGTGTGTGCTGACTGGACTCATAGCGTTGGTTCAAGTCACTCTGACAGGTATGCTGAGAAAGCACACACACATTTTGAGGACAGCTTTTTAAAAGAATTCCAAAACCTAGGGTGCCTGGTTGCCTCAGTTGGTTGAGCATCTGGTTTCAGCTCAGGTCAAGATCTCACAGTTTGTGAGTTCTAGCCCCGCATTGGACTTGCTGCTTTCAGCACAGAGCCCCATTCAGATCATCTGTCTCCCTGTCTCTCTGCCCCTTCCCTGCTAATGCTCTCTTTCTCTGTCAAAAAACAAACATAAAAATTTCTTTTTTCCAAAAAATCCCAAAACCTTAAATCTCAATATTTCAAAAGTCTTTCAATATTGTATTTAAGGATTAGGAAAAAAAATCCACCTCTAATTTACCAAAAAGCTCAGTATTTCAAACGTTCCTTTTATAGCATAGTGTAAAGGATCATATTATTCTTAAATTGTGATTCGTTGAAGATGTAACCTTATCTGCCATAAGAATAAAAGTTACCTTACAATCTCTGTTCATAACCCACAGATATGGAGTCAACTGTGTTTGTTCTAATTCTTCCATGCCCAGAAGTGCCGCTAGCATGTGGACTGATTACACACCAGCTTCTTTATCCCTCCCATTTGGACTAAGGGCATTTTAAAATTAATTAATTAACTAGTTAATTAATGTATATTTATTTTTGAGAGAGACAGAGTGCAAGCAGGGGAAAGGCAGAGAGAGAGGGAAACACAGAATTAAAGCAGGCTCCAGGTTCTGAGCTGTCAGCACAGAGCCCAACCTGGGACTCGAACTCACCAAGCACGAGATCAGGACCTGAGTCGAAGTCAGATGCTTAACCGACTGAGTTACCCAAGCACGTCTGGACTGAGGGCATTTTAAAGGACTGGTCATGGACTCACACTTGCCCTGGCCAATGACCACTGCACAATGGAAGGAGGACTCTTGGGCAGGGACAGCCCCTACATGCTCCTTTGGAACCAGGCTACGCTTTGTGATTAATTTGCTTCATCTTAGAATCAGTTGCATTACCTCTAAATAGACATCTTAGTTGAAACGGCACTGTCCTCATACAATTGGTGATGCTGCTTTGTGACACGCACAATGACCTATTCTTATAACAGCATCAGAAATGGTTAAATCCAAATCCTATTTCTCACAAACAGAGCCTTCTAGTAACAGCTGGAAGCTAGGCACCATTCTGGACATGCTCTGGCCACTCTGGACATGGTGTGATTGAGGAAGGTCTTTACATTCTTCTTACAACATGAGGCTATGGCGTCTGAAAATCAGTGTTCAACCCTGTTGGAGAGGTTCAGATCAAATGAGTCACAAGGAAGAGTGTGGTCTGTGTTAGCAAATTCACACAACTTATTTTCACTGGGCATTTTATTTATTTTTTTAATTAATTTTTACTAGTTTTTAATTTAAGAAATATTAATGTTTATTCATTTTTTTAAAGAGAAAGAGAGAGGCAGAGTATGAATGGGGAGAAGCAGAGAGAGAGACAGACAGAATCTGAAGCAGGGTCCAGGCTCTGAGCTATCAGCATAGAGCCCAATTCAGGGCTTGAACCTATAAACCACAAGATCATGACTTGAACCAAGGTCAAAGTCAGATGCACAACCAACTGAGCCATGTAGGTGCCCAGGGTATTTTAAAACTAGATGTCAATAAGCACTAAAACCTTACCATTTTGTATGAGACATTTACTCCGTTCCCTGAAGACATGAAAGCACATTTTACTGTAAAACTGGCAACCACTATACACTGTGTTTTTCCTGATCTGTTTCAATTGGAATGAGAGCCATTTCCTTCATCTCAGACATCAGGAGTGTTCGGAAAAATCTTCAAGGATCTTAGTGCAATGAATCCTGCTGAGGGAAGACCGTATCCACTTCTCATTTTATCATTGGAGTGAGACATTCAATTGTCAAGGATATAATGAAAGAAGGCTTAACGTAAAGAAAAATTACAATTTACTTAGTGAACATTTTCTTGTTTCCTACCTTTAATTTTGTGGATTCCATTCCATTTCATATATCTTTGTGATACAGAATCAACATTTGTTCTTGACATTTTACATTTTATTTTTTTCAGCTCATTTATTTATTTTTGAGAGAGAGAGAAAGAACGAGTGAGTGTGGGGGAGGGGCAGAGAGAATGGGAGAGAGAATTCCAAGCAGGCTCCATGCTGTCAGTGCAGAACTCAATTCGGGACTCATTCTCATGACCCTGGGGTCATAATGTTAGCCAAAGTTGGATACTTAATCAACTGAGCCACCCAGGTGTCTTGACATTTTCCATTTTATAGGTGAGAGACAGAAGAGGCTGCAGGACAGACTATGATGATGTGGCATCTCAGAAGAGGAGCCTAATGCTTCAACTTCTTCAGTCACTGTCATCTTTCTGGCTAAAACATCACTGACTGTCATTGTTTTCTTGATTCAGTTTTTGGTAACACAATGGACAGAACTTTTAATCACAGGAATAAATCTTTATAATATATTTGGCTTATATCAAAATGAAATAAAACCCAAGTGCTTTCAAAGTAAATCTAGTTCAACACAGGCCAGTATGTCAAGTTATTTATAAGGCAATTCTTCCTGATTGACCTGTGCTCTTATGAGATTCTGAGATAGATCTCAGAGGTGACACCAAGAGCGTTGGCAGCTGTTTTATAAAATGAAATTCACACACAAGTACGGTGATCACAATTCAAGATTGTCCCATCATCTTCGCACTGTCCTTCGCCTCTGTCCCGGGCTGCTCATGTCATCTCTTTCCCCTGTCGCGGTTTCCGTGGAGGTCTCAGCCAGGACACCAGGATGGCAGTAAGGGGTCTACTGATGTATGGACAGGATCATGGTTCTGATAGGAGGGTGTTACTGTTAAATGGTTGAATTTGGCTTTTTTTAAACGTATTTTTAAACTTGGTGCAGGAGATACACACCTATTAAGACCGTATTTTCAAACAACTTTAGAAATACTAGAAATTCATGGGTAGTAGCTAATCAGTTCAGAGTTGAAGATCCGCTTTGTTTTCCCCATAGAAAAGTATTATTCTTTTAGCACTTTTAATAACATAATTATTTCTGGTTCTGGGTGGCCGAAGAACATACAACAATCTTTAAAAATCCAGTCATTTCCCTTAGTGAGAGTCGTTTCATAAAATATTGCAATTACACAATTCCTAGGAAACATTGAAACATTTTTGGATGGGCTAGGATCACCGAGAAACTGGTCTGGTGGCCGTTGACAAGGACCTCTGCACACAGACAGCAGTTATAGCAGACTCTGGAGTGCATGATGTTATCAAATACTTGTCTTGTATTACTAGCTTAATGGTCATGTTTTCCTGTTATTATTTGTTTTTCTGTTTTTCCACCCCCCCACCCCTGTCGGGACAGAGTGAATTTAACACCTCTTCTCTTTTTCAGACAAATCTGCTCAACTGCTTAAATGGACAGTATTAATATTGTCCTTTGCTTAAATCCAAGGCCAGAATATATTTCTGCCATTTTATCCTCTCTCTTTTTTTTAAAGTCAAATGAAACTGAAGGAGTTAGTCTACCCATTTTCCTCAGTTAAAAAGCATTTCTTTTATTTCAGAAGTTTCACCATCACTGCCACACATGACTATGGGGGTGGTGGGTGGGCAGTGGCTTTCAAACTGCATCACACAACCAACTTGCACCTTTGTCCACTGTTTTTGAACTCCAGTCAACAAATTCAAGTACTCATTTATTTTTTTCAATTTGAATTCCCTTCTGAAACACTGATTGTATTTTTCAGGTAGAGCTTAAGGTTGAATTAATAATATCTAGGGTAAGTATATTTTCACTTCTCCATTAGTAATGAGGAGCATGGACTTCTGGTCTGGTGCAGATACAACACCACTTTCCACAATCTATGCTGACTGGCAGCCTTAAATATAAAGGCTTGTAAAAAGCTGTTGGAGAGTTTCAACCCCTTCTTGTGCATGCCAATCTAACCATCCTCCAGAAAGCTCCATGTCAGATGAAGGACATCTCTGTTCCATCTGAGAGATGATGTACAGCATAAGTTTAATAATAAAGACTGACTTATAATTTTTCCTCAGGGCTAGATAAGCCTACTGGTCTTGTTTATATGCACCTAAGGGAAAGCTTTCCCCAAAATGAAGAGAACTTCTTAAAAAATGACTCTTGTCTACACTTCTGAAAAATAGATGAATGGATAGATGGATGGATGGATCAATGGATGGACTGATGGATAGATGCATGGATGGATAAACAGATATTTAAACCCAATTTGCCAACATCCCATTATATATTTTGTTGGCAATTTATTTTTTTAAATGTTCATGTTTATTTTACTTTTGAGAGGGAGAGAGAGAAAGACAGACAGAGCCTGAGTGGGGGAGGGGTGGAGAGCGAGGGAGACAAAGAATCTGAAGCAGGCTCCAGGCTCTGAGCTGTCAGCACAGAGCCCAACACAAGGCTCAAACTCACGAGCAGTGAGATCATGAGCTGAGCTGAAATTGGTCACTTAACCCAGGGCCACCCAGGGGCCCCAAGCAATTATTTTATTACTGCCTTTTTAAAAATAACTCCTACTATGTGGTTGTCCACTTAAAGGTACTTTTGAAGTCCTATAGTATTATTTTTAAATAAAATAATTGATTTCTAAGTACTTTTTCCATTAGAAATGAAAGTATCATGATAGAGATCCTTTTATGAAAAACCATTGATTTTATTTCTCACACATGAAAAAGATATCAAATCTCATTTCATTGACTCTAAGATACATTTTTTTTCACATTTTATTATCTCTGAAACCATGAAGTATCTTAGATTTAGTGAAATGTTTCATATATTCTGAGTTAGTCACCCTCAGGAGTATTTTGCTATAGAAAATGGCTGAATACTTACTATAGATCTTGATTTTTCAGTATTTTAAAAAAATTTTATAAATGGATAAATGTAAACATTATTCAATGGCTTCAGATAAATGTATAGATATTTGGGGTAATTGTTTTAGCATTCTCACAAATCCTAGGGATTTTAGATGATATATAGTTTTGTGATGATTAAATTTGGCTAAACATAATATTTACCTTTAGTTACATAAATAATTATATATATATAATCTAGCGTGCATCATGTACAGTATAGTGAACACTATGGGCCCTAAAATTAATAATGACTTAATATTATGTATGAAACTGGGACTTTTTATGGTTTTATGTGTCACTTAAAGACCTCCAGGGCAGGCTGCAAACTGGAGACTTTTCTCACCAGTCTTGGGATTCCAGTGGAATCGCTCTGGTAGTCGCTCAGGTGGAGATGGTACAGGTCTCAGGACTTGTTCCAGTTCATAGTTTGCTCACAAATTGCATTCCTGACATGTAGACTTTCGGTGTAGACCTCACCTGGTGTGGTCTCAGTTTGACAGGAGCGGTGGCCCTGTCTTGAGTGACAGCAGTGAAACCAGCACAGCACCGCTCCCCTCTCTGTGCTGGCGTGCCACTCCTGGACTCTGCCTGGCTTCTTTCCCTGTTACGTGGTTGAGACACCTGCCTTCTCTGAGATGCACCTTACCACCCCCAATGTCCAATTTTTATCCACACTTTAAGGGTTGTCTAACATTCTGTCCCTCAGTGAAGTTTGTCTTAAAAACTCTGGGCAAGAAGTACCTACTCCTTCCTTTGGGTTCTCTTAACATTTTAGCTACATTGTTTTAGAATTTGACACCGTTCACCCTGTTAGGTAGTGATTTATTTCCTTGCCATGTCTTATCTACTGTACTCTAAACTTCTTGGTATTAAGGACTATATCTTATAAATAGGTTTTATCTCTCACAAGGAATATTTTTTTGAAAACACTTTAAATGGGTGACAACATATTTTGTAAAACACTCTCAAATGATAGCTGCTTCCACCCTCACCACTGTGTTCATCACCACTGTCATTGTCACCATAACTGCCACCATCATTGTCATCATTGTCGTCATCATCATCATCATCATCATCATCATCATTAACGATGTAGATAGATGGTGCCCATAGTCTGGAGTATGCAGCCCATTCTTTTTTCACATTTAGATCCAACATAACCTTGACCTGTAATAAATAAAATATTCTGTATCTCCATCTGTTCCCATCTTGGACTTATGTCTCATTTGTTTTGGTAGAGAAGAGGAGGACAATTTACCAGACCACTCAGAGACAACTTGAAAAAATTAATGAGGCAGGCTACAGAAGTTTTCTTGTTTGGATCAAGAGAAACTTAGTAGGGGAAAATATTATAAGGGAGATGATAACAGTAATAAAAAAATAATAGTAGTAAGGTTTATTGAGGACTCACTATGTGTAAGACCTATGTATAACTCATGTCATATCACAAATAATCTAACACAATAGGTCTTATTATTGTTCACAGGTACTGCACTATGACCCAGTTGCAAAGCCCTCATTTAGAGATTCTCATTAAAACATGGCATCTGATTGTTTTCCTTGGGTCTGTAATCATGAGTTCACTATAAGTTTTAGGGATGAAGATAATGTGAGTAAAAACAGAAGAACCATTTTCATTAAATGTGAGGTAAAACTCCTTGGATACTCCGCCAATGTAACCTCAAAAAGGGGCCACAGGAGTAGGAAACGACCAGTATGGAGGTGCTGCCTTGAGGCAGGGTGAGAACCAGGGAAGAGGCATCGACTTCTCCCTGAGGGTGAGTGAGCTGGGTCAGAAAGGGGAGAGTACAAAGAATCTTCTGTGAGCTCCTGCGAGTCCAGACTGAGGCATTTGAGAAATGCTTGTAGGTGACTCCTTGGTTTTGTCTTGGTAGATGTGGAGAAAGGCAAAATCTTCATTCCCACCCTCTACCTTCCTTCTTTCTTCCTTTTCTTCTTCTTTTCTTTCTTACTCTTACTTAAGGAAAACAAAAGAAGTCATGCTCTTTGAATCACCAAGGTTCAGGAACAGAAACAGGACCAAGCATCTAGTCCCTATTCTTAAGACACTAGGGCATCAGAAAGAAAGACAAAAAGGCTAAATTCCCAGAAATAGCTATTTGGAAATCCAAGGTCCCCTCTCCTCACATTTCACATTACTTTCAGGTCTTGGTGATGTGGCCATCAGGAGCCATAAAGTTGACAAAAATGGTCAGAAAGGTTTGTAAATTTGAGGTCCCTGCCAAACTCTGAGAAGTTAATGCATTGCCTCAGGGAATGGGAAAATCATCACAACATTCAAGAACTTCATTATCAGAATTTCTGAGCTCCAAATTTAAAGTGGCATGTTCTCCAAATGAGACTAAATGTTAAAATTGGAACCTAGTCCTGTGGAGGAAGAGAGTTTCCCAGTGCAAATCCACATTGACATTATACTATCACAGCTAAGATTTACTGAGAACCTATCAGAGGCCAAGTGGTAGCCTGTTGCTGTACATGTAGCACCTTCCTTGACCTTGACAAGAACACTACCAGGTAGGCTCATTCCTAGCTTTCAGATGAGGTAGAAATGTCCAGAAAGATTAGGTACCTTGCCCATGGTTGCACAACTAGTGAGGTTTGGAGCCAGATACAATTGGGTGCTTAAGTGGGTGTGCTCACTCTTCACTAATCTGACAACCACTTCTTTATCTTAGGGGTGAATTAAAGACAGCCCAAGAGACACACAGGAGTTAAATGCTTCTTTTCTGGGATGTTAGTGCAATCTAAAGAGAAATTAAAGAGGAGAAGTTTGACTCTACTGAGACAAGACAGAAGTGATATTTGAGTGAACCAGATACAAAGATAAACATTTGTGCCCCTGAAATGATAACTTTTAAGTACAAAGTGGGGCTTAATCTGTTCAATAAAGGCACATGTGAAAAAGGATTAGAGGCTTTAGCTCCATGTCAGCAGTGTGATGTCACTGCCTCCAGAGATCATGCAAATTCAGGTGACAGTAATTAAACCATCGAGTCATGAATGAGAGGTGGTGTATTCCCCCTTTAATTTCAAGATGGGCAAAACAGCATTGGTAAATATGGAGTGAGCTTTTTTGGTGGTCTAGGTTTTTCTTATTAAGTTGATCTTTTAAAGGTTAGTTAGATTGTGGCATTGGAAGTCAAGATAAAGAGGTTACAATTTGAGATCATTTCCTAATGGAAGTATTCTGAAATTGCTTACACATGTTATTTAGTATTTGTCATTTTTCAAACAAGTGTTAGGAAGATGCCTCCATCCCTCCCTGCACATAGCATATAAGGGCAAAGAGCACAAGCACAGCTCCTAGACCATCCCCAGAGGGCTGCAAGAGAGTATAAAAATGCAGGCAGAGATGAATATTAAGTCATCGGCAGTGTAACCAATTAACTGGATAGACAGAACTAGGGAGAATGCAAGCAGAGACTTCTTTCTCATCACTGTCCCTTTGCACCCATTTTCTGGATGCAATATCAGGCAATTCGTAACATTTTCAAATCACTATTAGGTAAGAACAAAATAGTTTCTGTTTTCCAAGTACCAAACTCCTGTTCAGTGTAACATCAACACGTGGATCTCGATTTCATTCACCCACTGAACCCAACTCAGACAGGGAAGCCCACCATAGGAAAGGGCGTGGTTGATTAATTTTCTCTTTCTGGCCCCACTTCCTCTTCCCCTCAATGGTTGTCATTTTGATAATCACACAAAATTCTAGTTAAAAGTTGAGAAGAAAGTTAAGTAACAGGCACCTTACTTCTCTGGTAAAATTGCCATCTTGGTCTCATGGGTTCTAAGAGCTGATTTGTTTCCTGGGGGACCCTCTGGATTCTTTTGAAGACCAATCCTGTCAATGGGGTTCTCTTGTCTTGGGTGTGTCCTTCCTTCTCCAATTGGTTCCTTATGATTTCCTTGTCTAATTCTTGTTCCTTGGGATTCCTCCATTTTTGCATTCAACTCACCCTTCAAGCAGTCCTCTTGGGTGGAGTTTCTTTTAGGATCTTAGCCTGTATCTCCATGGTAGGGTACCGGTCTGGCCCACAGAACCTGCACTGCTTTTCCTCTTAACTCTGCCACCACAGAGTTTCCAGCCATCCTCCTTCTGCCATCACAGGGCAGTCAGCTGGACACCCACCTTTATAGTCTGAGCTACACACAAATAGGTTGTTCTTCAGATTCCAGGGAGCAGGTACAAAGTTGTAGCTCTCTGGAAGCTCCATCTTCATATGAAACATACCCCAGTGTCAATGGGGGAAGAAAACACAGGGCTCAGACACACTGATCATCAAAGGATTCTTAATTGCTGTTCCTTCAGGCTCCATGGTGAGTGATTCACCATGTCTCACACAGTCTGGAGGCGGGTGGTGGGCTAGTACTGCAAGAACTCATTGTGCACTTTCCAAGCTAGAGACTTGCAGGTGGTCTAGTGGGCTCTCTCATCATATGATCAGACTTGGCATCTAATGTAATGATCTCAGGCTTTGGGGTCTTAGCCACAACTGGAACAGCAGGAAAAATAACTGTAATTGTCCCATTATTAGGTCTGCATCTCTTTCCTTCTGGCTGAAATAGCATTTTTTTTCTCCCCTATTCCAACACAACTCCTGCAACACCTGAAGACCCTCCATGCTTTACTATGTGAACTATTGTCTCATTAGGGGACCTGAGGTATAATAAAAGTTGTATTCCTATATTCACAAATGATCTATTTGAAAATAATGGAATATGTCACCAAAGTAAGCCAACCCTTAACATAAAGCATTATTCACCAATGCTTCTGCTGTGGTAACAAAAATTCTGCTCCACCTACCTCTAACTTTGGATGGAGATAAACTGTGCATAGAGAAGATTTGATGGAAATTATTCCAGCAACTGTGGATATTGAGAGAGAAGAAACAACTGTTCCAGAAATCACAAACACTATTCTATCAGCTTTTTGGTATATTTTGCAAAAGAAACAATGAAGTCAGCTTTTTGGTTGAGATAAGATTTTAATGACGTTTTAAACAAAACATAAAACTAATCTAGAGATCAAGGGTTGGTATTTCCCAGTGAAGTCCATTTGCTTAGATTGAGGGGGAAAAGTTTCACTTGATAGCATTTATCTAATGATCCACGTCAATAATTTCCTAAGACATGCTCTCTAGCCTGCATATGGGAATGGATTCTTTGCCTAGTGTTGGGGAGCACAGGAGAAGAATAAGCTAGGTTGAAGGAGGAAGATAAAATATAACTAACAATATACATTAGTTATATGTGAGACACACAGAGATAGCATTTTATCACAGATATATCAACAGCTACTACAATGGAAACCAACAGAAATTTGTATCCACCATCTCTTTCTAAAAATTTCCCTTCCCACTCTCTATTCATATGACTATTGTAGGAGCTACCATATTAGTAAGGTGACTCCATCCTGAAGCCATCATTTATTTGTCCAAGAGTGGACATGAGATTCAATGCAGGTTAATAAAAATCTCCCCTTCAAGAATTTTGGAAGAAAATAAAAAGAATAAATCAGCCTCTTCTGGGTGTCTTCAATTTATGATATAAAGGTCAGGATCAGATGATGGCCAAGTCAACCAAGAAGCAGAGGGGTCTGATTGTGAACAGAATGAATAATCCAGACACATCAAAATGTAGAGAGAAGAGAAGGAGAGAAAATTTTGAAATCAGTTGAGTCTGGCCCCAGTGGACCCTGAAGTTTAACCACACTCCTTCTCTAGTCTCTGATCCCAATATTTTAATCATAAGTGTGCTGTTTTGCTTTATGAGTCTGAGGTGAGTTTGTATGGACTCATCTCAGGATGGCTATTCCTACAGGATGGTGGTGGGAATCAAAACTTCAGTTTTTATTGCAATCATATTTTTTCCATTTAGCCTGCCATTTGTACTAAATGATCAAACTGGGGGAAAAAATGGGAGATTCCTAAATGTTCTCACATGCAAGAAATTTCATAATTTGAAATTGCCAGGAGCGGAGAAGGTGAGAGCCTTCTGAATAGAGAATGATTACAGTGGGAAATGAGTTCTCTGGTATCTTAGCAAAAAAGAGCCCAAGAAATACTGAGAATTTATAATTCTTGGCTAAAGAGTTTCTTGGACTTGATAAGTAAGCATTTTGCAAAATAAGCAGATTTGCCAAGAAAGTAGAATTTAAAAACCCTCAATTAAAACTTCATATGAGGAGTTCTGAAACAAAAAGTAAATTCTTGGCAAAGAAACAAAGTAAGAGATTCTGGAATTAAGAAAAGGATGGACATATAAAAAGAAAGGTGCCCCAGATATCAGCTCAAAATAGTGGCTGCCAAGGTGTGTGAGCTGAGTCATGCCAGTTCATGGTATTTGTAAGTCCATCTCTGTGGTGCACACTTCATGGAAGTGGTTGTTGTGTGGTGTGTGGACATGGTCCAAAAGCAAAGACTTTACTGAAAACCACAATGGTTCCCAGGAAATGGGATGCATGTGTGTGGGTAAGAGGTGTAGGATCCATATGCTAATAAACATTTAGGTGTTGAATTAGCCAAAGTGTGCTATTTTCACGATGGTGGATAAATTGTTCAAAGGATCACATCTGGGAATTTTCTGATTAAAGGCAGCCTATCCCAGATTTATGTACTGGGATAGGCTGCCCCAAGTAATTCTTTCTGTGCAAAATCCACTCACTCACTCACCGCTCATTTATTATTTAATTCACTGAGCACCAACTAAGTGCTGTATTCTTGATATAAAGACAATGTAGTGAAAACAACAGACACATGAACATCTAATTTCAGTACAGAAGTTAAGGGCTTGTAGACCTATGCATAAAGATTCTATGAACGTCCTTAAGAAAGCCCCAGTCAAGCTCTGGAGGGAACAGAGCAGGCCTAATGGAGATCCTGGCCTCTGACATGAATTCTAGGGGATGAGGAGGAGTCCTCCAGGGCCTGAAGGAGGAGGGAGCACTGCAAGCAAAGGGAGCAGCATATGTAACGCCCAGCGGTCAGAGACACGTGGCCCATTTTAGCTCTTGTACAGTGCTCAATTTGTGGCGGTGGTGGCGGTGGTGTGTGTGTGAGTGTGTGAGTGTGTGTGTGAGTGTGTGTGTGTGTGATCATCTGTGGGCCTTCCGGCAGTCTCTGCCAGCAACAGTAGTGGAGGGCTGGGAGCGGGGACCCTCCAAAGAGCCTCGGGCCTCATCACCACTGGCTGGGATGGAAGCGCCCAACCAGTGTCTCCATGATCGCTGTGGCACATGCGTAGCCATGATCTCACACACTGTCACCATGTTCTAAGAACACAAGGAAATGCAGAGTTTGCATTTCACAGATTATCGTTAACATTTTACAGATGAAGATTTGGAAAAACACGAAGAGGTGCTGACATAATTTACCATAATTTCACAGTGGTTCTGTGCTGGAGAGTGGCCTGGGGACTTGCCTTTGATCCCTTCAAGTAATCTCCTGGCTCGAATGTGCTGCTGCCAAGCTGCTGGAAGAATGAGAGGGGCTATAAACAGAAGGCACAATGCTTCTTATTGTATACGAAGAGAACTGCAGGGATCTTGTGGTTTTGGTGGGTGTCCCCACTTATTCAGGATTCCTAATGAGAAGATGTGTCTCAGTACACTAAAAAGGGGTCCCAAGACAAGGCTCGCTCTTACCTGGTATCTTATGATGATGATAGTGAGCAAAATGCTTACATTATTAATTCTGGACTCTGTCAACTAAAAGTCTGATGGCATTCTAGTACTCTCCAAATGCATTTCTGCAGTCAATACTCAATAATTGAGGGACTGCACTTTATGGATTTCAGTCTCTTTCTCTTATTTTCCCCTGCAGCTGCTCATCCTTTGTCTACTTCATTGCATTACATCATTTCCATAGGAGGCTATGGTGAGAGCAGGAGGAAGAAGCAAAACTCAAACTGGACATTTTGTTTTCTCCTTTAGTAGCTCTGGGAGATGATTTGATAGAACATGTACTTATTGGCTAAAATGCTCCTTAGGGTTTACCTTCCTTCATGTTGATCTTGCTTTACTCTCCCTCCTCCATCATCTACTTTACCCAGGCCCACTCACCACACACACACACACACACACACACACACACACACACACACTTCTTTGCCGTGTACAACTGAGGGTAGATTATAGCACCTACGACTCTTGCTTAAGGAAGTAGAAGCATGTTTGAAAAATAAATACAATACAAAATGTCAGACTCACAGCATGGTCTGGACTGACCACTTATTAAAAATTTGACCTTGGGCCTGGAACTCAATCTCTGAGCCTCACTTTTCACCCATGAAGCTTGAAAGTGTTACGTTAAAGGTTTTTAATGCCCCTTCCAATTCTGCAGGGTTCACGTGAGCAAAATGAACTTTGCACCCCATGGGCATGAAGAATATTCATTTGATGCTTTAAGTTGCTTTCTTTTCTCTCCAACAGCTGGAGACAATTAATTGTAAATAAAAAATTTGTCTGCAGCCCAGCTTTAGAGATGAGACACTTTGTAGATGGAGTTTCCGTGAACTTTGTGAAATTTATTGGTTGTGGAATACAAGCAGTTGGGCTTGCCTGAACCAACTCTAAGGACGGGATCAGAGCGGTACTTACTTTTGAGGCCAGAATCTACCTGGGAAGAAGAGACTGATTATCAGAAGGGACTTGGGGTCTCTAGTTATAATTGCGATAGTGAAACTGGTAGGGGTGTGACTTACCAGTTAAACTAAAGAGTAAGTTTTGATTTGAATTTTTACCAGGAATAGAAAAAAAATTCTCAGTCAGTTGGAAGAACTTTATTTGTACATATTCAGACCTTTATACCATCTTTCCAGCAGTAAATTTTATTTATATTTTATGTAGGGCAGATAGGCTTATGAGACACGTTTAGGCAATTGGGAACAGGAATGTTGAGGACCAAACAAAAGTTTGTACTTCAGAAGAATAAGAAATACATTTTACAATTATTTTCTGCCATGACTTGTTTAGATTAGATTTATTCTAAACTACTATTTCCCCCTCTATTTATCTTGGAAAAAAGTGGAGGCCTAGGATTTTTAGGCTCTACTTACACTAACATTTAAAGAAAACATTAAGTAGACCTAAAGTATTATAGATACGAATTTCTTGCTGCAACATAGCTCTGTTCTGCTAACTATTTCACACCTTTGATATAATTACCACAAATGATGGGGGAAATATGTATGGGGGGTTTCTGTGTCTTTTTCTTGAGGGAGTGTGCAGGAAGAGGGGACAAGGTGTGATGGGTTGGTGAAGATTGATTTTCTGTATCCTTGACAAGTATTTGGAATTATTTTTGTTGGTCTGTTGTCTAGTATGTCCCTCCCATAATCAATAAGTCTTTCCCAAATGACTTTTAATTTTAATTTAAAGGGAGTACTTTCACTCCTTTTCTTTACTCATGTGGATTTTAGTGACTTTGATGTAAAACAGATTGGAATAATCATTTACATCAGCTCTTTAACTTTGATAAAGAAGGAACTGGTACTAATCAAATGATGACTTGGCATTCCCTTGGCTGCAGAAGAGATAAATTAAAGTAAGGAAAATCACCATCCTCCCACATGCCTGAATGTTTATCAAGTCTTTGAATTGGCTTCTAAAAGTTCCACTTCTTGTATGTTAACAACTTTTTGCTCAGAACGAGTTTTTATTTATTCAAGGCTACAAACAAATGTGTTCAAGGTTATTCCCTTCTGGTTCATAGGCTAACTTCATGGATACAGTTTTTAAACCAAGCTATCTCTCTTCTTAGATCAACTGGTTAGAGTGTTTTGTGTTTGAATGGCTGATCTGCCCCAAGCACGTGTGTTGACCTACTGACATCAGTTGGAGTTGATTTTCCAAGAGTGGAGATGAAGTTCTACTACCACTAACATCCTGTGTCTAGTAGCCCACATCCTGTGTCTAGTAGCCCACACTGGCTGCATCTCCCTTGTAGGTTTGGTTTTCTCTGTGTGAAGCTGCCCATGTGGGAAGCAAATGCACCACATTGCTCTAACAAACTGAGTTAACCTTATAAATGGCAACATTGTTATAAACTCTGTTCCTTAAACTTTTGTGTCTTTATCCTGCCTAGTCTCACATTAGCTACATGTATGAATTCAGTTGGATTCAATTAGCAGGTGTAGGGGAGGAAAAACTTTTCCAACATCCCTGTTCGGTTCGTTACCTGAGTTCTGTCAATTTGACAAAGATTAACAGGAGAAAAACATTCAAATTTCATTTGGTGTCAATTTATACATGAGGAGGGGGCCTTCTTATGAAAGAAGACCCACAGAAGTAGATAGGCCTGAGAGCTTATATACTATTTCAGCAAAGGCTGAAAAATTGTAGAGATGTGACATAATCATGAAAAAGAGTTTTGAGCTTCCAAGAATGGCAAACTGTGGGAAGATAAATATACGGAGGAAACAAATGGAAAAGAAGGGTTAGCTTAGCAAAGTTCGTTTGTGTAAGTCCATCGCCGTGCTGACTTTCCATCTTTATGGTCATAAAACTTCTCTGGGAGAGGGGATTTATGGCAGTCCTTATTTCTTAGAAGTTTCTTTCAGTCGATAAAGGTAGCTAACATCTTGTTCTTCCTGGCATGGGAATATTGCTACTTTCCTTTCTGACCTGCTCTGGATTCGCTTGCCTCTGAATGGAACTTTCCTTTCTTTGGAAATTTATTTCTTCTTTCCAGTTCAGTTCCCAGTTCTGTTAAAAGGATTTTCTTTCACAATAATAAATACTGTTTGATTTTTATTGAGATCCAATAGGAGTGACATAATGTTTTCCAATATATCAGAATAAACTCAGTGCAAAATGAAGATTTCTTAGTGGGCTGGTTCTTTACCAGGGAGCCCCCATCTCAGGGCCCTGACGTGTTGCCCGGCCAGTTGTCACCAACTGCTGTTTATTCTAAGTTTAATAGTGCTGTTTTCAGACCCCGCCTGAGCAGGTTTAAAAACAAAGAGAAAAATGTTTAAAAGTTTATACATGATTAAGAAAACTTTAAAAAATTTAATGCCTGAAATTAAAGGAGATGCCACCACTTTTTTATGTGTGTGTTGTTTTGAATATAAGCCTTCAACTAACATAACCAAGGGCACAGATAGTGACTCCGGAGTCAAACTGCCAATGCTGGAGTCTTGGCCTTTGGGATAGGTATTTAACTTCTCTGCCCCCAACTTCCTCACCTTTGAAATGAGGACAATAAAAGTTCTTAACCTGTGAAATTGGTTAGATTAATTAACCTAAATTAAATAATACATGTAGAAAACCTAAGAATAATGCTTTGCACCTGGTAAAAATTCAAAAAATAGGGGCGCCTGGGTGGCTCAGTCAGTTAAGTATCCGGCTTCAGCTCAGGTCATGATCTCACAGTTCGTGGGTTTGAGCCCCTCGCTGGGCTCTGTGCTGACAGCTAGCTCAGAACCTGGAGCCTATCATCGGATTCTGTGTCTTCCTCTCTCTCTGACCCTCCCCTGCTCGTGCTGCCTCTCTCTGTCTCTCAACAATAAATTAAAAAACATTAAAAAAAAGAACAAAATATATTAGCTCTTGATATTGTTGTTATTATTACTACTAATTGTAATCATCATTATTATCAATAACCAAAAGTCTCAAATTCTCATATCCTCACACCCTCTACTTAGTGTTAGGTCCTCATCTCTAACTGGATATCTAATTATTATTCTCCCATCTCCTCAGACCTTCTAATAATTAATCCATGAGGATTTTTGCACAAATTCCTCTCTTTTCCATTTCTGTAAGAATGAGCATAATTCCCATTATTGGTAGGAATGCAAATTCAGCCGCTGAGCGCTGAGGGAAATATCTGCCCCTTCTGCAGGGCGTTCAGTCGGACCAGGCAGCTCACCGACTGCAGGTGGAGCCAGGGGAGAACTCTGACTTCACAAACTCCCTATCCGCCCCACCAGAAAGCTGCCCACCTGCAGATGATTTTAACTGGTGGCAATATTGAGTGTGCAGGGGAGGACTTAGAAACCAGGCAGAACTTGGAAAACAGAAACAATTAGATCCGCCCGAGGCACAAGAAGGTTGCACTCCAGAGAGTGGCTGGAACGCATGGTCTGTGGGGGACTTGGGGCACCCTTCGCCATTCTTCTCCTCGCATCCACCAAGGCGGGGCCTCAGAGAGCAGCCCTTGGGACCTGACCCACCTGCACCAAGCCACGCCCATCCGCGCTGGAGAGCTGCTGTGCTTGTGCTTATTACCCTTAAGTGGTTTTTTTTCTTAATATTTTTAATTTTTAATTGTCCCTTGTCTTCTCTCTACTATCTTCCTATTTCCTTCCTTTCTCCCTTTCCCCCTGGAATCTGGGAAAGACCAACAATTAGGCACTGCTGTGGTTAGATCAACTTTTACCATCCAGACAATTTTCCTTTAATCCATCCTTATCTCCCCCAACCCCCACTGCAGGTTTTAAGCCCTCAGACTGTCCTTTATCTCTGACTGTCGCTGTCCCCCCAATCCCCGACTGCTTTTTTCTTTCTTTCTTTCCCCTTTTGTTTTTTCCTCTTCCCTTTTTTTTTCTTTTCTTCTTTTTTCTCCTCTCTTTTCTTTCCTGTTCCTTCTTTTCTTTCCCCCTTAGGTTTGCTTCTTTATCAGTACATCTGTGTGTTTGTCTGTTTTCCTTTTCAGGGCTACCTCAAGAAACAACCCAAAGCACACATAGTGGAAAACCCCAAATACCGCTGAGTAGGGAATAAATTAATCAGAGGCACGACAAGAGAAACCGAGAGACACCATTAAAAAAAAAAAAAATCTC